>NC_087247.1:9105000-9478333 GCF_037042905.1 Lytechinus pictus | reverse complement strand
ATCTGAGAAGTGTATTTTTCCTCATTAATTCACTTAGTGTTCAGCAGATGTGTAATAATTAGCTTAATTGGATAATCCTGCACCTATGAATGATTTAACAGAAATATGGTGCAATATAAATGCTGTAGATCATCATTATATCTTTCTCTCTCTTTTGCTTCTTTTGTTGTCACACTTCTCCTCGCTTCCCACCCCTCCCTTTCTCCCTCTTTCCCCCTCTTTTTCTTTCTCTATTTTTGTCAATTATTCTATAGATGCTGAAGAAGGAGAGCAGATCAGCAATGCCACACTGAAGATGTTGATGGATGCGTACATCAACGGACTACCACATTGTGTCAACAGGGATCACATAGACAAGGTCAGAATCGGGTACCTTCCATGCAATTTTTTGTCCATAATAGACTAGTGTTTACAGGTGGGTGTTTCATACAGCTGTTCGTAAGATATGAATGACTTTAAGCATGACTGGTAACCCTTTCTCATGCCAAATGATATATCCCTATGTAATTGAGTTCGGACCTAAGATCATGTTCCTGTTGTGCGTAAAGTTGTGCCTAACTTTGCAAACAGCTTTATGAAACACCCACCAGTAGGATAATCTTTCTGAATCAACTATTCATGATATTTCTTGTGTCCTGTCATTTATTTATTTATTGTTATGATTCTATTCCCCCTATCAGTCTGCCGTTGATTTCTGCCTGAATCTGAACACCAAGGCCAACAGGAAGAAACTTGCCAAAGCTCTCTTCAATGTACCAAGAGTGAGGTAAGATTTAACCGTATCAACATATATGATGCTTCTACTTATTTTGATGCTTTTACTTATTTTTTGCTACCCAAGTTATCTTGTCATATCAATATACATGACATATTCCCTAGTGAATTTGCACTAGATGCTGTACTGAATTCAACAATTATTTTTTGCATAATTACGGAATTGGATAGGTCAAATGTCGAAACATAGGTCGGGTCACTTTCACTGCACTGAATATAGTAGCTGAATGGGGAGGGTCAATCACTTTTCCAGCTTGAGATCGATCATTGTATTTTTGCCTTGAATTTGCATTTTACCCATGAGGTGTGTTTGGGCTGATTTGTATTTCTGCCAATAAGATGAATTATCTAAACATGTTCCCATTCATGAAGAATGTCTCGTACATGTGGATGAAGTGGTCGATTTTGGAACTGGAAAAGGAGTTTCCAACAGTCTTGCGATAAATGCTGTTTGAACAAGCCTCCTTTGAGTGTAGCAGGTAGCAAATTCATTATAAGACACATCAATTAAATGGATTTTCCTTGGTATTGATTTGACTATTTATATTGCTCAGGTTGGATCTTCTTCCTTTCTACTCACGGCTGGTAGCTACCTTGTATGTATGTATGCCCGACATAGCAACAGATCTTGTAGAAAGACTCAAATCAGAATTCAGATGGCATGTGAGTAACTGTTATACCTATTTTAGTCCTGCTTAGTGATGATTTCTGTTTTTATCATGTTAATTTGAATACTGATTTTATGTAGAGATCACAAAAAAGGTCAAGAAGGAAAAGAATAAAACATATTTAAGATTAATGAAAAAAACTTTTTATGGTAACTCTGTAACCAGTGGCATAAATTAAAAGTAACCTTGCTATATTGTCATTCAAAATCAAGGTTAAATGACAGTAATGATTGATGGCCATTACACCATATGGAACCTGTGGCCTCTGACATTTTCAATGAAATTGCACTAGTATCTTTTAATTTCAGAAAATGACATGTTTTAACTGACAAATAGTGCCCATGAGTGAAAAGTATTACAAACAAAAGTAACCATTCCCATAGAAATCTATTTTGGTGCATTGCATGGTATATGATTTTTTTTTTCAGGTGAGGAAGAAAGATCAAATGATGGTGGAATCCAAGATCAAAGTGTCAAGATTCATTGGCAAGTCCTTTTACAATATTCAGATGCTTATACTCTTAATAATTCCAATTTCTATTATGAGCTGGCATTATGTGAGAATAAATTAATGCACCCTTCATTTTATTTCTTATGTAGTTTCCATTTTGAAATTATGTTATGTTGTACCAATTCTCTATAGTTTTTCAGAAGAATATCAAAGCTGAAAAGTTGAGCGTAGACGAGTAAAAGATTGAACACATGGTGTGATGCGCATGTATCAGTCTTCTTTTCATTGTCACACATGTTTGCATTAGTGATAAATGTACATAAAGATATTTCAAGCAGTTCATTCAGCATGCATGAAAATAAAGACATAATTATTATGCTTGTCAAGTTCTGTTCAGTTCTACTCTGATGAATATTACTGAAAATGATGATTATTTTGAATATCGTTCTGCATTTCTCTTTTCGATAGGTGAACTTACCAAGTTCAAAATGTGTTCTAAGGCTGACACCTTACAATGTCTGAAGGTAGGATGAATGTTCAGTGTTCATCTTTGCTTATGATATGATAATATTATGATTTGTATTTTCATTTTAAATTCTTTGAAATTCTTAGTTTGAAATCTCACATTTTTTCCTAAAAAATCATTGAAAATCTTTGGATCATGATTAGTTAATAAAATTTATATTCTCATTTGTTTGCTTTTGAAGTTTGAAATGTTATGATCCTTGCCTATTAGATTTGAGCAGTTTCAATCAAGTAATTTGTATTGCATGCACTGGAAATTAATTTCTGGAATGAAGTATTTCAGTATGTAAGAAATTAGCTTTGAAAACTTAAGTCTACAAAGACCCTCATCATTTCTCATACACAAGTACTAAAAGTGTTCTAGATAGCAGAGTACTTACGTATATATTCCTTCATAATTCGGGTAAAATGAATATGAATGACCTACATTTGCAGGGCCTTTATTGTTGAGGCAGTGATTTGGGTTTCAGAGCTCTTGATCTTCAATCTCAATTCTTTGAACATGAAGAACTATGATATAGATATCCATCCAATCCTATCTAATATTTGTGTGACACTTGATTCTCTTTATGAAAATAAGTAAACTTATGAATAATCTGCTAACATTTGATTGTATATGGTGCATCTTTGATTGCTAGAGCCTGATACAAGATTTCCGTCATCACAACATTGACATGGCTTGCGCCTTGCTGGAAAGCTGCGGAAGGTTTCTCTATCGCTCGCCAGACTCTCATCTCAAGACCAATGCTCTCCTGGTAAGAATATATTCTTCATTCATCATGCTTTTATATTGGAGAGAAGTTATTAGGAATCTTGAGTATAAACATGTAACAACCATATTCTTTGTTACATCATTAAAAAAAACACACACATTGTGTACATCAGGGGTGTTTATGATGAAGTAATTATGAATGAATGAATGAATGAATGATTGATTTGATTGATTGATTGATTGATTGATTGAACGAACAAATGAATGGATGAATGAATGAATCAGTCAATAGATATAAAATCAATCAATCTTTATTCCGTTTCAATTCCTACAACAACTGTAAATAATTGCATTACAAGTAAATAGCAAAGAACGAAAAGTAAATAACTACAGAATAATATATAATACATGTGCTACATTATTACGCAACATTGCAACATGGATGAGTTACGATGGAAAAGAAACGTGGTGACCTACTAAGAAGCTTAGCTTGTGGGCCATAAGCCACCAGAATGTTATAAACTTATATAATCGTTTAAAACCTATAAGAACAAGCAAAAAAAAATATGAGCAAAAATATAATATTAGTGATTATCACTGACTTATTTGCTCTGAGCCAACCAGATGCAATGATTTTACTAGCTTATAACAGTTTTGCATCATTCTGAACTTCTCTATTTACAAATATGTCACCCTATGTAATGCTTTTAGATGATAGCTGCATGTATTTATTCTGTCCAACTTTCATTCTTCTGAAAATGGAGGAAAATTGTTTCAAGGGAAGGAGTATGATTTCTGTTCTGTTACTGAATTCAGGAATAGACAGAATGGTAACTTGGGGTATCTATGATTTTTTTGTTAAAAAGTGTTATTCTGAATTTTATTTACAGGAACTGATGATGCGGAAGAAGAGCAAGATGCACCTGAATGAAAGACACAGCACGATGATAGAGAATGCTTTCTTCTACTGCAACCCACCTGAAGTCCTCAAGGTAAACCCAATGACCCGTATTCTGAAGTCGGGTTCAATTTTATCTCTGGTCTAAAGTTGATGTTTGACTATGGATAACCAGTTGTGACATAAATATCTGACAGTAGAGGATCAATGATTCAGCTCAATTGACTCTCAAATCATTCCTAACTGTCTGGGAAGGATGGATAAGATAGTTGTCTTCACTATTAAAGAATTAGGAAAGAGAACAGTGAACATTAGAAGCATACAATGTAAACAAAATTTTGACATGTTTGGCTTCCCATAATTTTAGCACAGAGTTAGACCATGGTCTAAGTTAAACCTGACTTCAGAATACAGGCCATTGACATTAATCAATAAGAATACTTGGCTAACCCATCCCAACCCACCGCACCCTTCTCCCCCATCTCCCATTTTGAACCATGTTAAGGGACTAAACCATAGGCACTCTAGCTAAACTCTGTATCTTATAGCAGAAATCCTGCTATTAAGGTGCTAAGTGTCTTTCACAGCAAATTGGCCACATTCTCCATTGTTTGGTCTATGATGAATGTGTGGATTATCAATGAAAACTGCCTGCGGGATTCCTACATGAAAGACACGGCACTGATTTTTGATAAGGTGTCTTTTTACTCTTGTTTTGTGTTTACCTCTCAAAGCAAAGCTTAGAAATCTGTCTGAATTCATTTATCATAGATGTGAGATAGGCAACAATCCTGCATATTGAACTAATTTGTAAATTTAGTAAAAATAAATTTAGTGTCTACCAATTATGCGAACTTCTGTAACAATATGAGCAATTTTCAAGAATTGAAACCCACCACCCGCTGCCCCCCCCCAAAAAAAACACTCGATGTTTAGGCTTTATACAGGTGACTACAGGGGACCATTTTCATAAAAGCTGTCAGCACTGAAAAATTGGGTGATTTCAAGTTCGGTGTTTGCCTTGGTGTTGGTGTTGAAAGTTGGATTGCTTCCCCTAGCTCCAAAACTTATTCAGATTTTGTAAAACTGATCCAGATCACATTTTTGACATCTCAACATCTAGTGAGTGACTTTTGAGGACCATCTTCATGTCTTTTTTGATGTTATAATCATGTAAAAATTGACCTAACACCAACACCAAAAGGTCAACACTGAATTTGACATCACCCATTGTCGTTATCTAACAGTTATCATTGTAACAATTAGGCACCTGTGCTTCTCGGCCAATTAAAACCAAGGAAAGTTATTGGATCGGATGACAATCATTGGTGAAATGCCTCCGAAGTCCATAATTGACATTTCTTTTCATTTCCTTCATATTGTAGGTTGAGAGGAAAGTGCGGCCACCGATGCACGAGTATATACGCAAGCTACTCTACAAGGATCTCTCTAAGGTATCGGTGGAGAAGGTCTTGAAGCAAATGAGGAAGCTACCTTGGGACAACCAACAGGTACATTGCTAATATTGTTGTTGTGGAATGAGTATATGTTGTAAATTATTAGCCTTCATATTATTGGGGTAGCAACTTTCATCCTTAACAACTTGATTTTCTTTTTCAATGTTTATAGTAATGTATAAGAAATTTAGGAATGTCCCTTTCTGAATTTGCTCATCATCAGATGTAGTAATAGAATGAAGATACTTCAGTCACTCTGTGCCTGATGAGGTATGATACGGAATTACCTTGAGATTATATTTTCAAGAACTGCATGCCTGATGTGTCAAGGTGAAATTTTTGATGAAGTAACACTTTGGAATATGTTTGTTACTCAATGTATGGAAGTGGGATTAATTCTGAACGTAAACAATCATTTTCCTAACGGGCATTTCCATAAATGAATTGGCCTCTTTGTACGTCCGACCCATATTTTTCCCATGTCAAATTTCATATGAACTAGCAAATAAAGAGACACATTGTTCATGGACAGTCCCACATATAGAGGGTTGAGTAATATGGAATCACCCTATTTATATGTGAATTTACATCCTCCTCTTATCTTCATATCCGATGTGTTCGTGACTTTCATTGTTTCTTTTCTAGATCAAGCAGTATGCGGTGAAATGTTTGAGCAGTGTGTGGAATCTGAAATACAACAACCTTCATTGTTTAGCAAACCTACTGGCAGGACTGGTTCTCTACCACGATGATGCCGGCATACAGGTGGTGGATGCCATCTTGGAAGAACTCCGCATTGGGATGGAGGTAAATCATTCATTTTAACCTATTGCCTACTGGCACCGCTGGTTGTCCCTTTACAGAGCATACAGTTCGACCTCTCTTATCCGGACTATATTGGAAAATGTATGTAATCAAAGAGATTTTGCATTGGAATTTCGGGTCTAGATTGAAATCGCATTTCCCCACATACTAGATTGAAAAAAAAAATCTTTGCAAGTGTTCGTCTGGGTAATAGAATGATCCGGATACTGCAGTTTTTATGAAATTTATCTATTATCTTAAAATCCTGTTGTACATGTCTATCAGAGAAAATTGAAAAAAATATTTTTACATATGAAATCCAATATTACATCCCTCAAAACACTGCTATTTTCTTTACAGGGTTGACATCCCTGTTTATCATGATAGGATAGTTGACATGTCTGCATGATTTTACTAGTTTGAATTTTTCTTTCTTTTTTTTTTTTTATAGATAAACCACCCCAAGTACAACCAACGTCGAGTGAGTGTTATTAAGTTCCTAGGAGAGCTCTACAACTACCGTATGGTGGAGTCAAGTGTGATCTTCAAAACCTTGTACTCCCTACTTAGGTTTGGAGTTGTCCTTGAGGGTATGTACATGTAGTTCAAAACCAATACTGCTTTGATGTTAAGATGCTTGACAACAAAATCTGTTTCTTCATGAGAACCATGGAAATAGTCAATCACAGTTCCATTTAATTGTGGTTATCAAATATTTACCTTGTTTTTGTCTCTTGCCCACTGCTTGTTGTCAGGCGTATTACTAGGACACAAGAAGCAGGATCAATTGCTTGGACTTGATCTCATGATATACTCTCTAATCTACCTAAACGAGTCATGTATTTCCATAGTAGTAATTATGTTTAGGAAAAGATTTTTTAATCTCAGGTACATATAGAGAAGAATTATCAGAAAGGTTGAAATACTCAATTTTGGTAAAGGTTTGTTGAGAAATGACTTGCTTTGTTAAATCATTTTTAAAATTGTATCATAGCTACAGTATAACGTCATAAATTTATCGCAGGTGGTTGTCATAACATGATAAATCTTTATGTAGTTGAACTATGTTAATAGAGTGACCATGAATAGTAGCAGAATTGTAATCTTTCATATGAAACAAAGAGTTCTAAATATACCTTCAAGTCAAATTTAGACGGATGAAGCCTCTCGTAAGGGAAATTATACAATTTTGATCTTGCTTAAGGTTGAAAGGTATTATCATTAACACCAAATTGAAGGTTGATGGTGCCTTCCATCATATAATGAGCAATACCACAGAATCTGATTCCTTATATGTGGCACGTTCCTGAAATGCTATGAATAAGTGTAATTCTCTCAAATTATGACAGCTTCAGCAGTTCACAAAGTGGAGTAATAATAGAGAAAAATGGGGGTCAGATACAAAATTGTTCAAGATTCAAGTTTATTTTATTGGTCCGTGAATGCAAGCATACAAACAAATCTAGTTTCCAGTGACTTTCAGATAAATTCATACACAAAGATGGAAAATACAATATATCATAACAATTGAAAACTATACATAAACAAGATGAATTAGTACCCCTTAAAATTCATAATTTACTATTCCTGAGTGTGATGATTTGATTTCTGCATGCTGCTCCCCCCTCCCCCCCCCCCCCATCCCCCAATTCTAGTGTGCAGTAGGTAATCATGAAATTCAAATTATATAATCAATAAATGTACAAGAAATAAAAGAGGTTGATAAGTTTATGGAATTGCACTGATTTTAAAGCTATATTTATGGTGATACAACTTGAGGAGATTGTCATTACTCTCTGTATTCATGTACACAGATAAGATATTGCAGGTATGATTGGATGTTATTTATTATACTAGTTATTTATTAATTATTTAATTCTGAATTTACAAATGACTTTAGAGGCAGGAAGTCCCTTTGATCCACCAGAGCATCTCTTTAGGATACGTTTGGTCTGCACCATGCTTGATACGTGTGCTCAGTTCTTTGACCGGGGCTCAAGCAAGAAGAAGTTAGATTGTTTCCTAGTCTACTTCCAGGTGAGTTACAGAACTTCCAAAAAATTTGATTCTTTTCTCTCTTTTTTAGCTTGTAAAGAATTTATTGATGGGTTAATTTTCAACCTGTATTGACATATCATGTTGTTATTTTTGTCAGTGTAAGATTTTATATGAAGAAGTATGTTTTTTCAAAACATACAGTATTTTGTTTGAAATGTTTTTTTATTATTATTATTATTCTAATTTGTTCATCAGAATGATAGAATTAGAAGATAAATCTAATGCCTACTTCAAGGTAATCATCAAATATTTTGGTATGCTGTACCTGTTCCAAGTGGATATTATAAATATTCCTGTGGTTACTCAGAGTGCACCAATTTATTCTGAAGTGAGACAAAAGCAAAGTCATTTTTCAACTTTCTGATACCATCATAGCTGTACACAAATCTTTTTTCACCAGCAATATATCTTGTACAAACGAGGCCTGCCGTACTGGACTGCCGACGGCCACCCATTCCCGATGGATGTTGACAATGCCATCTCCGATTCCATCGAAGTTCTCCGACCCAAGCTGAAGCTCCTGGGATCCCTGGAGGAGGCTAACAAGGAGGTGGAGCAGCTGGAGAAGGATCAGATACAGAGATTCTGTAAGTCTGTCTCCTTCCTTGCTGGCATGCTGGAACTTTGGTGATTAGTATTGTGTTCTCGGTGCCACAATGCATTAGGATATCACTGAAAATTAAAACCGATCTGGCAGTCCATTGTAATTCTTTAGTGCATGGTTTGCAATCTATTCACAGTTTACGTCTTTTGTAAGATTTATTGTATCTGTTTATGTTCCATGAAAATCAAAAGATTGTTATTTTCATTCATATGTAGAAAATAATGGCAATTGCTGAAGCTGTGTGTGTATTTTTCATTTAATTTTCTTATAACCATTTTTACCTTGTTTTACTGGGAGCTTCAACTCACAAGTTTTTATTAACTTTTCAGTAGATTCTGTTTTTCTCTTATACATGTAATTTTCATTGTACATATTGGATATTGTTTTTATATTGATGAGAAAATGAATAAATTAAACTGTATTGATGTGTGGGTTTTATTTTTAATTTTTTTTTTGTGGGAGGTTATTAACCATTTTAAAACCATAGACGTAATGTTTGGACTGGAAAGGAACTCAACATAATGCATAGACTTGCATAGCTATATATAATTTTGGCCCAAATAATGTGTCCATGGAGCCAGCCATATTTTGACAAGTCAGTACAACGTGAACCATTCTCAGACATGACTCGGCATGCATAACACATGTGAGAAGGCACCGGATTGATATAAATGCATGTTGCATTTTTTTTTTCTATCAGCATCTGTGTTGCCAGAGGTTCATCTGACCATTGTCCAGCCACCAACGGGAGGTCAGGGGTTGATGCCTATCATGGAGAGTAATGAGGATCAATCCAACTTATCTCAAGGTTTGTCTACATGTTTCGGATGGTTGCTCTTCTATCAACATACTTTGATAATTTTCCGTGGTCACATTTTCTTCTCCTTACATAATTATTTTGGTGTTTTTTTTTAACCAAACAACATGCATGAATAGTCTCATTCCCTTCTGTATGAGCCCAGGAGACTCTGAATGAGTTGATCTCCCATAAGTGAGGAGTGGGGAGGCAGTGTAGCTCAGTCGGTTAGAGCGCCTGTTCCGGAAAAGATCGTAGATCTCAACGTGCGTGGGTTCGAGTCCCGCAGCATGCCGGAAGACGTCTAACAAAAAAACTGATGCTAGCGTTGTGTGTTAACGTGCCTCACCGCTGTGTTCAGTGCGGGTGTGAATGCAGTTGGAAAACACTCCGTCCATCGGAAAGGACGCAAATGTTGGTCCCGTGTATAGGAGAGTCACAACCTATGCACGTTAAAACCAATACACTATTCGTCAAAGAGTAGGGTGTTCACCCGGTGTATTGCACCTGCCGGTCCCCGGTACTACAATACTGCAAGAATCTTCAGGATTGAAGGAGGCAGTGTAGCTTGAAGAAGAAGAAGAAGTCGAATAAGTGCCCAACTCGAAAAATTATTTCAGACCAGAATTTGCAAAACATGTCCTATTATACATGTGAATTGAATAAAATGTCTGTGGTCCCATTCGATTAAAATTTGGCAGTCTCTCGTAGAAAATATTTTTATTTGCTTCATTTTTAGTGTGCTTTCAAATTGGGGCCATTTTGTTAACATAGTGTATGCTGTGCATTTATATTATGAATTTATATATTACCATTGTTGCTTTGACCAGGCATGGACTCTTCTATGTCACTGAATGACGACGATGATGAAACTTCGGACGGGGAAGACGATGGACGTGGGAGGAGGGCAGGAATAAACAGCGCCTCCAATAGTCAGAGTCAGAATACAGGAGAAGAGCAAGAGCAAGAAGAGGTTTGCATCTTCAGCATTCATTTCTCCATTATTGAATCCTAGGAATCTATCTATTAACCCATTCACTTCTTTCCTTACTGTCTTCAATAAGATTAATACAGTTATTAATGACAAGTTACAAACTACTCTTATAAACCTCTAAGATTCTACCACTTTGTAATAATTATAATAGGCATTTATATAGCACCATCTATCTAGAAATATTATATTCCAAGGCGCGTTGTTATTATTATTATTACCCCGGCCTAAGCTCGAGCTGCCTTTCAGCGCTCATGCATTCAAGGAATTAATCCTGCCGGGTACCCATTCACCTCACCTGGGTTGAGTGCAGCACAATGTGGATAAATTTCTTGAAGGAAATTACGCCATGGCTGGGATTTGAACTTGCGGCCCTCGGTTTCAAAGTCAGAAGACTTATCCACTGGGCCACAACGCTCCAAACTGTACAAATAATTTTCTTATATAATGATGCCTGTGAAATTTTATCACCATGTAATGAATTGCACCTTGGTGAGAAGTGCGAATCTGACCAATCAGCGATCTTCTTTCATATGATCTTTATTCATGCCACCGCTCAATGGGTGATTTCAAGTCCGGTGTAGGCCTTGGTGTTAGTGTTGGTGTTAAAATTTGGATTGCTTCCCCTAGCTCCAAAACTTATTCAGAGTTTGTAAAATGGATCCAGATCACATTAATGACATCTCAACAACTAGTGAAAAACTTTTTCGGGACCATTTTCATTTTATGTTTGGCGTTAAAATCTTGTAAAAATTGACCTAACACCAACACCAAAAGGTCAACACTGAACTTGAAATCACCCATTCTGTTGTTACTTGCAGATGTATGGTGACTATGAAGAAAGTTTGACACTAGATTCGGCTGGAGAGATTGAGGAAGATGACAATGTAAGTTCACTGAATCAAATCATTCCTTTTTGCTATCCATGAGCTAATGTCTGCCATAAATGAGACGATTTTTAAATCTTAATCTCAAGAGAGAGAGAGAGCAACTCACTAAATTTGTTTTGTTTGTACCTTATGGTGTATATGTTTTTATTCTGATATGATATACATAGTTATTAATACATATATGCGATAAGTAAAATATGAATGAGGTTGTACATTGTATATTTCCCAAGGATGAGTTGACTCATTAGAATAGGGTTCACCATTTGAGTTTTAACCAAGGTTATATTTAAACAAATGATAGATAGATGAATAAATAGATACATGAATAAAGAAATAAGTTAATGAATAAATAAAGTAATGGCATATATGATTTTCTGCATAATCATGGTAGGAGACAGTGTATGAATTTGTCATTGTGAAAAGAAGTAATTTGGTAACAGAAAGCATTGGTTTTTTTTTGTCATTTGATTTGAATGTAGGTGACCGTGATTACAGGAGGCCCTAAGCTGTTACAATGCGATGAGGATGAAGACTTCACTGCTGCTTTTGATAAGATGCTCTCTGAAAATATTCAGGTGACAAGTGATAATATGTAACCCAAGTTTTGTTGCTTTTGACTACTTCTCCTGGGCCATTCTCTTTTCTTACCCCCCCCCCCCCCCACCATTCTGTTTGTTCTTGTTGAAGACATTTCCATTCAATGGTTTATGTTGAATAAATTACCATAGTGATATTTTCATCCATAATTACATTGGATGATTATTTTAATTTCAATTCTCATCTGTGCGATGTGTCCTCAATATCACATTTATACTTTAAATGTTGTGATGTTTCCTACAGAGCAGATGGAATGAAATGTCTTACTATTATAGAGCACTGAAAGTTTCCATCAACTTTATTCTTTTAATAGTTAGCCTCAGCTTTCAGCATCGTGAACAGTGTTTGTGAGTGCCATTCATGTGTGGGTGCGTCGTGGTCTAGTGGTTCTGACTCTCGCCTTTCAAACAGAGGGTCGTGGGTTCGAATCCTAACCATGGCGTGTTTTCCTTCAGTAAGAAATTTATCCACACTGTGGTACCAGCAGGAAGTAATTCCTCAAAAAGCTGTGTGCACCAGAATCAGTAGACTAGCTTAGCTGGGGTAACATAGGAGCGCCTGGAGCACCTAGCAAGGTGGATATGTGCACTATACAAATCCTAAATTATTATTTATTTATTCAGAACTTCTTTGAAAATTCATCCCCACAGCAAAGAAATGCCGAATCCATGAAAGTCACTCAGCTGGACATCGGAGTACCTCTTCACATCAAGGCTCGGACAGCCCTGAAGCCGCTGAACTTCAACCCCTTCCAGTCCTCGGCTGTGGAAGAACCGGAGGATCCTGGGACGGTGAACTTTGTGCTGATGACCCGCAAGGGAAACAAGCAGCAGTTCAAGGAGTTTGAGGTTCCGGTCAACTCGGAGCTGGCTGCCAATCTCAAGAACAGAGAAGAGGTACCCCAGGGTCCCGTCTAACAAAGGGTTGCGATTGATCCAAGCAATCTCCACTCTACGGAAATCCATCCATACCATAATTTTTTCTACAAGATATTTGCACAATCTCTTTAGTAAACAAAGAGAACAATGAATGTATGAATATACATCATATCTAAAAAAATATTTTGAACAAATTTGCATTTTAAATGTTGACGTCGCTGGCCGTACATAGTTTTGGTTGATTGGATCAATCGCAACTCTTTGTAAGACGGGGCCCTGATCAGATTCAGTCTTTTTATTTTACTTTTGTGGACCTATTTCTTCAAATTTTTTGTCGATAATTTCTATGGCAATGTTTCTATCAGCCAAATCAAATGTAAAGGTTTCATTGGCATCTAACAGTCATGAATTTTGTTATGGCAAGTTTAAGGAAATGAAGTGGTGAAAAGGTGCTTTGAAGTACTTTTTTCATGCTAGCTATGCTTTTGGGTAAAAGAGAACTATTCTCTTATAGTCATAGATCAGCTTAAGGCAGTGTATTTGACCTGCCCTTTGGCATGTGCATATTTGAATGGCTATTTTGTTTTTGTTGATGATCTAATGTGATTTAGAATGACTAGGTCAAGGTTACAGGACTTGGCAAAAGAAAAATATACAATCATTTTAAATCAACATATTGATCTCAACTGTGTCCATGAATACATGTTGAGATCAATTTCAGTTTGAGATTTCTTCGAATACATGATATTCATCATGTCTTTGTAAGACGGATGTCATTTATACAGAAAATCGCTCATTCGTAGATTACAGGATGTATGACCTACTATGGCTACTAACTTAGAAATTGATACACAATTGCTTTGTTTTGTTTTTGTCTGGAGTTTGCTAGAATAGTTGCAATGTGTGTTTTGTTCATTTTACTTTTATAGGCGGAGAAAGCAGAGAAACAAAGAATGAAAGAATTAACTCTACACATCAATGAGAGACAAGAGGAGGAAGACTATGAAGGTAATGATGAGAAGGAGGAGGATGGTGGGGATGATGGAGATGATGATGATGGTGATGATGATGATGGTGATGATGGAGATGATGATGATGGTGATGATGATGATGATGATGATGATGATGATGATGATGGTGATGATGATGATGGTGATGGTGGTGGTGGTGATGATGATGATGATTGTGATGATGGTAATGATGGTAGTGCTGAAAACAATGGTGGTGGCAGTCATGACGATGATGGTGGTGGTGGTGTTGGCAATGGTGGTAATGGTAATGCTGCAGATCGTGGTGGTATTGGTGGTGATGAATATGATGGTGGTGGTTGTGTTAGTAGTAAAGCCGAAGATGATAGTGATGATTGTGAATATTATGATGGTTGTGGTGATGGCGAGGGCGACACCGGTGTTAATGACTTTTCCTCCGCTGTGATTTTTGTACGAACTAGAAATGTTGGCCAGTATGCAGAGACCAGCAATGAGTGTGCCTCAGACTGGCAAGTCTCGTTTCCACCATCCCAAGGGGGCACCAAACACGGAGCAAATATTCAACGCCAAGGGTAATAGGTAAGATTTCCTTTCAGATACATTCACGATTAAGACCTTTTTGTATTTTGACTTATAGGCAGATGAATATTCAGATATAACAGATTCATGGAAGAATTCAGCTATTGAAACATACTTTTTCTCTTGAGGATCAGTGCTGTTTAATGTGTGCAGTTTATGAATGCAGTTCATGAGTGGAACAAACAGGAGCATGTAGCTGTATTTAGATGAAGACGTAATCATATGGAAGCAACAAATTGAAATATGATGTCTTTATATGATATATTAATACCTTTCCTGTTTGTTAAATACTATATTTAGGATGGTCTAATACTAGGCACAACTCTTTTTTATTCAGGCTGGTCAAAATAATCTTAATTGAAAAATGGTAACTGTCTTGTACACATAAAAAACAATTATTTTTTGGAATCTCATTTTATTACATGTATCATGGAGAATTAAAATCTGTCATTGATTTTTAATTCTATGGCATATTGACTCAATGTCCTTTGAAAGACTCGAGCAAAAATGAGAACTGTCTTTCGTTTTCCCTTTTTTAGGAAGTGGTAGAGGAAATGCCAGGATAACCTTCACAACCTGGAGGAGAGAGGATAAAGATCCTGGATGAGCGATGGAACTACATCGCCATGGATACGATCAGATGAAGACAAGATGCCGCTCCTTCCTAGAAGGGCGATCGCATCCTTTGCTGCATCCGTCGGTCCTGCAGTAGAGCTGACCTTGAGATCTCTCAAAGCTCAGTCTAATTATTAGGCGACATGTTAGGGTGTCCTCACACAAGGCTCCTGTTGTTGTTAGCCTTTTAAAGGAGTTAAATCATTTGACAGTGTTATGAGAAATGCTCAGTTTACCCATGCATTGTGACGATTGTCAAGGGGGTTTTCAAAAGGTGAGAATAGTGAGTAATGACTGCATGGTTCTGCACCCACGCTCTTTAGAAGAATTAAGATAAGTGCTGTGAACCAAGAGTGTGGGAGAGTTACGAAAGTTACCGATGAATTTATTTGATAAATCATTTCCCTAAGTTTGGTTTGTGTCATATCATTTTATTGATACTTCAGTAAATAAAACAAAGAGTTACACGTTATGATGGAGACCTGCAAAGATGCGTAGGGCATGGTAATCCAGCCAAGGGGAGTCTTTCATCATCATTAATATTTGTTTGGTGTCACCTGTGCCTGGGAAGCGAAAGGCAAACTGAATCACTATGACCCGCAGGTCTCTCCTCCCGATATAACTGATTGGGGGTAATGCAGGTGGACCACTACACCGGGTTTCCCCCTACTCTTATACGAATAGTGCAGTGGGTTCTTAACGTGCGAAGGTGCTGACTCTCCTCTACACGGGGCCTCCATTTAACGTCCTATCCGAGGGATGGAGTGTTTTCCATTGTAACATGGCCTGCATCTATGAAACATGGGAGAGACGTTTACACACAACGCACTGGCTTCAGTCGTCCGCCCGGGTGGACTCGAACCCACAATCTTTGGTTCAATGGGCGGACGCGTTACCGACTGAGCCAACAATGCTCTCTTATGTTGCTATTTGTCAGTGATTTATCATGGACTACTTCTATATGCAACCAAAATCCTTCCATCTGATTGGCTTAGAGCAAGATTTCAGTGAAAACCACCGACAAAACACTCTGTGAAACATACCCCAGGACTTGATTTGGGCCCTGCCTTCTAAAGAGTTGTAGTTGGTTCAGATCACTTGCAATTTTGAGATTGATCCCAACTCCTATACCTTGGCTACACAGTTAACGTTTGAATGACCCCGATTAGTGGTCCATGATTTGCAACTGAAGAGAATGACAATCAGATGGTTAATTCTTGCATGTTTATTTACCCAGTATGAGAATATTTATTACTCATTTTCAAGCTTCCATCCATTGTGAGGTCATGCAGACTTGCGTGTGTGTTTTCTTGATGTCAAAACCTGAAGCACGTAAATTCCGCAATCATTTCTGCTCAGTTAATCAGATATATTCTCCATTTAGAGTATTTAAATAAATGTTTTTTGGAAAATGGTGGATTTAATATCTCTTACTTGTGCATTCATGTTCTGTTTAGTTGATTTTAAACCTTCCAATAGACCATAGCACAAAGCTAAATACAGATTTAGAAAGTGAATTAAACCAGTTTTAAACATATTTTTTAAAACACTTTATTGATTAAAGTGTTGTTTCTTCTCGGCAGATGTTTATTTTTTAGTCTCTTGATTTAATTTTGAGTCTTAATAATACTATTCTATTTCTATTTTTTCCCCTTTAAAGAATAAAAAAAAAAGGTGTTTTCTGATTATATCGTAGATGCATCTCAGTCAGACTGCTTAAATGGGCATATAAGCATGATTCATTAAATGCTAAATGTACTTGGCCTGATTAAACCACAACTTCTGTTGAAAATTGTATAATCATATATCATACATCTTAAGCTTTATCATCATGTAAGAACTCAAACCTAAAAAAAGGTAGATTATGAATACCGCAACTTTTGTCAGGTGTAAAGAATTGTAGCATGTTCCAGATCCAGAATTTCACCAATATCACAAAAGTTTCCAATAATATTCTAACTCATGATTAAAAAAATATTCTTCCTGTTTAAAGAGATGCCGAAAACATAATTAAAAGTGGATAACGATTTCGAGCAGCAATTATTGAATTACAGTAGGTGTTTTGATCTAAGTGGTGAATATTAAACAAAATAGGTAAAGGCCTTACTGGAAAATAGTAGGCAGGCTGTAGGAACATTAGATCACATGGTTTCGTGGATGAACAAAATAGGATTAGACCGTGTTGAATGAGACCAAAGTAGACAAAGCAAGTTCAGGCAATCTGCAATTTACTATTTCACATTTGACATTGTTAAAGGACAAGTCCACCCCATCAAAAAATTGAATCGAATAAAAAGAGAAAAATCCAACAAGTTTAACACTGAAAATTTCATCAAAATCGGATGTAAAATAAGAAAGTTATGACATTTTAAAGATTTGCTTAATTTCACAAAACAGTTATATGCACATCCTGGCTGGTATGCAAATGAGGAGACTATGACATCATCCACTCACTATTTCTTTGGTATTTTATTATAATAAATAGGGAATATTCTATTTTTCTCCTCATCATCAAGTGAAACAAAGATTAATTCTTCACTGAACAAGTGGAATGATCATTGTTTAATACTATATGATTCAGGCAAGTTGGTCCTTAATGTCAAGTATATAAAAAAATGAAATATTGTATAATTCAAACAATAAAAAAACAAAAGAAATAGTGATGGACATCATTGACTGTCTCATTTGAGTTGTATATATCACTGTTTTGTGAAAAATAAGCAAAACTTTAAAATGTCATATCTTTCTTATTTTACATCCGATTTTCATGAAATTTTCAGCGTCTTGCTTGTTTGATTTTTCTCTATTTATTCAAATCAACATTTTTCTGGGGTGGACTTGACCTTTAAGATCCACACTCATCCAATATAATTGTACAGCTTGTCCCTGTCAGATTACACACAAAATGAAGTGGAAACTTTGAAATGACCTTGAGAAACCCTCAATATAAATGGCCACATTTTTAAGAGTCGTGTTTGATTCAAATCAATATCAAATATAGAAAGCCAGTCAAGCCATTGTTTCTTATCTGGAAAGCATATGCAATGTTCTCTTGTCATCCAATAGCATGCTGATTGCTCAAATTCATGATCCTTCACAATCATCCGTCAAGGGTACCTCTCTTGATTAGGGACGCACCATTAGATACCGGGAGGGGGGCTGGAAGTTTGGGTTCATGCCAAAAAAATTTCCTTTTTTCTTCGAGTAAAGTAATTTTTTTCCTTAGTCCATTGAGACAAGTTTTTTTTTTTTCCCTTTCAGATGATTTGTCAGTGGACCAAGTTTGTTTTTTTTTACTCTGATGGTGAGTCAAGTTTTTTTTTTTTTTTTTTTGCTCATATAGCAAGTCAAGTTTTGTTTTGGGGGAAAAACTTCCAGCCCCCCTCCGGGATATCTAATGGTGCGTCTTTATACAGGTAACTCTTCCAAAGTCAAATCTTATGGGACATGAGATCGGGCTGAGAATATGTTTTACTTAGGAGAAATTTGACTGTGGTGATTATTTGACTTATGGAAGGTTGACTTAGACTCAGCTGTATTTCAGTCACAAATATGTTGTTGGCTTTCCGTAGTCAAGACTGATTTTATTCAAACCACTATATAGGAGACAGGGACTTGGTTACAAAGACTTCAATCTAGAATGAACCTTTTTGCTATCAGTATTACCCTAAGTTTTTATCCTTTTTTTTTCTTTTCAAATTGTACCCCATTCCTACATGGGTAATATTCTAGGAAATCACCTGGAGGAAATTTCTTGTTTAGTTAAGTAGAGAATTTCATCACATATTATGTTTGCCTTGCATTTGTTTTCAACTTTCTGTCCTTGTAAGTAAAGCCCACCACACCCTTCCCCGTTTGCTATCTGATTTGAGGTGAGAAAAGGTTATTGTACTTTATGTTAATGTCACACTTTAATGTTTGATGTCCTGACAAGAGTTTACATTCAACAGACCAGTTCGGAGTTGCCTCATGGGCAATTTTGGTCAAATGACCTTTCATTTCTTTCATTATGATAGTCAGGTTTCAAAGCAAGGTATTATGCAAGCATGCCTTACATAGCAGAATGCCGAAACAGGTGACTAAAATAGCACACAATGAACACTCCATGAAGGTATTTGTTGCATTTATGCTATGAATGCATTAGCATGTTGTTATGTCAATGTACTTGGCCAACTGTGAAATACCAGTCGCTAATGGACGCATTTATGTTTTTTGTGGATCTGATGAAAAACCCCAATTCAAAAGAATATATGAATAATCAAGACATTAAAGTTGGTGCTTATCTCAATAAATATCAAACTGCCATGGCTAATTTAGAGATATACAACGTGTCCCACAAAAAATGCTAATGGCACTTTAGATTGGTATATTAAAAGTACATTATATATTGTTGATATCTTTGCACTCATAAACTGCAATTCATTTTCTACAACTGGATCACAAAGATATATATCAGTATATTTTCATTACACATCAGAAAAACTCTACAAGTTTTGTTTGGAGAAGTAATCATAAGTGTGCAGGTTCAGCTTAAAGATTTTTTTATCTATTCAAGTGTTCTAAATTCTATCTATTCAATGAGCATAAAAGTGTAAGGATTTTTTTTTTGTTCATGATGGGGAGGTGACCTATTCATTCAACCCCCCCCCCCCCCTCGCTCTGATGAATAGACAATCTTGCATGTTTACAATCGTGCGCTCAGCGAAACATAACAAAAACTTAGAGAACTTTTCAAATTAAATTGTCTTAATTCATTCCCTTGTAGTTATTGTTGAGTATAATTTTATGTTTGATTAAAGGTATGTTTGATTAAAGATATCATGTCAACTTCCTCAAACTTTCATTTTTTTTTTCATTTTAAGTATGGGCCTGCATTATGTGGTACAAATTTTTTTTTTAAAGGAAATAAAAAAAGAGTAAATGAAGACATAATTGGCCTACGTTCTTTATTCAACGTAATTGGATTGAGAAGTTTTCTGATGAGTACTGAAAGAATGCTCATATCTCTGTGTTCAATGGACTGTATCACATAAAATTTAAGCCAGTTGTATAAAATAAATCATAGTTTACAATTTTATTTTATTTTATTTATTTTCCACTCGTGGGATGGAACATCCTATCAGCAAATGCTGTTTTTCGTAGGGGTTTATAATTCTAAAATTATATGCAATACAATTTGCTAATTTTCACACTATACCCATTTAGAGTGCCATTAGTATATTTTGTGGACACGCTGTATTAGTCTTGCGATTTTTTTATCCATATTTTTCCTTTTCTCTCTAGAGTTAAGGCTTGAACTAATGAACTTAGACACTATGGCTCGTATTCCGAAGTCAGGTTTAACTTAGACCATGGTCTAACTCTGTGCTAAAATTATGGGAAGCCAAAAGTCAAAAATTTTATTAAGTTGTATGTTTCTTATGTTTACTGTGCTCTTTCCTGATTCAACGATGGTAAAGACAATCATCTATTTATACTTCCTAGACAATAATGAATGATTTGAGAGCCAAATGAGCTGAAATATGATATCTCTACTGTTAGTGATTTATGTAACAATTGGCTATCCATACTTAAACCACAACTTTAAACCTGAGTTTACGTTGAACCCGACTTCAGAATACGGGCCATATAATTTCAGAAAATTTTACTTGTTTTTAAACTTTCATGAATTATGAAAACGCTGTCTGTTCCAAAATCTTGACATAGTGGGATGATGTAGTCCATAGCAGGCTCAGTGTATGTCATGAACGTTCATGACCCCCTTCACAGCTACCATATTTATATTTTTACTTTGTTCCATTGTTCTTTTATCAAAATCAAATGTATAAGTCTTAATTCAATATTCCATTAAAATTCTGTTACCAGGTGCAATTTTTCAACCTTAAAAGAAAATTTTGTGTGAATGTGCACTTTTGTATGTCTGCTTTTATATTTGATCTAAAGTAGGATGTTGGTATTGGTTCATTGAAATGCGTCTTTCACGCCGGTGTCTTACCATGATCTTTTTGTTTTGTAATCCTTACATTCATTATAGAAAAAACAACAGGAAAGGGAAAGCTGCTCTCTGAATGCTCAGATTCCCCATTGCTTTGTCGTTGATGAATGTGTGGATTTGCTTTGGAGACATTTCAGGGCATTGAATTCTGGATATACAGTGCGTCTCAAAAAAACTATACTTTTGAAATGGCTGCCAAACAAAAATATATCAATTTTGGGGGAAAGTTTTTAATATATGGAAAGCCAATAAAGTCAACTTTAAAATGATACTAAAAAGTTGGAAAACTATTCATGATTGAGTGAGAACTTCCCACTTAGAGGGTATGAAACTGAAGCTGGGCAGGAATTAGCCTCTCAATTTTTGAGAGGCAAGTCCTTAACTTGAAAAGTTGATGGTGTTGTGGTAAATTAATGATCACTCAATTGTTTGAGCAAATTTCATGAGTTATTAAAATGAAATTTGATGCATGAGTGAACATGAAATGCATGTGTTTAGTGCATTTGAACATTTTAGGTGGATCTCTGATGTGTGTTCATGGGAGTCAGGAGAATAGGGGTGAGATAAGGACTTATGTAGGTGAAGTAGGTTGAAGGGATAAAGGTCAACCGAACATTTAAGCACTCCCTTCCTCTCCACCCCCCCCCCCCCCCTGTCTCCCCTCCTAAGAAGCTGGGCAGGAATAAGCCTTCCAGTTTTTTGAGAGGTGAGTCCTTTGGAACTTGCACAGTTAAGGGTGCTATGCCAATTTTAATGATCAAGCAAGATAAGTTTGGTTCCTTGAGAAAATATCATGAGTTGCGAAATTGAAATTTAATGCATGAGTGACCAGGAATTGTAATTTTTGTGTAACATTTTAACTTTATCATATGGATCTTAGCAATGTGTTTGTGAGAGTCAGAGGAATGTGATGGTACATGTTGCACGCAAGGCACAAGATGAGGCAACTTTGTTAAAAGGGCATTCTTTGAGTTGTTTTATAAATCACAAGTCATGTACCCCCCCCACCTCTCTCTTTTCTGTCTCACTTCCTGCATGGTATTTAAAAGTTAACTGCAAAGTGACCGATGGTTGCTTGATGGGTTAGTTTTCTTTTCATTGAATAATTACTATGAAATTGACTGATTATGATTTATGAAATTATGAATGCTTGATTGATCATATTGATTGAGTTGATTTACTTATTAAGTGTTGATTAAATGATTGATAGGTAAAAGTTGATGCCCTCATTTTCAGAATTTATTTTCAAATTGTCAGTCCGCTCTGGACTATATGCATACATGGAATAGCAATCAGCCTCGATATCAACAGGAGGGGGGGGGGCTAAATGTTCTGCTGACCCTTATCCTGTCTACTTCACCCATCTCATCCCCTATTCTCCTGACTCCCATGAACAGACTGCAGAGATTCACATGACAAAGTTAAAATGCTGGACTAAAAATTGCAATTCATGTTCACTCATGCATTAAATTTCAATTTAATGAATAATTTGCCCAAACAACAAAAATTGATTATGATTGATCATTGATTTATCACAACACCCTCAACTATGCAAGCTCCAATAGACTCGCCTCTCAAAAACTGATAGCTTGGAAGGCTAATAGAGTACCGAAGCGATGACGTCAGTTGCCATGGTGTCATGGCGGCCTGGTTCTAAACAAGTGAACCTGCCGAATGAAAGCGTGTGTTTCTCATAGGAGAAAATGGCTGCCAACGGAATTTGATCGCTTGCAACCTATTTTTAAAATGAGCCAAAGTCATTTGCAAATACAAATTTGTACAGACCATCGTCCGCTGCAACGGGACAAGAGGGCATAAAGATTTTAGGAGAAATTCGAAAGCAAGGGAACAAAGTGACCGAGCTTGTCATTGGGCACTTTTGCATTTTCTAAGGTGAAATTGAAGGAGTTTGTATATACTTTGGGTGAATTTTATGAAAATTTTCATAAAGACTAAGCTTTTTTTAATGTCCCCTTAAAGTTACAAATGAAATAATTATTCAGAGAGAAAAATATTTATCGCCTCTTTAGTACCCTTTACCATGATGAAATTCTTCTCCAGTGGCCCCTTCACCTCTGATTAAGTGCCCCAAATGCCATTATTTACTCCTGAAAAATGTCCCTTTTCTTTTCTGTTAGTTCAAACAGCAGAACCGGATGGTGGGAGGGAGAACATATAATTGCCCAAATAATTCCCATAGGATTTGCATTTACCCTACATTGAATCTAATGATTCGTGTAGTGCCCCTTGAGGGGCGAAAATTTCTCAACTTTTCAGTAATGAAAGTGATAATTTTTAGACAAAAGTGCCTTCATTATTTGGTTTTTTATATGGGCATGGCCGTACACAGCGAAAACTACACTTTTTTTACTAAATATTTTCACAAAATTATCCAAAATTGTGCACGTAATCCTTTAATTTCACTTTGGAAAATGCAGTTGCGCCCCCATGACGAGCTCTGTCAATTTGCTCACTCACTTTCAAGTTTCTTCTAACATGTGTATGCATCTTACCCCAAGGAAAAATCGTGAGTACGACCATGGGGCTTCCCCCCCCCCTCATTTTTTTAGGGGGGGGGGCAAGTTCCAACTCTGCATGCACCCACATCCAGCACCCTTGGACCCAATGACAATTATCCCTCTTATTAAATTGCTTTATCTTCATACCAAAGACTTGTTTTGCCAGACCCCAAAAAATTGTTGGGGGTGGAGTGCATCCTCTGCCCCCACTTCCACCGCCCTTGGACCCAATGACATTGACCCCCCTTTTTAAATTCCTTTACCTCCACCCAAAAAACTTATTTTGTTAGCCCCCTAATTTTATTGGGGGAGGGGGCGAGTGGCCCCCACTTTCAGTGCCCTTGGACCCAATGACAATGATTCCTCATTTTAAATCCCTTTATCTTCAACCCAAAGTTTCATTGGAGGGGGAGCAAGTACCCCTCTGCCCCACTTTTAGCGCCCTTGGACCAAATGACACGACAATGGTCCCCCCATTTTAAATCCCTTTACCTTCACCCTAAAAAAGGTTTTAACAGACCTCAAATTTTTACTGTTGGGGGTTGCCCCCTCTGCTTCCAGTGCCCTTAGACTTAAAGAAAATGATCCCCCTTTTTTATAACCCTTACCCACACCCAGCCCCCATAGATCTGTGATTGCACAACCGAATAAATGACAGTGAATAACTATTACTATCTAATATAACTATAACTATAACTATTATAATAATAATATAACTATTTTTCGAATTTGATAAACTAAGGTTTTCACTTGATAAATAAAGTTTATCAAATAACTCGTTTTTCATTTGAAAAACTCAGTTTATCACTCGATAAATTATGTTTATCACATTTTCAACTGAAAAAATAAGTTTATCACTCGAAAAACCATTGTACCGATAAACTGAGTTTTTCAGTGAAAAACTGTGTTTATCGCCCGCCAATAAACTACATGCAGTTACGAAATGTTGCGTAATTTCGGAACTGCATACCCGGGGGTCCCAATTTTGGTCTTAAGTTAAGCAAGTCTTGAAAGTAATAAAGAGACATAGCTTTGACTCCTGGTAAGATGCCTTAGTAAGTAGTCTAAATCCTGCCTTAATCCCTTTTTGCTTTTCTCTACCATCTAATAAACACATCGGTTTCAAACTTTCAATGCCATTTCGCATAATATCAACATATAAAACACAACTTGGAGAATCAACAAATTGTTATGGGACTAAACAAGGGTTAAGATGCAAATTGAACAATTTGAACAAATGATTACACGTGTAGCCAAGATAACCGTTTGGTATTGCAATGTTTTAAATCATGAAATCTTGAAGCCACTCTCTTCAGCTCTCCCTCTCTCTCCTCTCATTTCTCTTCCCATATGCACGAGGATGTTGCAGGAAACATCACAACTCTTGCAATTGTGAATTTTCATTTGATTTGCTGGGCGTTTCATATAAAGCTCTTCGGAAGTTACACACACCTTTACTCACAATCGTTGACCTGAAACACAAAGGTTTATAGCAATTAATCGTACGCTCGATTTTCACGATTGATTGCACATTGTAGTCAAGGCAATCAGTCGTAGAAAAATGTTCTACGACCATTGCTAAGCTTTGTGTTACCAGCCTCAGGGGGTGTTTAACAAAGAGTTAAGTATGACTTACTGCTGATGCGTAATCTCATTGATACACATTAGCACGCGTCTTGGCATGATTTGATCAATGCCATGATGCCTTTGATACAGCATGCAACTGGATATTTAAGTACCATTTCGTCTCACACTCCTGGGGAGTGTTTCACAAAGATTGAAGTATGACTTAGGTCGCACTTAAATGCCGAAGCGTACACGATATGCAACGCGCAATCTTATTGATCAATACACAGTAATGCTTGTCCTCTTGGCATGATCTGACCAATACTGTCATGTCTTTTATACCAAGCACAACTAGACATTGAAGTGCGACTCTAGGTCACACTTAATTTTTTGTGAAACACCCCCTTGATCACATGAAGAGGGAACCCAACCCTATTGACAACTTGCTCTGTCAACAGGATGGGGGGGGGGGGACAAATTGATCCACATCAGATAGGCATAAAAAGTTATGAATTCTGCAAGTTACAATCCAAGCACACGACAGAAATTCAATTAACCAAGGTCAACGAGTGTCAAGCAACAGTGGCAAACAGAATATTCATCTCTTGACATTTGACTGACATTCCTCACGCAAGTTCTATTAAACTTTCACCACTCTGAACTTCTTCCTTTCCTTTTTTTTTTAACACAAATCACTGACTAGTCACTACCAGGATTAGATTAACCTTTCATTTGTTTGGTTTCCTTGCAAAAAAAGGTGTCACATATTAAGTTATCAATGGCAATGAGGACATTCTTGCAAGGACCCAATAACATGTTTGAAGATGCAAAACACCACACTGGACCAAATAAAAGGAGCATATCAGACCAATATTGCCTACATGTACATGTTTATTTTATTGATAGTAATCCTTTGCCAAACCATCTATGACCTAGGACGTTCCTTCTTGCCCTTGAAGAGAGCCCACAGTGAGACATTGGCCACCTTCACAACCTTGAATCGAACTCCGGGGATATCACCGACGGCGTGTCCCTTTCGACCGAATCCAGCAACCAAGACCTCGTCATTCTCCTGTACAATACAAAAAAAAAAATGTTTTATTACAAAACAGATTAAAACAAAGCAATTGGGTACATGAACAAAAGTCATGTATATCAATATCACCTCTGCTGAATGCAATATTTTACACTTTCCCAACTTTGTGAGTAGATTGTAAGAAGTGGCACAGACAATTCTACCATTAATCATGCACTTTATCATCAGGACTTTGTGGTTTTCTCCTGAGCACCAATCCCAATTAAGTTATCAGATATGATAGATACGTGGAGCCTGTCATTCGAGAAGATTATCGTTCTGAGAAAGACTTTGGAAATAGATGACACTTTATTCTATTTCATTTTATACTTGAACTCCCATAGGTAAAGTGATTTGGGTCTTTTTTTTACTTCATAATTTTTTTCATTGATGGTCTGAATAACTTTCACATATACGCTTCTGTGATTTTTAAAGGAAAACAACATTGTGTGCGAGTTGGGTTCTCGTTCAACCTTTTCTTAGCTTACCTCGATGAAGTTGAGGCAACCGTCGTTGGGTACGAAAGCTGTGATCTTCTTGCCGTTCTTGATGAGCTGCACCCTGACACACTTGCGGATGGCAGAGTTGGGCTGCTTGGCCTCCACTCCGACCTTCTCCAGAACAATGCCCTTGGCGTGAGAGGCACCTCCAAACGGGTTGGCCTTCAGAGCAGTACTTGAGTGAGCCTTCTTGTAATCCTTGTCATGCCATCGCTGATCTCGGCGGTGAGTGCGCAGCTTGCGAGCTGTCCTTAGACCTCTTGGCTTTCCGCTTCCTATATAAACAAAGAAAAGTTTGACACCAAGATTTTTCTTTTTAGTCTTTTCAGTGAAAAGCCATTCCACATGAATAGGTACAGCAAAGAGAGAGCTTAAAGTCTGAATTCAACAAATATTTACTTCATAGCATAATCTCACATTCCAATTCTATTTCTTGAATGTTGATTCTTTGTGAAAATTATAATCTTGAATTATGATTTTGCAATCTTTGTGTGACATTTGAACTCAATATAAAATTGTTATAAGAAAAATTAGACCTAGAGGGTCTATATCCTGATATTTTCAGCCCAAACCATATTTTGAGAAGTGATTTTATATTCAGAAGAATAAATAAATATATGCAGGTAGAATATTCTCTTCTCTACTATTACTAGTAGATCTATTATAGATCTAAGGTTAGGCCTACAAGGTATGGTACGGTGCCCCAAGTCTGCATATCTGTGTGATTCTTATTAAAAGAAACCCGGCATCAACCACAAACTTTACAATACATTGACAGAAATTCATTAAAAATATCTGAGTCAAATTGGTGGAAAAACATTTAATTTCAGGCATTTCATGTAACAGCCTCAAACTGCAGCATTTTCTCATCACATAACAAGAATTGTGTGTAAAGTGAACGGGTGCGCAGAATTGGAGCACAATTTTTTCTTTCAATCTATATGATATTCCAAGAATATCATAAATTTTTAGATTTTTGGCACACTAACTCATGAGGTACATCAGCAACTAAAAAATATTCTGAAATTTAATAAAAAACCATGCTTAAAATGAATTGATTTTTTAGGTGCGCAGTCATGGGTCCCCCCCCCCCCAAAAAAAGAAAAGTATCAACCTTGGGCGGTATTCTGAAAATCTGTGTTAGCACAAAAACGTTATTAGCTAACACGATTGGTATTTTGAAAATCGTGTTAGCATAAAAAACATACATGTGGCCCAAGTGGTAACACCGCATATGGTCATGAAATATGCAGTGCGCAACGCGCAAGCCCATACACGGTGTTAGGATGGAAGAAAACACAAAATTTTGTATTCTGAAAATGGTGTAAGCAAAAATTTTGTTCAAAGATAACACAAACATTTAACACTGCAATAAGGAGGTCAGGTTGGGGAAGACGATTACTGCAATTTTTTTATAACAGACGCAAACGTCCACAACACATACTGGCATATAGCTCTCGTCTGAGAAAACTTCCTGAAATTTTCTTTTTCCCCTCTACCTTTCTCTCTACAAACAATGATTAAACAACAATTTCTTGGAACTTCCTGTGAAAATACCATTCAAATGCATCTTTCATTTGGATATTTAAAAATCATTATCATTAATGCTCATGAATTATTTATTTGGTTACTTTTTGCCATTTCCTAAAAAAGACAAAAAGGAGAAGAAAATTAAAAACGTCTAAAAAACAAAAGCACAACAGCAATTAATAAGAGTGGAATTGTTAAGAACATGGGATTGGGGAACTCTTTTATAATATTCACAAAATTTTTTACACTTTTCAATGGTTATATAGTCAAGGCTCGACATTAGCGGTGGCCCGGTGGCCCGGGGCCACCAAAAATTCACCTCGGGCAACCATTATTGATAAAATGTTAAGTTTTGGTGGCCCGAATCGGGCAACCAATAATTTTCAAAGTAGCGCAATTTTTCTCCCAATTTTGCACGCATTTATCAACTTTCTACAGCTCAAATTGCAAGCCAGTTCGTCATGCGCCCTTTTTGTTGATCTACACACAAATACACACACACACAGTTTGCATATTAGGCCTACAGCTATAGCATACAGTAGCTATTATCCAGCCAGCCGCGCCGGCCGGCTGGCGTAAGCTTTGCATGAAGCCACTGCATACAGCTGTGCTCTAGATCTAGCTCAGCCCATTCAGACTCAGGGAGCTGCGATAAAAAATGTTGCTGCTGAGAAATCTTCCACAGAACTTTGAAAATCTAAGTCAAAGTCACCTTTTACACCAATGAAATGCAATTCTACAGTCTATATTACGAAAATCTGGTGTACCCTGATTATTTGCAAGTATTAAGAAGAGGAATTATGACCTCTCTTTTGACTCAAAAAGACCGATTTCCACATGAATTAATACACATAAAAACACATAGGCAAGTACATCACAGTCCCACGTGTGCATTTGTATGTATGTTGATACTTGGTTTCTTTCGAAGCTGTGTATTTTCTAGCCTTAAACAAACAGACAGTTTCTTTCTTTCTTGTTTATAAATGACTTCTTAAACCACTCTTGAGAAAGTAAATACTTTGGGAAGGCATTTCATTGATATGAAATGTGATTTTTTTTCCAACATTTTGGCAAATATAGGGAAGGACTTTTCTCACACTTTTTTTCCAGATATAGTTTTTGCCGTTTTTTTTTTTTCTTTCATTTTTTTTTGACAGTGGTTAAACCATTTATACCCCTTCCCATTGAATATGCCTGATTAAAAAATATGTTTCTACTGAAAATAAAATAATACAAACTAAAGGATATAAAAATAGAAATGTGCCATTCCCAAAAGGTAAGTGAAAATTATATACTTGGCTTTTAATTATATTCCAGTCAGAATAGACTGTTGCCACAGCTATCAAAAATAT
This sequence comes from Lytechinus pictus, assembly GCF_037042905.1. NCBI lineage: Eukaryota > Metazoa > Echinodermata > Echinoidea > Temnopleuroida > Toxopneustidae > Lytechinus > Lytechinus pictus. Next base: position 9,448,510 of record NC_087247.1, on the reverse strand, counting down.
ATGTAATGGCTTCTTAATTTTCCCCTTTTCCCCATTTTTATATTAACTTTGTTTTATTAATTTTTCTTTCATTTTCTTTTCTTTTTTCTCTCTAATTTTATTCTTTTCTTTTTTTCTTTTTTTCCCTGTTCTTTCTTTTTTTCCCTGTTCTTCGTTTTTTCTTTCTTCGTTTTCTTTCTTTTGTTTTATTTCACTAATTTCTTTTATTATTTTTGTTTTCTTTTTGTTATATACTTTTTGAAAATTATTTTCGTTTGTTTCTCCCTTTTATGCATTGTTCTAATTTTGCAGCATATTTTTCTGTGATTTTCTCCTTCTATAATATGCTGCAAAAGAGAAAACAGAAATAAACTGGATTTGGGGCATGCATATAATCTAGGTTTTAGGATTCAAAGAGGAAGGAAGGAAAAACCATTGTTTTGTACATCTATCTGAGTTTGCTATGCACTATTTATTTACTTTACCATTATCTCTATACAGAGATTTTAAAAAAAGTCCACACAACCTGCGAACAATACAATTCATTTATTCACTTTCAATCATTTCATTTTTACAACGATAGAGACAATTACCAATTAGCAAAGTAAAATAACAGCAAACAAGGTTTACATACAAGATGTATAAAGTGAAAGGAACTTAGTGGTAGTGGCTGCAGAATTAATTGTTTTATTCATTTTTAATGTTTTTCTTTATATTTTTCGGGCCACCAAACTTTAATATTGGGCCACCAAAAAAAATTATTTGATGGTTTTGGTGGCCCGAATGGGCCACCACCAAAAAAAGTTAATGTGGAGCCTTGATATAGTACTTTCCAATGATTAGAATTTTCAACTTTCAATAGCTTGTAATGCTCAGTAGGTTATCCATCTCTCGGATGAGGGGGAGGCAAGGGTAAAATTTTTTTTTTTTTTTTTTTTTTGAGGGGGGCGATAGTTCTGTGCACCAAATTATAATAAAGAATTTTGAATAAGGAGCGCACAGAAAAAAATAAAATTTTGTATGTTTGATAATATTTCCATGTCAGGTTTAATGTTTCATAAAGTGCTTTTCTTTCATGCTTTTTAAATTTTGCATTGCATAATTTATTATTTCAAAATTATTGGGGACAAAGAGATGTTTGCCCCCAATAATTTCATGGGTTGATCGACCCCTGCCCCCACCACAATCGATCGAGTCCTCCGTCTCCTGTAATAATTTCGTACCCATGCTGTCTGAAATAATCCATTCTTAATTGCAACAATCACCCCTTCCCACGTCTGGCTCTAGTCTAACTTTTAAGTTTTCTTTAGCCATACATTTTCAAAGTCTTTATATCCTCAAAATAATAAAATATTATAAAAATAGCTCATCAGTGATTTTGCTGTTTTCTCAACTTTTCTCACAGAAAACACACACTCGGTAAATACGATACTATTTTCAAGTGAATAAAATATTTCACTTCTTTGACTAGGAGTAGGACTAGTAGGAGGGGTGTGATTGGGAGCCGAGCGATATCGTAGGGGGACGTTGACAAAAAAAATCGCCAAGATTTTTACAAAAAATCTTGGCGAAACCTTTTTACACATTTATTTGTGTAAGTCTAGACCTCTAGTCTAGACCTAGATCTTTATGGTAAAACGTAAAAGTTTGATGAATTTTATGCGAATATTGTGTTCGATATGATTGAATTCATGAAGTGTTTGGTAATACGATAACGGATAAGTACCATACGATCAAATTAAATCCTTGGCAAGGCCTTTTTTGGCTTAATTTTCATTGTCAAATTATTCAAATCATTGTCAAATTATTCAAACGACAAATGAAACATTTTTCTATTAAAATCCTCCACAAAACTGATATGGCATAAAATCTACATTTTGTAGTCTACAGTCTTACTAGACCTGGTAACTGTAAATGAATTGGAGAGTGATGTGCACTTTGTAGAGTGAAGCGGCGCACTGTCGCTTCCTGCAAAATTCCAGATAGCATACGGTACTCATGTATGTAAATACGCAAAGCCAAAGCTACGGTACCGTACAGAACCCGGTACCCTATACGGTACCGTGGCCGTATACGGTATTTACTACACAAGAAGAGTCATGCGAATTCAGACGCGACATCTTCGGTATATTTGAGCAACTAGCTCGTCAAAATCTCTAGTGTCCAGCAACATATGACAATGAATTTTGAGAATTTTCAATAAACTAAATATCTTAGGTACAGGATTAATCTAATATAATGTATATGCTTATGATAAAATGCGTTAAATATTGTGATTTAAGGGCACGTGGGATAACTAACCCATTTCGAGTGAGATTCATGCACGTAAAAAGGCCGAAAATGGTCAATTGTCTATCGTTGAGGGCGCGCGAAAATTAATGCTTTGGACATTGTTTGCATGGATATTATAAATTTGATTTTTAGATGCAGACAGGGGCCTAAGGGCCTTCAGTCCCTCCGCCCCACACATTTTTTTTCCAAACCGTGTATAAAAACATAAGAATTACCATCTGATTTTTTTTTTTTTTTGCATTGTCACCCCCCCCCCCCTTCAAAACTCCGCGGCCCGCCCCTGGCAAAGGGGCAGAGGTGCATGGTGCATTTTAGGATTATGTAGGGCCTACCAAAAGTCAGGAAATATTTTCCAGCCTATATATCTAGGCCTGTAAGTCCTGCCAAATTGACATAGCTATATCCCGGGGGGGCCACTTCCATTCACGAATGGATACCATGCGCGACCATGGGGTCTCGAAAAGCACCCTAAACACGTAATTTCCATATTCTGAAAATGCACCCCTTAACAAGTATTGGCGTGTGAAACCCTACCCTTAACAAGTATTGGAAACAAGACGACACTCTTGGCAAATATTCCCTGAAATGAACCCCTAAACAAGTACAGGAATGTTTTATTGTTACGGGTCCTTCGGTCGTCGGCTTTACCTTATTTGGTTTAGTACGACCCCACCTTCTACACATGGGCGGAAATCCCAGGGGGGACAGGGGGGACGTGTCCCCCCTACTCAAAATAGTAGGGGGGACACAATATCAAATGTCCCCCTACTTTTTTTTGTCTTTTATGATGGTAAGAACTATATCATTCTAAATCGAAATAAAACATGTATTTTGGGACGAGTTGGGACGAGATGACCGCCGTACTTTTGGGATGATAACCTTTTTTTTCCTTGTCAAATTTTCCCGCCCGTTGTCCCCATAGGCGGATCCAGGGGGGCCAAGGCCCCCCCCCCCCTATTGGCGGAGCAAAAAAAAGAAAAAAAGGGAAAGAAAGAAGGAAAAAGGGAAAAGAGAGGAGAAAAGAATAAAAGGACGACGCGTGCATAAAATAAGATGAGGGGAAGACTTGGAAAAAAAAAAGAATCTTTCGTGGCACTATATAAAATTTTCGCTCGCGCTTCGCGCTCGCATTGCCTGTTAGGTGATTTACAATTAATCTTGTTCAATATGGAGCTCAAATATCAAGTTTGGAAGTCAATATACAGAACATGTTTCACCTCGGAAATCGAACTTTCATTATTTTGTGTGATTTACAAATTGATTTTAAAAAGTGTCTGTAAAAATGTCACTTTTATGGTCTGAATAATTTTATCAACATTTGCTGCTTGCTCGCAAATTTTGATTTATCAGGTACCTATTATTTTCGTGTATTCCATAAAGTTTTCAAGATATCCCTTTTCAGGTCTGATTGTCAAGACGTATCAGCTAGCGCTGCACGCTGGCATTTTGATTGGCGAGTTATGTATGTTTCAATATTGATAATACAACAAACTACTTAAAATCCCCTTTTCATGACAGTTTATAAAAAAAGTTAGCCCTCATTAGGCATTAATAAATATATTAATTTAATAATTAAATTGTCCCTTTTGTTTTATCTCGCGCTTAGCAAGAGGAATAGGAAGATAGTCATCAGTTTCATGACATGTTTCTGTTTCTGTTTGTGGTAAACTCCCGTAGGAACTCGGCAGGACAGCATTTTTTGCTGGTAAACGCCAAGCTGGTATATAACCAATTACCTTGGAAACATTTTACGTCTAGGTTAATCAGTCATAGTGGCTGACGTACAGATATCCACTCTTGGGCCTTTTTATCAAAGTGGAGACTATGACAGAGTTGGGATTCAAACTCACAACCTTGCGATTATGAGTCCAATGCTCTAACCACTGGACCACACGACCCTGACATGTCGTAAGGATGTCCCGGTCCTATGTCAAAACTCAAAGTACATGAAGTAATAATAATGAAAATTTTAGCTCTTTTTTTTAAAGTGCGATCCATATCCACCTTACAATTTTCCTACAAAGTGCTTGAAATATAAAGCTGTAATTGACTCTTTTTTCAGATCGGAATATTAAAGTTTCATGATCAAAGATGTATTTAGAATGCCTAGATTCTAGGTCTAAATATGAAACACGCGCGCGCATGTTTATTCAAATACTCAACTTGTTCTCTATTTAAATCATTATCCAGTTTCAGATCACAATATCAAAAATTTTCTGCTCGCGCTTTGTGCTCGCATTATTAATGTAGGAAGCCCGGGGTAGGAAGACCCCCTATTACTCATCCTTTTTATGATTTACAAAACATTGATTTTGATTGATTTATTTTATTTAAACACGGTAAAAAGCCCTCGATCAGCCTCGATATCACCCTCGATATGGCTGTTTACAAAACATGAACAGAGTGGCCCATTTTTAGGTCTAAATCTCGATTTTTTTTTCTGCTCGCGCTTCGCGCTCGCATCAATTGTTGAATTATCATGATTATATAGCTATCCTGTTCACGATTACAAAAATTGATTAAAATTTTCAATTCTTTCTTTACAAATTTTCAAAAATTTTCAGCTCGCGCTTCGCGCTCGCATTTTTTGATTGTTGAAATATGTAACACCTTCATGGCTAAGTGCAAGCAGTCCTTAACAGGTATCTTTTCAACAGGTACCAGTTCAAAACGTATATAAAAATTTTCTGCTCGCGCTTTGCGCTCGCATTATTAATACTCATCCTTTTCATGATTTACAAAACATGAATAGAGTGTCTCGTTCAGTAAATATTATAGGACTAAATCTCGAAATTTTCCGCTCGCGCTTCGCGCTCGCATCAATTGTCTACTTATATACCTATTCTGCTTGAGTACAAAAAGTGCTTAGAATTTCCATTCTTTAGGTGAAAATGTCACCAAAAAAAATAACGCGCTCGCATTATTTGATTGTTAAATGCTAACTGCACGCAGTCTTTAACAGGTATCTTTTCCATCAGTTCATTTCTGCTCGCGCTTTGCGTTTGTAGTAATTATTAAGTTGCATACACATCTTTTCAGGATAACAAACATTGCCCAGAATGTTCAAATTTTAGGAAAAAATACATAACATTTCCTAAAAATTAGCTCGCGTTTCGCGCTCGCATCATATTAATAAGGATTATGATATTATATATAATAATAATAATAATAATATAGGGTATTTATATTGCGCACATATCCACCTTGTTAGGTGCTCAAGGCGCTCCTATATTACCCGGCTAAGAATTTATAAATTAAGAAATTATGAAAATAAAGCTAAGAAGTGACTAATGAGGACTACCCCTTCAAAGAAACAAACACAAATCATCTTCGAGCTGCCGATCGGGAAAATGTGGCTGAAACAAATTTCCGCCCCCCCCCCCCTATAGGCGAAGGCTGGATCCGCCCCTGTGTCCCCCCTACCTTTTGGGAGAGATTTCCGCCCCTGCTTCTACACCTCGCGCAAATCGGACTCTAAACACGAAGTGTTGGGGCAAAATGGACATCCTTTATAAAACATTTTAATTTTGTTTTATCATTCCCGCAAATTCGACCCTAAACACGTAATTTTCCTGGCGAAATAGACACCCTTTTTTCATTATTTTTGTGTTTTTGACACCCTTATCACGTTACGTACGTAACGTGCCCTATCGTGAAAAGGACATCCTTTTTACGTGTTTTTTTGGTCGCGCATGGTATCCACTCGTCAATGTAAGTGCCCCCCCCCCCCGGCATGGGCGGAAATCCCAGGGGGGACAGGGGGGACGTGTCCCCCCTACTCAAAATAGTAGGGGGGACACAATATCAAATGTCCCCCCTACTATTTTTGGTCTTTTATGATGGTAAGAAATACATCATTATAAATCGAAATAACACATGTATTTTGGGACGAGATGAACTTACTTTGACGATGATAACCATTTTTTTTGCTTGCCAAATTTTCCCGCCCCTTGTCCCCATAGGCGGATCTAGGGTGATTTACATATCTTGTTCAATATGGAGTTCGAATATCAAGTTTGGAAGTCAATATACAAAACATATTTCACCTCGGAAATCGAACTTTCATTATTTTGTGTAATTTACAAATTGGTTTTTAAAAAGTGCTCTGTAAAAATGTCAGTTTTATGGTCTGAATGTTAACATTTGCTGCTTGCGCTGCGCGCTCGCAAATTTTGATTTATCAGGTACCTATTATTTTCGTGTATTCCATAAAGACTCGACGTTTCGGGCAGGTTGACTGTCCGTCTTCACTCCTGAAGACGGACAGTCAACCTGCACGAAACGTCGAATCTCTCTACTGCTTCTACTCATCATCTCCACTCGCCGACTCAAGCCAGCAACTCCTCATCCATCCTACTACTCAAGCTGTTTCTTCAACTCATCAAACTATTCTGGTTTACAGTCCTTTTCAGGACTACTTTCAAGAAAGGAATACTCTACTCTCAAATCTCCACTTTCTCGCCTATCCAATTCCTTTTCTTCCTCTTTCCACTGTTTCTATAACACTCCACATGGTGTACCGTAAACCACATCAGCGATTGTATATGCCACCATTCAAACCTTCAAACAACATCACGCTCACGCATGTTTATTCAGATATACTCAACTTGTTCTCTAATTTAAATCATTGCCCAGTTTCAGATCACAATATCAAAAATTGTCTGCTCGCGCTTTGTGCTCGCATTATTAATGTAGGAAGACCCCATATTACTCATCCTTTTGATGATTTACAAAACATGAACAGAGTGGGCAATTTTTAGGTCTATAAATCTCGATTTTTTTCTGCTCGCGCTTCGCGCTCGCATCAATCGTTAAATTATATAGCTATCCTGTTCACGATTACAAAAACTGATTAAAAATTTCAATTCTTTCTTTAGAAAGTTCAAAATTTTTCAGCTCGCGCTTCGCGCTCGCATTTTTTGATTGTTGAAATATGTAACGCCTTCATGGCTAAGTGCAAGCAGTCCTTAACAGGTACCTTTTCAACAGGTACCAGTTCAAAACATATTTAAGAATTTTCTGCTCGCGCTTTGCGCTCACATTATTAATACTCATCCTTTTCAGGATTTACAAAACATGAATAGAGTGTCTCGTTCAGTAAATATTATAGGACTAAATCTCGAAATTTTCCGCTCGCGCTTCGCGCTCGCATTATTTGTTTACTTATATACCTATTCTGCTTGAGTTACAAAAAGTGCTTATAGAATTTCCATTCTTTAGATGAAATGTCAAAGAAAATTCAGCTCGCGCTTCGCGCTCGCATTATTTGTTTGTTAAATGCTACTTTAACATGTATCTTTTCCATCAGTACATTTTTGCTCGCGCTTTGCGTTCGTAGTAATTATTAAGTTGCATACACATCTTTTTCAGGATAAAAAGAACAAGACCACAATCAGTTCAAAGTTTAGGAAAAAATACATAAAATTTCCCAAAAAATTAGCTCGCGCTTCGCGCTCGGATCATACAAATAAGGATTATGATATTATATATTAATTTATAAGAATAAAGCTAAGAAGTGACTAATGAGGACTATCCCTTCAAAGAAACAAACAAAAATCATCTTCGCGGAGCTGCCGATCGGGGAAAATATGGCTGAAACAAATTTCTGCCCCCCCCCTATTGGCGAAGGCTGGATCCGCCCCTGTGTCCCCCCTACCTTTTGGGAGAGATTTCCGCCCCTGCCCCCCGGGAGCTATATACAGCAATCCGGGGGGAGATATATATTTCAGGTGGGACATGTGTTATCATCCCCTCCCCCAATAATTTATGGTCGAACATCATATTATTTTTTATGAAGCAGTATAATTTTGACAAAAGTATGATCATGATGATAAAGATCCGATCGAGGCCAATTCATGATCATGATATAATGATTTTTGCATGCCTACGGCATCATGAGGATTTTTTCGTAATTTTCTGATGTTTATTAGGCCTATTGTTATCAAATGAAATTATTACTTTCAAAAATTGTTAAAAACAGATGAGGAAGACAACAATCCAGGATGAAATATAATTAAACAAAAATGTTTATATGTTATGTTTTTACACGATATTATCATTAACTCCCCAAAAACAAGCGCATGGGTGTGCCCGGTTTATAAACTACCACACCTTTGAACATATCACTTCACTTTTGTTATAACATGCCTGTAAAATAATTTGAGAACATCAAGAAATTATAATTAGCCCTCAGTGATGAGTGCACAACAAAGAAGCAATGATGAGAACCAACAGGCAAGATTTCTCAAAATGACTCATTTTCAAGTCAATTTTTTTTTTAACTTAGGCCTATAGCTCGCGCTTCTCACTCGCATTACCTATCTAGTCTCTAATTTGTTGTAGAAAAAAAGCTAACTTAATATATTTCGGTCTTAAGGACAACCCCCCCCCCCCCCCCGGCCTCTGGAGTAGATGTGGGGATGAGGCCGCGGATGCCTAGGCGTTTCACATCTGTGATGGTTTATGACATGATATTGTACTTTTTCTCTTCCCTTTCTCTCTCTTATCCTTATCCCTAATTGGCTAGCCATCACAAAAATAGATATTTGTATCTCAAAGGTCAAAATTGTGCTTTATATAAATTGGGCACTTGTTTACGCCATGTCTGCATGGCGGGCATTTTTTTTTACTCGTAATGCTTCAACACCCCCCCCCCCCCTTGAACAAAATAAAAAGAAATGAGAAAAGTATTTACATGGCATACCAACTCACCAACCACCTATAGATCAGGGGCGGCGGAGCGAATTTGAAAGTGGGGGGCACAGGGAAAAGGGGCATATTCTTTTCAAAAGGGGCAATATTTTAAAACAAACGACTTATTTACAGTGGCATAATGAGCAAAAAAATTCAGGCGGCTATATATGATGATGCACAGCATTTGTATAGCGCCATGTATCTGTCAAAGACATTCAAAGACGCATTGGAGGAGCCAGCCAATCTGGGTCGCCTACAAGGGCGCGCACACAGAACTGTGACCCGCAGGTCTCTCCTCCCGATAACTGGGGGAATGCAGGTGGACCACTACACCGGGGTTTCCCCCTACTCTTATTCGAATAGTGCAGTGGATTCTTAACGTGCAAAGGTGGTGATTCTCCTCTACACGGGGCCTCGATCATTTAACGTCCTATCCGAGGGACGGATTGTTTTCCACTGTAACATAGCCTGCATCTATGAAACATGGGAGAGACCTTTACACACAACGCACTGGCTTCAGTCATCCGCCCGGGGTGGACTCGAACCCACGATCTTTGGTTCGACGGGCAGACGCGTTACCGACTGAGCCAACTTCGCTCTCTCTATATATGTCGTATCACGTTAAATCTATAAGAAGTTGCGAGCGAGCGAGCAAAATTTTTGACATTTTTATGACAAAAATCCAATTTTGTGATAGATTTCAACATAATATTCAGAAAAAAGTTTTTCTTTTCCTTCATAAGTAGTAACATATTTAAACAATTAGAATATTGTTTTTCTCTAACTCGTGAACACATAAAAACCGGTCCTTCTCAGGTGAAAGGGGGTACAGAAAACATTCTTGAAGGCATGGACCTACCAGTGTGTCCATGATGAGGGTAAACAGGGCACTGATATGAGTAAGAGCGCCTATTAGAAGGCAAAAGGGCACTTGCTAATGGCATAAAACGGGTCATTCTCAGGTATGAAAGAGGCACAGAACACGTTCGTGAGGGGCACTTTTCCTGGGTAAAAAGGGGCACTGATTCAAGAAAGGGCACTTACAAGAAGGCAAGGGGCACTTGCTCACACTTAAAACGGGTCCTTCTAAGGTGAAAGGGGCAATTAAAGTACACGTTAGTGAGGGGGCATTTTTCTTGCGTAAAAGGGGCACTTTTTAAGTGCGTCAAAAAGTGTGGGGGTACTGTGCCCCGGCCCCTGAGGATCACCGCCCCTGACCTAGATATACCATCTTCCTAGGAAGTTGATTCCTCACCAGACCCGTCACCAGCCACCTGTCGATGTCAGTGCGCCGTCAAACAGCTCACCATCTACTGTAGATGTCCCCTTGATGGGAGTTTCCTTAATTTTCTTACAATTTTAAATGTGTGAGTGCATGATGTTTCCACTGCATGTGCTTTTTCTACAAATACCCTGTAAATATATTTTTTTTCATATTCATTCCATGTTTGGGTATAATAAGATTGACTACATACAAGCTGTGCTTCTCAGTCGGGGGTCCCAATACTGTCATTTTCAGGTATTTTTTGTTTGCTGTATACATTCCCGTTTTGAATAAATTCAACTCAATTCAATTTTCCTTATGCGTATTTTTGATTTGTCAGACGACCATTCTTCATCTCATTGTACTGTTTGATTTGATGTCATTATCTTGGATTAGGCGACGAGATTTAATTTATGGGATCGTTTTTAGGGCAATTTGTAATGTATTAATATTAAGGATTTGACCTACGGCGCGCCTCCGATCCCCTGCATACAGTAGGCCCTACGTAATGAGAAATTAACCAAGGGATTGATACGACCTATATCCATCCGATATTATAGGCCTACTTTCATCCTTTCTTGTGATGTCCTCAAATTTCTAAGGTCCCTTTGAATACTTTCTTTATCTGTCATGCAGGGGCGTCGATCCATTTTTCAGATTGGGGGGGGGGGCAAAATCATTAACGTTCCAAAGGCGCTCGATCGTACAAAACACCCACCCACACACACACACACACACACATATATATATATATATATATATATATATATATATATATACATATATATACATATATGTATATATATATATATATATATATATATGACTCATGAGACACAGACACGTATCTCACTACACAGATAGTACGAGTGCCGAGAATGAGCTCAAATTTCTTTATATTCTGAGCTGCAAACTTGATATTCTAAGCATTTTTTGTACCAATGATTAAGATTTGTATCTAAAAGAAGAATAGATGCGAGCGCGAAGCGCGAGCTGAAAATTTTGATATTTCGATCTGAAAAAAAGACAGTTTACTGGACGTTTTTGATAAAGAACAAGCTATATATCCAAGAAAAGATTATTGCAAATTGAAGCAGTTAATTCTTTTGAGGCTTAGAACTGAAAACGGGACATTTACATTCACCAATTTAATCATGAAAAGTATGGGTTTTTGCTACAGAAATGATGCGAGCGCGAAGCGCGAGCTGAAAATTTTTATATTCCAATCTGAAAAGCGGACATTTTGAGCTCGATTTTAAATAAAGAACGAGTTGTGTATCTCAATCTCGCTTGCTGAACATTACAATCTTGTTTTTTTTTTATGCATATCCGGAAAATGATATGTTTGCCCCCCCCCCAATATTTTCATTGATGGGGCGATCGCCCCCCTGCCCCCCCCCCCCCCAGGATCGACGCCTGTGCTGTCATGTGACATCTTTTTTTTAATTCCAATTAACACCAATACTGAAAAACACAAATCCCTGATTTTGTTAATTTTAAATATTCAGAGCAGTGTGATCAACCCGCTAATCCTTTAAGCCGTTATGCCATCTTCCATGATCCCTTAGATAAAAAAAAAATACGTATCTAGATAGGAATCAAATCAAGACAGTGTCACAATTTCAATTTGTGATTAACTAAATGGAAAGGCATGTTAATTGCCTCATTTCCGTTATCCCCATATGCGAAATAAGACTCAATTACTTGTTAGGATCCAGACGCAGGATACACAGGGATGGGCGCAGTGATCCCGGGGGGACGGGGGCGTGTACGTCCCACCTCGAATTTCGAATTTTGTGTAGCGGCCTATCGGAGAGAGTTGACCGTTGCCCCCTCCCCCGCGAGAACGCCGTGCACGCATAGGGCAACCCCTTACCCATATAATTGCACCTCCCATATTACTGTACAGCTTTTCGTTGATTTTTTTTTTCATTTTGATTTTATTTCATTTTATTTTTGTTTACATATTAATAATTTATTTTATTCTATTTTATTCCATTTTTTAATTTATTTATCTATCAATTCTTATTTATTCATTTATTTTATTTCATTATTATTATTTTTTTATTATTATTATTATTATTATTATTTTTTTTTTTTTTGGGGGGGGGGTTTAAATAGCCCCTGACTCCAATGGAATGTCCCAAATGGAGTTGGAGGTAGTGTACTATTTGCGCCACTGCGAATGAATGCAATGCCCGGGGTAATTTTATACAATGGAAACAGCTAATCGTCCCCAAATTAGCTACGTCCCTGGGGGCATTTTTCTTCTTCTCTGTTTAATTACCTTTTAAATCAGCACTCTACAGCTTCAGGCTCGGAGTCATCGTCACTTTTAAGAGCATTTCTAATATTTTTGTCATCGAAGCCGTTGATTTTCACATTTGGATCACATTAAATACATACCGAAAGTCAGCATATGGTTTACTTTTCAAACGGTTTTGGTGGGTTATGGAGGTACTTAAGGACAGAACCTTTCTATATAGGAGCACGACAAGTTTCCTTTTAATCGACCTTCTCTGGCCACTATATAATTGGTTGTGTTTTGTATATTATTTTATATTTGTATTCAATTTGTTCTTGTCTGACTGACTGACTGACTGAATAAATAAATAGATAAATTAATCAATTAAAAATAGATAGATTAGTAATAAGAGTGGCAAAACTGTTAGACCACAGGCATAAGGCCCGGTGGGGGGGGGGGGGATATACCCACGAAATAAGGCGTACGGGGATGTGCCGCTGGAATGGGTCGCTTTTTTGGAAGAAATCCCTGAAACATGGGTCCATGGCCACAATTTTTAGATACTGGCCTTGAACAATTTGGGGTGATAACCTTTGTTTTTTCTTTTAGCTTTCAAATTTTAATAAATCATTAATAATGGGTACCTTTTTAGCCAAAATGACCCGTTAATATGGGTATGGGTTTTGAACCTTCAGCCGCACACCCGCGTTCAAACCAATTCTAAGTACCCCCCGGGGGGGGGGGGCTTAAGGTACATGCCCTATAGAAGCAGAATATGACCTATTCTTTAAATTGGTCGTAAACTGATCCGTCACACCTCGCTTGTTTGTCGCTGAACGTATTTGAACAAATCGCATTTGCATCAAATATTTAAGCATAAAGAGGTAAAACGATTGAAATTCAGCATTATAGGAATATAAAAATCATAAATATATATTATGTATATAAATCTGCTTTGCTGTGAGCCTTGAGGTCAGATTAGAACCAAAATCAGCTTTAGATCGCAGCCGATGCTGGTGTCAATACTTTTTTTAATTGAATTGATTTTATTCCTCCAGGGATTCTCGGAATATACGGAATTTCGAGTTTTATAAAACTATTTGGAACTTCGTTGACATTTTGTAGGTTGGATTGTTAATATCGAAATGCTGTTAGAAGTTGTGAAAATCAGATCACAAACGAATTGCGTAGTTTGGGCCATGCAAGCTCATTTTAGGACGTATAATTTCGTCGTCATTATCGACGACTTTCCAGACATACATGTATTGCACAACTGGAATATGACGTGACTTTCATTAATAATTGACCGCCTAATAACCGGTAGGTTAATGACCACATGTTTTCGTATATTTATAACCAGATTCTTGTAATTTTCATACATAAAACTTAAAAAAAAAAAAAAAAAAAAAAATCTGTGTATTCTCAAAACTTTTATACTCAATAGCTCTATGCTCAAAGTTATTTACGGGTCTTCATTGAAAGTAACGGATCTATTCTATACCCAATTACATGTTCTTGTATAATGATAATGTTGCTAAGTTTCACAGCGGCAAGCGAAAATTAATGTTGCAATATTTCTTGAAATATGATTTAAAATTCATTCGATATCATAGCCAGTGGTGTAACTGCGGGGGGGGGGCATGGGGGCACGTGCCCCCTCCCCCAATCGGCTGGCCAAAAAAAACAGGGAAAGGGGAAAAAGAGGGAGAAAGGAAGAGATACGTATAGTGGGAAAGAAGAAATTATTGTTTGATTTGATTTGATTTATTGATTTCCGTTTCACAATTGTACATAATATGATAAACATAACATAACAAGGTCGAAAATACTACAAGACATAATATATATATATATATATATATATATATACTTGTAAATAATTCAGCATCAACGCAAGACGTAGCTTCCATGTATCTCTTTATTACAAGCTTTCGGCCAATGGGGCCTTCATCAGGCCGGCATTGAAATTAACTTGGGATTCTGTTCATCAGGAGGAGTAGTGAGTCTTGTGCAGGTAATACTATAATTCCAGTGTCAGTGAGAGTGTGTCGACTGGGTGTGCAGGTATGAGGTAAAGTTGCGTTGATGCTGAATTATTTACAAGTGTACATAGAACATGACGCGCTGTAATACACGTTATGCAAAGGGCCCTCTTCTTTTATATATATATATATATATATATATATGTATATCGCCTCATCTCATAGATTTAAGGAACACAATTCAATAAATAAAGTTATCTCAGGTGACATTTGTATTTGTTCATTATAATCACTAGCGTACCTACGGGGGGGGGGCAGGGGGGGCACTCTGCCCCCCCTGACGAGCCACAACCCATACAAAAGACAAATACCTGCCCCCCTGACTAGCTTAAAAGACCTTTGCCCCCCTGACGAGCTTGAAGACCTTTATTGCCCCCCCCCCCCCCTGATGAGCTTGAAGACCTTTTTTTTTTTTTTTTTTTTTTTTTTTGCTTGTCAATTTTTTTGGCGGCCGATTTTGCCCCCCCCTGTGGAAAATCCTAGGTACGCCACTGATTATAATGTTATATTATGTTATGTTATATTACATAAGAAACATTTTTTCATAACTTTATTAAACATAATTTGCTCAGGGCATATGTCTTCATTGTTCCTGGTGCTCGCATTGTAGGTTTAACGAGATTTATAATCCTGTTGTACTAAAATCTCCCGTTTTCAAGTCAATGTACACCAAATATATTTCCTCCTACTTCGAGTTATTATTATTTTATGTAGCAACATGTGCTTCTTTTTCATGACTACTTAATGTGATTGCCCCATTTTAAGGTCTTAATATAAAACATTACCTGTCCGTACTTAGGTTCGCATTAGTGGATTGGTGAGATATGTCTAGCTGCTCTTCATGAATTCTTAAAATCAGTCCTTAAAATGTCCCTTTTTCTGATTTGAATATAAAAAAAAATTCAGCTCGCATCATTTGGTTAGTGAAATACGTATGTTAATCATGATTACAATGACCACAATTGCTTCATTTGTTTAGATGTAATTCTAACAAAATCAGCAAGCCCTTGGCACTCGCATTAGATGACTATGGTGAGAAGTGTATGCTCTTAATGGATTCCTAAAATATAGTCCTCAAAATGTCCCTGTTTGGGGTCAATATATACAAAAAAATTCAGTTCGCGCTTCGCGCTCTCATTGTTTGTTTACCGAAACAGGTATGTATCATGATTACAAAAATTTGATTATATAATGTCCCTTTTTAGGTCTAAATATAAAAAAAAATTAGCTCGCGCTTCGCGCTCGCATTATTTGATCAGTGAGATACATATCCGTTTAATGGCACTGTCTTTAAAATGTCTCTATTAGGTCAGAATACCTGGCAACTGAGCGTGGTTCGCGCGCTCACTAAGTGACTCAAACTTTTTGCTGGTGCCCCTCCCCCCCCCCCCCCAATGGCGTGACACACGGTACGCCACTGATAATAGTGTTATGTTGTCGTTGGGATCTATTGCACTTTACTTTCAACCAGTCTTAAATGAAGAAAACGTAATGCAGGATGCCCGGGGCAGGATGTACGGTTCATACATTTATTGAAGATTATAAATAAGTTGATGATGACAAATTATACATGAGTAAGTCTGATGGTGGCTATACTCTGAAGATATAATATGAACGCTGCAAACTGGTGTAGTATAGTACTCTTCTGTAGCTATAAACTCAATCTCTAAAAGGCCCCCCTCGTCATTATGCACCTGCACCCTTACGTTAAGATATGTTGGATGAATATAATTATTGTTTTCTGGGGTTGCCACGCAGTCAAGCTTAGCTTATAGTGGCAACCCCTGCAACCTTCTAACAATCGATATATATTAATAGAAAATGCACTTTTGTTCAATGTTTTGCTTGTCAGTTATATGTATATTATTATTGTATTTTCTTTGTTAATGTGTTTA
The DNA here is from genome assembly GCF_037042905.1 of Lytechinus pictus. Classification (NCBI taxonomy): domain Eukaryota; kingdom Metazoa; phylum Echinodermata; class Echinoidea; order Temnopleuroida; family Toxopneustidae; genus Lytechinus; species Lytechinus pictus. The sequence goes on along the minus strand of NC_087247.1, from coordinate 9,432,100 downwards.
TGAAAAAGCGTTGCAGAAACGAATAAATGAAAAAATGAATGAATAAAAATATCTGCATGCATGCATGCTGGAGCCAATCTAAAACTGTTATCTGACTTGGATTCCAGCGAAGACTGTCTACAGCCTAACAGGTGCTGCTCAACCTTGGACGCTTGACCAAAACAATCTGTACGTCATAACTTTACTCTGAATTTGGGGGAGTGGACATTTTTTAGTGAGAACATGGATCCTAGGGTCCATGGTGAGAAGCAGGAATGTAGTGAATATGAAACCCATAAAATTTGTGTGCGTCAGAAGTTTAGCTGGAAGAAGAATGAGTAATACTTTTCTTAAGAAATTTGGAATTTGTAAACATATAGTTTCCTGTAATATACTTCCTGTAGAAGTATGAAGTATATTACATGTATTGATATATTATTAAATACTATGTGAGATATGTCTTATCATCACATAACAATAGCGATGTGTATAACCGCAACTATGATACATCATACACATGTAAATACAATTTATATACAATCTAATCTTCAATTTTTGCCTGTTGGAAGTTTGTAAAATTGCCAAATTGAATACGGTTTTGACATTTAGTTTACCTTTTGCATGATATCAAGATTTATGCTCAAATGATTTCTTAACCATCTATTTTCAACACTACCCAGGTAACAATACAGCGTTGGACCAACGTTGGATCAACGTTGGGAAATTTTTTCCCAACGTTGCCTCAACGTTGGCAGGCCAACGTTGCATCATCGATAGAAGTGCACGCGCATACATCGTCAGACCAACAACATTTCCAACGTTAGTTCAACGTTGTCCAGCAACAATGTTTCAACGTTGTCTGGCAACGTTGATCCAATGTTGGCTAAATAGTCAAATACAACATTGCTACAACGTTGGTAAGCAACGTTGTATCATCGATAGAAGTGCACGTCCATACATCGTCAGACCAACAACATTTCCAACGTCAGTTCAACGTTGTCCACCATCAATGCTCCAACGTTGGTATAATGTCGGCTGAGTCATCAATAACAGCGTTGCTGCAACGTTGATGGGCAACGTTGAAGCAGCGATGGACGTGCACTTGCATACATCGTCAGTCCAACTATGTTTACAACGTTGGTTCAACGCTGTCCAGCAACAATGCTCCAACGTTGTCTGGCAACATTGCTCCAACATTGTTACAACGTTGTCACAACGTTGCTCCAACATTGCTCCAACGTTATTCCAACGTATGGCAGTAATTAACAAAACATTAATTGGTTTCAAGGTGAAGTCCACCATTACAACTCTACACTCAAATCTTTATCATCATATGTCTTATCCTATCCTAAAATCCTACATCCTAATCCTATATCCTATTCCTATCATCCTACACCTATCCACTGTATCCTGTCATTGACTCCTATATATAGAGCAACTTTGCTATACTTGGCAGAATACAGTTAATATCATTTTCCACACTTAACCTTGAATATTTCACTTAGAATAATATGTTTTGATTATATATGATATGGTAATGGAGCCACATACTTTTCTGAAACTTTTCATGGTGGAAATATTGAATAAACATAAATACTCTAATTATTATAGCAATATTACCAAAAATTTTGGTCATTTACTGATGTAATGAATATTCATGAGTGCATAATCATTGTCCAGATGAGGCAGGTATGGCAGCGTTGGTCCAATGTTGGTCCAACGTTGGGTGACGTTGATCCAACGTTGGTATAATGTTGGTCCAATGTTGATGGAAAGTTGATTCAACTTTAGTCCAATGTTAGTCCAACGTTGGCGTAAACGTTGATTCAATGTTTGTCTAATATCGGTTAAAAGTTGTTGTAACGTTGATTCTTTGTTGGTCTAATTCTAAACAAATCCAACGATGCGCCATCTCCATCAAACAGTTTTCAACACTGTGCCATCATCATCTGTAATCTGTTCATGATTCTATCAAAAAACATTACAACTATTATTACAGCTATTCATTTCTTTTCATTCTTTCTGTTACAAGTCTCTTCACATAATTAAGAGAAATCAAGATAATTACGTGTGATATTTATTGAGGCCTTTGTAGCATTCAAACTTTTTTGACATCCTCTTTTTCTCAAACAAGACTAATACCAAAAAAACATATGCATATGTAATAAAAATTAAGATATATTACATTTTCTTGCGAGTTGCAATCTCTGTTTCTGTCTACAATTGTTTAATGACTCGGTATGCAATGCCAATTGCAACGTCAGTAATCATCACAAAAACTCACATGTGTAATTGCAGTCTCTCAGTATTTACAAAATCAAAAAAGGAGGTCGCGTAACTTGGCCTCACTCAGAGTAACGTAGCTACTGCCTACTGTAACTAAAGAGTGCCTCTTTTTGATTAAGATAGAAGTCAACTGATATCTCAATATGCATGGCCATGGCCTAGTCTCGCTCGTGCCATAACTATTAAATGATATTTCAGCGTCAAGTGTAGCATGCCTCACATAGCAACTACAGGTTTGACTGCAGTTGGAAAACACTCGGTCCAGGCTAGGCCAGGCAGGACCGACCAAGTCAATTCAAGGCAGCGTATAATAAATAAGGCAGGAATGCCAGGTAGCAAGTCATTTGGGTGATTTCAAGTACGGTGTACGGTGTTGAGAGCGTGAAAGGGCTGCTGAACTGAGCTCCAACACCAAGCGTAATATTATTTTTCATTGAAATGTATTAAAACTCTAATGATTTGCTCTCATCTTAAATGTAAAAGATAATTTTACGGAGATGGTTCGTCGTGTTCGCCCCCTGTTCGTAAGTAAGCTACAGTTCATCAACACCAACACTGAACTTTAAATCACGATTCTCCCAATCCCTGGGGTACGTCGGTGTTGCTGAATGGGGAAATTGCTTGTAGATCATCAACACCATGCAGCCACAGTGCAGTGTTGGGTTCAGCAGATGACAATCAACACCAGCCTTCAACACAAACTGCCGGAAATACACCATATTTTCCGAGGTCAATCTTAACACCAGCCTGATTCAAGTACGGTGTTGTCACAACACCAACACTAATGAGCGGGCCGGAGCCCAGGGGCTTACCGTGTAATTCACCATACCGACGGTAGTAGCGTGAAGTATGGTCTAAATAATTATCCGAATAAATAGTTAAAACAGAAATTAAGCACTTACCACGATTATATGGATGAAGGTCTAACGATTGGCAGCTTCCTGACATCGAGGCACAGACTGGAACCTCAAAAAACGAAAAAGTTATGTCGCGGTAGCTCTCCTTCTTTCAGAATTCATAGCAAAATGGCCGTTCGAGACCGGTACCGAGGGTGTAGGGCGCATGCGCGAATTTGACAAAGTCTATATCATAGAGATGTATACTAATGCACTAGTGCTATTAGTCTCGGTCTCAATCGGCCATTTTGTTTTGAATTCTGAAAGAGGAGAGCTACCGCGACAGAACTTTTCGTTTTTTTACTTTTAGGTTCCAGTCTGTGCCTCGATGTCAGGAAGCTGCCACTCGTTAGACCTTCATCCATATAATCGTGGTAAGTGCTTAATTTCTGTTTTAACTATTTATTCGGATAATTATTTAGACCATACTTCACGCTACTACCGTGGGTATGGTAAATTACACGGTAAGCCCCTGGGCTCCGGCCCGCGCAGCAGGCCGGAGCTCCCTGGGTTACACTCACACGTATTGCCAGGTTAGTATTAGTATACTAACCTCGCACCACGAACCGCGTTTGGCAGTGGATTTCTTACTAGTGGGTCGCACGTGCTGGGATCTCACTTCTTGGGTCCACAACACACGACTTCTATGGCTTGATTTTTCTGTGCGCGGCGGCATGTAATGAACCCTGGCCTTGGGTGCCTGGGTTACACCAACACCAGATTTCAACACTGTACTTGAATTTTGAAAATCATCCAATGACTGTTGCCTTGCCATTGGTATCGCATACTCGTTCCCATGCACTCACACGTATTGCGAGGTTAGTATTAGTCACTCACACAAGCTAATTACGAGGTTAGTTAGTATGTTATACTGTGCAGTGACTGGTGTTAAGTACTACTTTACTACTACGTACACGAATATACTAGCGTCGGACTGTACGCACACAGAAGCTGACTCCGGGATCTTTCGGAGGGGATCAATGGTTGCAGTTACCGATTATCTGCAAGTGCAAAGAAAATTCAACTGTAGATTGTAGGTCCTAAATATACAGCTTATAAGTACTGTTCCAGATCACTAGATATTCTGGAATTTACTTATCTATATATATATCCACTATCCAGTCCAAATTTTGCCAGATTCTTCAAGTTCAAAATTGAAGGAAGCAGACTACACAGACATGACAGAAGGAGTCCGACGTCGCGACTAATTCTGCGCATCAGAATAGTATGGTATTTTTAAATAGGCACATTTGATGCTTGTATTTCCTTCTTCAATTTCTTCTAGTTATGTGACGGTAGGCCTATGACATATCTCGTACTTACTGTGAAAGGCCTTGCCAGCTGCAAAGGATCGACGCGGGCGTTTCTGGAAATTCTGGTCTTGAACTACATTTTTTTTCTTGTTTTTCTTCTTTATTTTCTATATTAATCGACACATTTGCATCCCCAGGTGCATGCAGCCTCTCTATTCTACCCCATCTTTATTTTTGTTTTCCCCTTAGACTTAGTTTTAGTTCCTCTTTCCCTTCCCATTATTTTCCTTCTCTCTCGATTTCTTTTCCCCTTATTGCTGGGGGATACCAAGGGTGACATGGATAGACAAGCAAACTTACTTGATCGACCCCCCCCCTTGGCCCCATTGGAAATTATGCCAGTAGTCTTGTCTTGTCTTGGGTTAAGTCGGCATATGCAGACTTGCTGTACTCCGCCAACTTTATCAATTATCAATTCTCCAATGAACCAGTTTCTAACGTTCTCAACACTGTGTATATTATGCCGGGATATTATGTTGACTGTCAAACAAATATCCAACAAACTATAGTTTCCAACATTGTGTCCATGTTAACTGTCCAATAAACTATTCCAATTACGCTGTCCACGTTGTGCCATTGTCCGTTGTTCAACAACTCTCCATCAAACTAGTTTCCAACTTTGTCAACGTTGTGCCATTGTCGACTGTCCAACAAATCTCCAAGAAAATAGTTTCCAACGTTGTTCCTTTGTCGGTTGTTCAGCAACTCTCCATCGAACTAGTTTCCGACGTAGTCAACGCTGTGCCTTTGTTGGCTGTTCAACACCTATCCAATCAAACACGCGTTTCCAACGTTGTGACGTTGTTGGCTGTCCAACAAATCTCCAACACACTAGTTTCCAATGTTGTGCCATTGTCTGTTGTTCAACAACTTTCCAACGTTGCCAACGTTGTGTCATCGTCGACTATCCTACTGATCTCCAATCTACCAGTTTCCAACGTTGTGCCAGTGTCAGTTGTTCAACAACTTTCCATCTAACTAGTTTCCAGCTTTATCAACGTTGTGTCATTGTATATATACTATCTAACTAATCTCCAATCTACCAGTTTCCAACGTTGTGCCATCGTCGACTATCCAACAAATCTCCATCGAACTAGTTTCTAGCTTTGACAACGTTGTGCCATAGTTGGTTGTTCAACAACTTTCCATCGAACTAGTTTCCAACGTTGCCAACCTTGTGTCATCGTTGACTATCCAACTAATCTCCAACCTACTAATTTCCATCGTTGTGCCATTGTCGACTGTCCAACAACTCTCCAACTAACAAGTTTCCAACGTTGCCAACGTCGTGTCATTGTTGATTGTTCAACAACTTTCCAGCGAACTAGTTTCCAACGTTGCCAACGTTGTGTCTTTGCTGGCTGTCAACAACTATCCAATCAAACGTGTCTCCAACGTTGTGACATTGTCGACTGTCCAACAACTCTCCAACTTACTAGTCTCCAATGTTGTGCCATTGTCGACCGTCCAACAAATCTCCAACAAACTAGTTTCCAACTTTGTCAACGTTGTGCCATTGTCGGTTGTTCAACAACTTTCCAGCGAACTAGTTTCCAACATTGCCAACGTTGTGCCTTTGCTGGCTGTTCAACAACTATCCAATCAAACGTGTTTCCAACGTTGTGACATTGTCGACTGTCCAACAACTCTCCGACTAACAAGTTTCCAACGTTGCCAACGTCGTGTCATTGTTGATTGTCCATCATCTTTCCATCAAACTAGTTTCCAACGTCGATTCAACGTTAATCCATCAAGTTTTCCCAACGTCCAACGACTTTCAAGTTTCCAACGTGGAGCCAACGTTGGCTTGTTACCTGGGTAATCCCTGTAAGTTTTTGTATGAAACTGGCCGCATCACATATCGCCATCAAAGGGTGCAACTGTGTATATTCTCGAAACTTTTATAATTATTATTATATTTAGAAATCGAAAGCTGCATGAATTCATTCAGTGTTGTTCGTTGTGACTCGATTCTCATGAAAAATTACTTAAATGGTCCTTTACGTATCTAAACATTTATAGTTTTCGCCACACACAACCATTATTTATGGTGAGCTACTCTGCATATAGGCCTATGACTGCTTTATTAGTACAAAGAATATAAACAGTCCTAACTTTGTGTGTCGATAAGTATCAGTCAAACAGAAACATTGCCAATATGTATTATCATGGACCTATGGAGTGCATTATGTATGGAAATAATAAAACGATATCATTTTGGTCACTTGACCTTCTCCCGAGAATGTAAAATTCTCTTAGCATTGTATAGAAAGAGAATTGTTATCTCATTTGAGGGGGAATGTTGAATTGCATGTGATTACGCAACATGCTATTGTTGCTATGTTAGGTGGAAGGGAGATTTCGGGTTAGCTTTCATTCGCGGTCATCACACCATACAGGGCAGTAGCATATTTTCCGCTCTTAACTACATAATGGATACAGATCGGAGTTTAGTAACTCCAACCCCAATGCAGCGTTGGTGAATCTGGACTTTGTTGCTATATAGTCCTAGATTCTAAACTGGAAAAGCTGAAAAGTGAACATTTTTATTATCTGAAGAATCCAGCATGCAGCTCGACGCTGCAGTGAAGGGTGCTAAGACAACCTCTAAAACATTTAAGAAAAAGGCTGTCAGCGCCAATTCGATCTCAACGAAGACGGGTGTGGAAATATCGAAGAAGTCACCAAATTTATCGATAACGGAAAGTTCCAGCGTTCTCAGAGAAGCGGAGGTGCACTTCAGGGAGGAAACAAACCATAAGATTGGAAAGATAAGTATCGAAAATACTTGTTTATCATTTAGAAAAGATTACGAGACTAAATCTTCCATGTTGAATTCAGAATCTGTCGGGGCTGTAGGCCTTTTGAAACGATGTAAATTACTGGTATGATAATTTTAATCCACCGACATTTTGTGAAAGACATCTGAAATCATGGTTATGTTATCCTTTCAATTAACATGATTAAGACCCTGACACCTAGGGCATATTTGAAAAATAACAGATCTAGCCTAAATCATTCAGATTTCGTTGTAAAAGCTATCGAAAAGCTCCTAGAAACGGGAAATATAAAGGAGCATTTTTCTCCACCACTGATGTTGTTAATCCGTTAACGGTATCGGAAGGAAAGAAACTTCGACTTGTGTTAGACTTAAGACACGTATACCAATTCACACATACAAGTTCAAATACGAGGAACTTCGAATTTTGGCGGACATATGTTTTCACGTAATTTCTTTTTCTTCACTTTCGATTTGGAATCCGGTTATTACCATACTGAACCACATCAGATGTAAATATTCTTAGGTTTTAGATAAGAATTTGGGGAGTTCGGCACCCGTTACTTTGCATTTTCTGTTTTACCATTCAAAAGGTCTCAATACAGCTAGTCATTGTTTCACGAAAATGCTGAGGCCATTAGTCACAAGATGGCGTTCTATGGGCCACAGCGCAATTCTTTATATCGACGACGGAATTTCAAGTCATTCCGATAGGTATCTGCTCTCGCTGCAAGTCAGATTGTTTGAAAAGATTTTGGCTTGTCAGGACTTAAAGTCAGCTAGCGAGTCTAAAAGCCTTTTTACTCCCCCAACAATCGGGTCAATGGTTAGGCTTGCTGATTTATACAGTTTCTATGCAATTTTCCTTACCAGAGAAAAGATACAGAAAACACAAGATTCCATCAGTCATCTTTTGACTGCACCCACCCAATTTGTCTCTGTTCGAGAAATTGCACGCACTGCTGGTTTAATCATTTTAGAATTCGAAGCCATTGGGTCCCTCGCCAGGCTTTTCCCAATACACTTGTGCAGGACTGTGGAGTCACGTGATTCCTGGTCAGGTGGAGTTTTGTTGTCCGCAGGTACTAAGGTCGAACTTTAATTTTGGCACAACTTGGTTTCCGTCAATGGGCAACCATCAAGTCTTTTCATTTTGCTACTTCAGCAGTATAATTAGTCGCTAGCGCTTCGGGTTACGGGGGCTTTTTCAGTAAAATTCAACGATTCACTCTTTTCTATAGTCTTCGGTCCGAATCAGAACAAAAGGAAATTAGTTCAACAAACCGTGAACTTCGTGCTATTCTTTATGTTCTAAGATCCTTGGGACCAAAACTATCTGGTCATAAGTTGAAAAGGTATTCCGACAGCCAAAATGCGTACAGAATAATTTCAGTGCTAGCTCTAATTCTTTTTTGCATATGAATTTTGAGTATTCAATTATACAACACATGTCTGGAATTCAATGTTACTTTCGAGCCAGAATGGCTTCCGCGCGATTCAAACCAGCGGGCAGATGAATGAAGTAGAATCATTGATCCAGATGATTGGTCTTTAAATCGTAAAGTAGTTGTAGTGATCGATAGATGTTTCGGTCCATACTCGGAAGATAGGTTTGCATCACATTACAATTCACAATTACCACGTTTCAATTGAAGTACTGGAATTCCAGTTGCGAACCTGCCGATTGTTTCACGCAAGACTGGGCCGGGAAGAATAATTGGGTATGCCCACCGGTGTCTGTATATAGTATTGAATACCGAAAAACACATGATGAAGTATAAAGCAATCGGTACTGTCATAGTGCCTCAATGGCCAGTCCTTTCGCCAGACATCGGTCATTTTCAAAAAATAATAATAATAAATAAATAAATAAAATTGTTAGCACACATCGTGCTGCCTACCATTCAAGATTTACTAGTACGCATACTACCAGACAAGCGTTTGTTTAACGTCCCACTATTCGAATTAATCGTTTTGAGATATGACTTTCTAATGGCATGAGTTCACTCTTGTCCACGAGCGACAATATGTAATTTGAATTAAATTGAATTATTTCTGAAGGTTCAGACACAAAAAACTTTACGATTACAATCGGTACTGTCATAGTGCCTCAATGGCCCTTGACTACCTTTTGGCCAGTCCTTTCGCCAGACTTCGGTCATTTTCGGAAATTTTTGTTAGCACACATCGTGCTGCCTACCATTCTAGATTTATGCATACTACGCAGAGGGCAGGTTATTGGGTACAAATCAGGCAAGCGTTTGTTTAACGGTCCACTACTTTTCAAATTATTCGTTTTGAGACATGACTTTCCAATGGTCCTCCTGTCCACGAGTGACAATATGGTAATTTGAATTAATTTGAATTAATTTCTGAAGGCTCAGACACAAAAACCTTTATCGGATTACAATCGGTACCGTCATAGTGCCTCAATGGCCCTAGACTGCCTTTTGGCCAGTTCCTTCGCCAGACTTCGGTCATTTTCGGATTTTTTTATTAGCACACATCGTGCTGCCTACCATTCAAGATTTACGCATACTAAATCAGACAAACGTTTGTTTAACGGTCCACTACTTTTCAAATTAATCGTTTTGAGATATAACTTTCCAACGGCATGAGTCCACTCCTCTTGTCCACGAGTGACAATATGATAATTTGAATGAATTTGAATTGATTTCTGAAGGTTCAGACACAAAAAACTTTTACGATTGCATGATACGTTATTACTATTTGTAAATTTCGGATCCATGACAGACAAAATCAAATACTATATCATTTTGTATGGTATATGATTGATTTAATTTTCAGAATTACAAATATTTTGCACTCGAAGTATACCGTGTCCATGAGAGACGGTTATAGATCTTAGCCCATGAGCGGCACGTTATTAGCCCATGAGCGGCACATGCTTAGCCCATGAGCGGCACATGCTTATACAATATAGTAATGGACCTTATACAAAGACAATTATGGATTTTAGCCCATGAGCGGCACATACTTAATAATGGATCTTATACAAAGACAGTTATGGATTTTAGCCCATGAGCGGCAAATGCTTATACAAAATAGTAATGGATCTTATACAAAGACAGTTAAGGATTTTAGCCTATGAGCGGCACATGATTATACAAAATAGTAATGGATCTTATACAAAGACAGTTATGGTTTTTAGCCCATGAGCGGCAAATGCTTATACAAAATAGTAATGGATCTTATACAAAGACAGTTAAGGATTTTAGCCCATGAGCGGCACATGATTATACAAAATAGTAATGGATCTTATACAAAGACAGTTATGGTTTTTAGCCCATGAGCGGCAAATGCTTATACAAAATAGTAATGGACCTTATACAAAGACAGTTATGGATTTTAGCCCATGAGCGGCACATGCTTATACAAAGATTGACGTCATGAAGTCTTATGTAGTTGTATTGTTGACGATCTGAGTTATATAATTTGGATTACAATTGCGATATATTATATGCTGATATTCAGAGTCAAAGATTGGATGTCGATATTCCGTGTTTTTATTATATGACCTACGACATTATCTTTGAAATTTGTTTGATAAATTAAACAATAATAATTTCAGGTTTAGCCAATTCGGCGAAACTATATCATTTATAGTTCGAGCAATTGTCTTCCACATCTTGATCGATAAATCGGCAGCGATACATATTGCAAATATTTTCAACTCTTAAGTATTATCTTAAGCTGTGTAATCCTTTGTTTTTGGTATCAAAGAAGGCAATGATAGCCGTACACACGTCCGCAATTTAGTCTTGTCAGAAAATTGTCCCGATTTGCAACTTCATTTACTGCCATTTCTTTTTCAGAATAAAGTTCTTATCTCTGGAACATGGGCCGAATCAGTTCTTCAGACACAAAGATTACAACCAACATGTATCTTCTTGAGTTAACGTCCTCTCCACAAGATTCCGTTTTGAAGTCCAAGGCACCTGCTACTATGGGCAAGTACTTGGGTGGCTGGAAGCGTTAGAAGTTATTCACAAACCAACACGATCTACAGGCATTTCCCGTGAGGCCAGTACATCTAGTCTTATACGTTCAACACTTGGCGAATCTGCAGCAAGCATTTCTCCGATCGACACCGCCATAGTATACGATAGGCACACACTCTGGCCGATATCTCACCACCTTCTACTGATAGCTCTATCATCAAATCGGCCGTTGATCAATCTCGTTGAAGCCTAGCTAAATCAAAATTACCAAAAAGAACCAGCTACGTCTTCAGACTTAGCTCAGCTGGTAGCAGATAAAGGAGGTCAGGACACATCTGTGTCTGATCTTCGTCTTCTATATCCTTCCACACTCGGAACGCACAGGTTACGAGCTGGCCGAGCATCGGAAGCCGCTTCAAGCTTCGTTAAAGGACAAGTCCACCCCAACAAAAACTTGATTCGAATAAAAAGAGAAAAATTCAACAAGCATACCACTGAAAATTTCATCAAAATCGGATGTAAAATAAGAAAGTTATGACATTTTTAAATTTCGCTTCATTTCACAAAAGAGTTATATGCACATCCCGGTCGGTATGCAAATGAGGGAACTAATGACATCACTCACTCACTATTTCTTTTGTATTTTATTATATGAATTATGAAATATTTTGATTTTCTCGTCATTGTCAGGTGAAATGAAATTTCATTCCTCCCTGAATACATGGAATTCCATTATTTTAACATTTTGTGGTTCAGGCAAGGAGGTCCTAATCGTCAAATTCGTAAAAATTGAAATATTGTAGAATTCAAACAATAAAAAACAAAAGAAATAGTGAGTGAGTGACATCATCGACTCTCTAATTTGGATGAAACTGGCTCGTTCATATAACTATTTTGTTAAAAATAAGCGAAACTTTGAAATGTCATAACTTTCTTATTTTACATCCGATTTTGATGAAATTTTCAGCATTGTGCTTGTCTGATTTTTCTCTATTGATTCAAATCAACATTTTGTTGGGGTGGACTTGACCTTTAATGAGAGATGTTTTGCACGGCAAAGGACACATACTGAAAAGATTCAATTTCCAGCAAAATATCCGTTACAAGAGCAATGAAGCTCTGAATTATAACGTTTTAATCATATGTCAAAAGGTCCAGCTCTTTCGTGCTGATTTTGTTTGTATGGGATAATTTTGTTTTAATTTTCACTGTGCTGAAAATGGTAATAGATTTTTCGTCACATTTGTCTTACTCTGGTTTTTCACGCGTAAAGACAAAGAGCAAATACTTTCACGGTTGTACTTTTAATAGTTTGGAAGTTCAAATGTACAACATTGGCGTACAAATATGTTAATACTATAGTTAATACTAGTTAGTATAATTACTCCTCTTGATCCCATTCGATCTTTTACCTCGCATTATTTGTTTTTGAGGTGTCGGTGACCGCACTCTCCCAAGAGTAAAACAATTATTAAACAAATTGATTACAAATATAACAAACAATTTTGTTTGCTTTTGTTTGTGTGAAGTAAGGAGACTGAAATGAGATTGTAAAATTCTCTTAGCATTGTATAGAAAGAGAATTGTTATCTCATTTGAGGGGGAATGTTGAATTGCATGTGATTACGCAACATGCTATTGTTGCTATGTTAGGTGGAAGGGAGATTTCGGGTTAGCTTTCATTCGCGGTCATCACACCATACAGGGCAGTGGCATATTTTTTTTCCCCCAAGAATTCTTTCATCGCAGAGATTTATAAAACCATATTTTAGGGGGTCAAAAATGTATTTCTGTATAAAAATCGGAAAGGATTAGTAAAAACGTAGGATGACCTTGGAGCTATTTTCTTTGTTTGCTCGATCGCCTTGATGGGGTCGGATAGGAATTTCAGAGAATTTTCCTTATTTGGTTTAGCTCTGTTTTCGCCTATCTCAAGGTCCATGGTTTTGCTTGCAGTACGCAAGCAAAATCTTAGTTATCAAGTTGAATGATAACTCAATTTCTAAGATTCGATAATTCAATATTTTGATTATCGTTTCATAATTCTAATTATTAAGGAAATGCATCGTTCAGTTCAGTGTAACTGACATACGATCACTAAGATGTCAAAATAATATTGGTGTTTCATGAATATGCAACCATTATACATGTTATATACGAGAGCAATGTTCTTTAGAATGTGTAATCATGACGATTACTAGTATAGTCTTAGTAATTCAAATCAGCATGCAAGCTGAGTTAGATGCCAGTTGTTGCATTATGTTTTCGAGGTGTTGTTAATTTGAGGACGAAAGTGTTATTTGTTTTTGAGGTGTCGGTGACCGCACTCTCCCAAGAGTAAAACAATTATTAAACAAATTGATTACAAATATAACAAACAATTTTGTTTGCTTTTGTTTGTGTGAAGTAAGGAGACTGAAATGAGATTTCCTTTTGCAAATAGCCTGATTACTAACGTCAGTTCTTTTTTTTTTTTTTGTTACCATGAAGGAATAATCATTTTCGGTGATGTCTCTCCATAAAAGCAAAAAAAAGTTATATTTTCAATATATGATCGATTTTTTAAATCACATTATTTTTTCTAAAGTTAAACAGCCCCAGCGCCTCTACCACTATGCATAGGCGGCGGAAGCGGGGGTGTCGTTCCCCCCTAAATTTTTTGTTGGTAACCTTTTTTTTTTTTTTTTTTTGCTTGTCAATTTTGTTTCCTGCGTCCCCCCCTAAAATATGTGGTTGATAACCTTTTTTTTTTTTTTTTTCTTGTCAAAAATTGTATGGTGGTCCCCCCTAAAAAAAATTATATAGGGAAAATATTTCACACATTACATTGAGAACCACTTTCAGTGAGGCCCCCCCCCCAAAAAAAAAAAGAGAGAGAGAGACAAACTATTGAACTCCTGAATGCATATCTATGGAAGCTTAAAAGTGCCACCCAGATGTTCAGATAATTACCTCGTCACGTTTACAATCCTTGAAAAAGATGATGAGATGACAAGATCTTGGATCTCATCATGTCTACATCCAGTGGGAGAGATGATCAGATGGCAAGATCTTGGATCTCGTCATGTCTACATCCCTTGGGAGAGATGATCAAATGACAAGATATTGGATCACATCATAATTATCTACATCCTGTAGGAGAGATGATCAGATGACAAAATATTGGATCTCATCATATCTACATCCTGTGGGAGAGAGAATCAGATGACAAGATCTTTGATCTCGTCATGTCTACATCCTGTGGGAGAGATGATCAGATGACAAGATCTTGGATCTCGTCATGTCTACATTTCGTGGGTGAAATTATCAGATGACAAAATCTTGGATCTCGTCATGTCTACATCCAGTGAAAGTAGTGGCGGACCGTGACCGGAAGAGACAAAGCATTGGAGGGGCACATCATTGTTCACAAACAATACTGCCCCTCCAATCAATTGTCTCCTCCGCGTCACGGTCCACCACTGAGTGAAAGAGAATAAGATGTCACGATCTCTTAACTCGTCATGTCTACATATTTTAGAAGAGATGATCAGATGACATGATCATGGATCCAATTAGATCTTGTCATATGATCATCTCTCCCACAGGATGTAGACATGACGAGATCCAAGATCTTTTCATCTGATCATCTCTCCCAAGGAATGTAGACATGACGAGATCCAAGATCTTGCCATCTGATCGTCTCTCCCACTGGATGTAGACATGATGAGATCCAAGATCTTATCATCTCATCATCTTTTTCAAGGATTGTAGACATAACGACATGATTATCTGAACATCTGGGTGGCACTTGCAAGCTTCCACACATATCTGATGAGCAACCGAAACATCCATCGACCTCAGAGGATGCAAGGGTAGATATTTCAAAGTTTTCCCTTTATTTTAAAGATACTTCTTTGTTTCAGATGGGTTTACCTTGTCTTATTCCTTGTCAATTACTAGTACCAAGATATCAGTTATTACTGCGTCTTATACCTCTCTCTGTATAAAATAACTACTTTTAAATTGTGTCGGTGCAATTTTGTGCAAAATGAGTTTGCGACTATTTAGAGGGGAACCATTTAAGTGAGTATTACAGCAATACATTTTTTCAACCATGGTCATGGTTGATAGATTAAGGATTGCCACCAGTCATTTCAGTTCTCATCCCACCGTGGTTATCCGTACCAAACAACGGAACGTTCTCTGTTTTACCAGAAAAGACATTTTTAACGGCAGCGCGAAATTTAGGATAATGGGCTGCGTAGATGAAAGGGTTGATGGACGAGTTGATGAAGGTTAACAAGTTCAGAATCTGACGGACAGTGCCTGCTATGTAGGCTCTTGCGAAAGCTGTTCCCCTGTAGGAGGCGACAACAAACGCAACCTGACTAGAAGCCCAGCACAGAATAAAGATGATGATCACAACCAGCATAACCTTGATGACACGGTTCCTGGCAGAGACGTGGAACGACTGCTTCGAGCTATTAGACATGGCTTGCTTCATTCGACTTGATTGCAGATGCAGTACCACGGCCATCGCTGTCTGGGAAATGATCATCAGAGCAACTGGAATAACCAGCCTTATGGCGAAATTGAACAAGTTGATCGCCTGAAGTAAAGAGGAATCGGAATCCGAGAGTGTACAGTAAATCCGGGAAAGGAGATCGACATCCATTACTAAAGAAATAAGATAGTAGGAGCAGGATAAGATTGAAAATATCCAAGCTACTATGATGAAGATATTAACCCTCCGGTTGGTGAAGATGTCCTTGAAGCGTAGAGGATAGACAACCGCTGCCAGACGCTCGAAAGAAGCTCCAACTAGGATGTAGGTCGAGGAGATGACACAGATCCATGTCAGGCAACCAGTATAGACGAGTCTGCAATACAGCACTCCCGAAATGTTATCAGGAACCTGCAGAGCTCTTGGAATGGGAATGTTCAAGATCGACGTCAACAAGTCAGAAATGGCGAGAGCAGCGATGAATAAGTCTGTTGAGATTGCTGTAGATCTACGAACTGCCATGACGACGGTGACCAGGAGGTTTCCGAGAATACCAACCAAAGAAATGGTGAACTGTGCGATGGTTACCCATGACCAGGAAAATCGGAACACCCAAATAGTAGTATCCAGTTGGCTGATAGATAATTCCGTCGATGATTCGACGATCGTGACATCGCTCACGACGGTTCGTACCCGATCAAAACCTATAGATGTGGTCCTTTCATCTGTCGGATGTGATGGTTGAAAGGAAATCTTGTCTTCATGATCATCTGTTCCCATGAAGTCCGTGGGTGATGTAGGTAGATGCGTAGTAGGAACATTGGTAGCACTCACTTCCACAGTCTGATGTGGACCGTCTGAATTAGAGTCTTCGATTAGTCGAGACGATGTCGTCGTCGTCGTATGCTGGGATGAATTAGCTACGATGACCAAGGAGAGCAGAATAAAGCGAAGCATTAGTCGACGTCCCGCACTTATTTTCCTTGATTTTGTCATGACTTTTGTTACGTAATGTCTCGTTAAAGCAATAGATTGACCAGGATTGGCTATCTTCTTTGACGAGACTATTTACTGCAGTGGGACCTGCATACGTGGAGGAAAAAATGCGAAATTCTATTAAGAAAACTTTCTAGAAACTATTAAAGCATAAATACAATATCATCAGAAATGTTTGCAAGCGAAAATACATATATACCCGTTTAGATTCAGGGGTACAAAATAATTTAAGGAGGATAGTGGGGGTATGTTCGTCACAGAAATGATAATTCGAAAAAAAAAAGGAAGAAGGAAGTGTTAGATATACAACGAGCAAATGATATGGATGAAACGTAACATTAACCAGAGGAGATATGAAAAGGAAAGAGTTTTATTGCCTTCAAATAAAAACTGGTATGACATAAATGGACACATTTTGTATCAAAACTCAAAACGGGAATATGACGAAGAAAAAGAACGCTACTTTGATGCAAACAATAAAACTAAAAATATTGAAACAAGGCAAGCATTTGAATGATTAGAATACAGAGCTGATCCAAGCTTTAAAATTCTAAACAATAATGCATTGGCATTTGAAATAGCTAGATTATATTAATATCATGATTGTGTTGACGAATGATATATTTTACGTTATAGACTCTCATCCATTGTTATTGGAATATCAGAGGATCAATCACTCCAAGACCTGCCTGATTACGATCCGGGGGGCACTTACAGCATTGACGAGTGGATACCATGCGCGACCCCCAAACACGTAAAATTTTAGGATGTCTTTTTTAAGATAGGGCACATTACGTACGTAACGTAATAAGAGTGTAAAAACACTGAAATAATGAAATAAGGGAATCTATTTCGCTAGGAAAGCTACGTGTTCAGGGTCAAATTTGCGAGGGTATGAAAAATTAAGACTAAATGTTTTATAAAAGATGTGCTTTTTGCCCCAACAGTCAAC
Organism: Lytechinus pictus; assembly: GCF_037042905.1. Taxonomy (NCBI): domain Eukaryota; kingdom Metazoa; phylum Echinodermata; class Echinoidea; order Temnopleuroida; family Toxopneustidae; genus Lytechinus; species Lytechinus pictus. The sequence goes on along the minus strand of NC_087247.1, from coordinate 9,414,451 downwards.
ACTACTTGTTTATTAAAGTACGATTTGCACGAGGTGTGGGAGGTGGGGTCGTACTAAACCCAATGATGTAGGTAAAGATCAAACCGACGACATTGACATAACAATTAAAATATCCTTGTACTTATTTGCCAAGACTTTGTTTCCAATACTTGTTAATAAGGGTAGGGTTTCACACGCCAATACTTGATAAGGGATGCATTTTCAGAACATGAAAAACACTTGTTTAGGGTGCTTTTCGAGACCCCATGGTCGCGTTGGAAGTGCCCCTCCCCTCGGGGTTATGATCATACCATGCTCTCTAACCCCCCCCCCCTCTCTCTCCAATCCCTAATTTATTTTTTATCCATTCCAGTATAATAAAAAGTAAAGAAAAATAATATCTTCGACTTTCGAAATGAGATGTAATGTATACTCAAACTTAACATTTTGAAACATCAACAAGATTGGTTTATTATTTTCTTCTTGTGTTTTATTTCTTTTCCCCTTTTGACCCGCCGATCAACGGGGTTTAATGTGTCGGGGTCAATGACTAGCTGCCTCGTTAAAAGTTGCTTTGCTGGTGTATTAAGGCAAGCACTACAAGAACCAACAACAACAACAAACAAACAAATAAGAAAACTTGAAAATTGTGATAAGGATCTTGACTTGAAAGCCCCTTCGGGTAAAACCATGGGATAATGGTTTGTAATCTGTGAGATGCGTTTCTTCAAGAAAACTCCCTTAGGTCTGATGCTTAATATGTTTCGTAAAAAATGACGTAAAATGGGCGTATATTCATGTTGGAAATCTCAGGTTCTCAACAGAACATATCCGTTCGAACCAAATCCATAACACAAAACCCCCATGGCCATGAGCGTGTTCTGTATTTTGGACATTTTAAAATGCCGAAATAAACCACAGCTCTTTTATACGTCATGTTTCGCAAAGTTGTTCGTAAATTTCGTGTGACTTTATATACGTGGACCAGTGCCCCCTTTTCGTGCTTTCTCAGAATCTGAATAACTTGAATTTTCATCAGCTAAACTTAAAATTTGATCATTTTAGATGAGATTAATCATTATTAGCGATAATTTTGAATTCAACGCTATGAAATTATAGAAACTTCACTCACATTACGTCAAAACAGGGTACGTTTTAAAGGGCATGACCCTAAGGCACCAAAATGTTGAGTTAATTAAAGGGACAAAATTCAAACAAGCCTTAACACTAAAAATTGCGTCAAAATTGGATGTGAAACAAAAAAGTTTTGACTTTTTTAAAGCTTCGCTTAATTTCACAAAACAGTACTGTACATCTTAGTCCGTATGCAAATGAGGGGACCGATGACATCACCGAGTTATTTTTTTGGTATTATTTTTTTTATATGAAATATGATATATTCAAATTTTCTCCGCCCTGAACATGTGAAATCACTATTCTTTGAACATTTTGTGGTTTAGTAAATAAAGCCTTTAATGCGAAATATGTAAAAAAAAAAAAAGTAAAAATCGCTGTCTATCGCTGTCTATATAAGATCTAATTTAAGTGTCTTTACATGAAAAAAAACCAAGCATTGTCTTTATTTAACTTGCAATTGTCTTGGAGGCCTATACTTTACCCTGATGATGATGATGATATAAATCGAATATTAATTTATCAAAACACTTGAAAAATGGATCAGATAAGCTTGATTTCCAGTCTCACACAGCCTTCATTAATTTCACATAATTGTCATCATTAATAATTATCAGAATTATAATTAATACTTGTGTCACTATTTTATAGTTTACCTTTTACCATAAGATATAGATCTATAACTATTTCAAAAAATTAACTAAAAAAAACTTACCTTTGTAAATGTGACGATATAGCCAGAGTGATCAAGAGTAGATGCGGATGTCAGAATAGTTCGCTTCTCACCCTCGACGCTGATCGCTTTTCAAAATATCGAGTATTATAAATGTTACTTGAATTGCCATCATTCTGGTGTGACCTCATCACATCACCCACTCACTCTCTCACGTACAACACTCGCTCTCTCACGTACAATATACACAAGTGCAAATTGAATATTATCCACCGACGAATGAAACGCTTGCTTTGATTATTACTGGTATGCGCATGCGCTGTAGCCAACCCGCGACATAACTATTCGGAGGTGTTAAATAAAGCATCTGAAAAGTAACAAACAAACTTCGATAACATGGACAACCTCGTAAAATACACTTTTTATGAACAATCCAGGTACGTTTCTATATGAGCACCCTCAAGTTACGGTACATTTTGGTAAGAAAACTCAATTGTGCACCATCCCTACCGGAAATAACACTTGCCATACTGTGATTCAGTGTGACACTGTGCACCTAGCCATTACACAACCACAGAGTAGAACATAATTTCCATCACAATTTTCACATATAGTCCAACGCGATAGAGCGGGGCATTTGGTCATTCTATGGTAAAAGTCACCATGGGTAATATACATATACTATACCCACTGTGGTACACAGTGTGAAAACGCGTTCAAATCTAATGCAGTAGAAAGAATATGTGAACACGGGGAGAAATATATAGTGTTGCCACACTGTGCTTTACTGAGTGATCTTCCTTGCACAATAATTTGCCAAGCCTCCCCCTCCCTCTCTCTCTCTCTCTTTTACAGTTATAGTAAGTAAATCTATTATAATTTATGTATCATTACCATAAAATTCGATAGTGAAAATACACTTTCTATCAACAATTTCGTAAGAAAATTGAATTTTTAAATTAATTATTGATGAAAAACAACAGTGGCCATTTCCTCCCCCCCCCCGTCAAAATAATTATGGAATCGACTTTTATGCCATTAAGACATGCAATGCATGTTATCACACTGTGCTTAACAAAATGACACTGGAAATCTCCTTCACAGTGTTTTCACTGTGGGAAGCTATATAAACACTCTGTGCAGAATGGATATTACACAGTGGTTCTTGGCACATTTGTCAGAGTGTGTTCACACTGTGGCAGACTGTGGCAGAGTTGCAAGTTTCTTCCTAAAATTAGCATTTATTACATTAATTTTTATCATGGACCTATTAAAGATGGACATTCAACATTATAATTTCTTTGATCGAACGTGATCTGCCGCCCAGTGATTATGTGCATCTTAATGAGAACATACAGGTGTTTTGAAAATAGCGACTACCAAGGTGTGTCTGATTATTTACAAAGGCACTGCTTTCCTGGTTTTGGTTTTGTTGGCTGATGCCCCGTGTTAAAAAAAATATTTTTCAATCAACATGTTTTAGATTTGAAGCAGCAAAATTAAGAAGCAGACGATTTTGTGACATGAAATTTGTTATTATTTTGATCCGCACACTTCCGCACGCACATAATGACCTGAATAACATTAAGAGATAAACGCTCTCTACACGATATGAGCCATGAAAATTGGGAAAATGGGATTATAAGTGATAAACAATCAATCACAATATTGTCTCTTTCTTAAAATATGCATACATTCAAAATACAAATGAAACACATGGAACTAAGATTGCCAAAGGTAAACCAGAACTGCACATCGATTTTCCAGGATTTAAGTGATACATCATCTTCTGCGCATACAGTTTGTGCAATATCAATGTCTAATCACGAACTGCTTCTTTCAACTCATGGCCTAATTGACGGCGGAACACGGTAGGATGAAAGTAGAAAAATATGAAGAGAATGTTATTCAGAGCACAATGACGGTCACATGCTAGTGAATTCATTAACTCTTAGATGAGTGTCCATCTCTGATAGGTCCATGGTTTTACTTTCCGAATCTTTTGTGTGCCCATGCAAGGTCACCGATCCTTGCAGTCCTGAAGAAAAAAAAAACTTACGCCTTTAGAGATTCACGGTCATTCATTTATTGATCCATATTTAAAAGAGAGAAATTCACATTTCCCCAGCACTATATACACAAAGATATATTACAATTAAGTTGCAGTACTTGAATATACACTTATCATATATAGATATAATGCACAGGCTCTTTAAAACACTGATCGAAAATATAAATAAACATAATTATATTACAATGAAAATATTTTAAAAAAATAGACAAATGAATGACCCTTAAGATACAGAGAAGGTAAAATAGACGAATTGAAAGGAAAGAACGCTGAAAGGCATTGTGGTATATATAAGAGAAGGGGATGAGGGGAAAAGAAAATGCTGGCCAAAAAAAAGAGAGAAAGAAGTTAGATGGAGGGGGGGGTAAAAACACAAAGAGGGCACGGTCATGGAAAATGGAAATAGAGGTAAAGAGAGAGAGAGAGAGAAGGAGAGAGATAGAGAGGGGAGGTAGAATTAGGGATGGGCGGTTAACCGGACAAAGTATAACATAATAACTGAAGTCCTTGAACCTGTTGAAGCAAAATAGTTGAGCGCAAGTGTTTTCCTAGTGCTTTTCGGATATCTAAAGAAGATGTTAACATTATACTAAGCCATATAGGCCTATAATTGCATATATTGATTCAAAAGTGACAGAAAATCAAGCAAGTTACTACACTACCTATGCATTTATTAATACAATTACTTCAAAGCAAAATGACGGTGGAAAAAGAGTCAACTCAACTCTTTATTAAAAAAAAAAACAATACAAAACAAAACAAAGCAAATAGATGTGAAAATCCGACTGTTCACTTTCTCTCACGCGCCTGAAAGTAAAGACTCTTAATAGTTAAAATCTTAAATATTAATGTCTACAAAAAGGGTCATTCATATTGGCAAAATAAACAAGGAATTTTAATAAGAAGGTGTTCCTTGATGTGTAGAGGTTGATCCAAAAAGCACTTTTATTAGCAACACGCTCCGTAATATTTCATACAGATTTTCGTCTCCATGCATGGTCTAACTTGCAATTGCCTTCTGATTGAAAAAAGGGGAAAATTGCAAAAGTCGCTGTAAAGTTAATCCATAATGATTAGGTCATTCACATTTCAGTTCAATTGTTCATTCCAAGTGAGCTCGTGTTCAAAAACAAGCTGCGAACTAGGAAAAAAAGAAAACTATTTTGTATTGCCTACGTTTGGAAAAAAAATAAGTCAGCGTGCATAATTACGTATTCATCTGAAATTATTTTTAATCGTCTCGACGTCATCTCGATATCCATAAACAACTCCCGTTTATTCAATTATCAATGATAAAGCAGGGGATTTAATTTCACACAAGACGTGGTTTTATATATCAGATGACTCTCGATTTTATTGGACAAGTTAGAGGAGGGAAATACACTTAATTAAATTCATAATAACCTGTTATGTTATATTTCATTTTTAAAGAGATTTTATTTAAAATGGCTGACTAAAAATAGATGTGAACTGTATTAAAGTATAAGAAGACGGATAGAATAAAGAAAGGTCCTTTTATCAAAAGTTTCACATGAATTTTTTGTCTATACAGCGATTTTTTTAAATACAAGAATATAAATGAGTATATCCATATCAGATATTGCAATGCTTAATGGGATTATACTTGGCACATGATTGACAATCTGAAAATATCATAAAAAGTGAGAAGTTTTATTGAATTTACATTGCATACAGTCATGAGGATTGAAACAATTACTCCATAAGTATCAAGTATAGACACGTGCTGTCACGCTCAATGTCACGCAGTCAATTATGCTAAGCTTACGGTGCACAACCCCTGTTAGGTCACACAACTATCTTCATGCGTTTGCTTGTCCAATATTTCAGGCTAGTAAAATCTAAGATTCTGTTTTGAGAGTAAGATTTTCAGATAAAAATGTCAAACAAGATCCGCTTATCCAGGATCTTCAACTCTGTAGAATGCCGTAGAATAAGGAGGATATATTGTCAGAAATGTCTATATGCCATTTCTCAAAAAAGTGTATGTCACCATCTCACCCGTCTTCCATTGTCAGTTTACTCTCTTCAGAAGTGAGTGACCGCGGCCGTGCTAAAGGAGGGACAAGTATTAAACTTGGAATGAATTTTTACAGGTAGCAAAGAGAAAAAAGAAAGAATGAATTCACGTAAGATTCACCTAAGTACAGTTACCATGGTTACCGGTTTAAAATTTTGAAAGAGATTGGTTTCCTTCTTTTGATCAACCAAACACGAATTGGTTGGGGGTACCATAAGCTCTTCTTTCGCTTTTTTATTCCATGAATTTACTTTTCTATGTTGACAGTCTGCTGAAGCAAATGAAGCGTTTTTAGAATCAAATTTCCTAACTCGTTTCAATGACAGACAAGATGGACGGGAACATAATTATTCTTGCCGTCATCACATTAATTTGATAAAATGTGGATTCTTTGAATTATACATATTGAAGAGTTGAAGCATCCATGCATGGATAATTCTTCCAACAGACGATGTCTTTTCCGGCATCGTAACACCGTAGAATGTTAAAGTTTGAACTTTTTTTTCCAGATTTAAACGACTCTTTAAGCATTGAAGGAGATATTGATTTTACCTGAATCCAATTATATATATATATATATAATAATAACGGTTATTTATATGCGCTATACACAAAAAGTATCACAGCGCTTACAATTGTCATAAATAAATTATAAATATAAATCTTAAGTAACAAACAAGTATAGAATTGTATACATTAAATTGCATCAACTATTGGTGTTCTCAACTGCGCCAGATGAGGCCTGGTGGCCTCTTGCTTGCTGCTTCGTTCACCAACAATTTAAGGGACAAGCCCGGTCAGCACATTATTCACAGAAGCTCTATAGTATAGCACTTGATGCCAACATGCAGGCCCCAGATGGGTTAGCCAAGTCAAACCAAACGGTGATAGCAAAAATCATCAAAACAAATACATATTAAATAAATGAAAATAGAACTTGGTATTTGGAAAAAGATATGACTTGAGTTGTCGTTTGAAAGATGATATGGTCGGTGTTGTTCGGATGGTAGACAGTCAGACTGCAGGTCCCAAGAAAGTGGCTTCTTTCATCCAAGTGATATTCATGACTTGAGATGTTTTGCATATTTAATGAGCTTGATGCGGACCAAAACACCTCTTTTCATTCGGTCATTGCTGCTCTAATTATGCATCGAATTTCATGAATTTGGTACCATTGTAAAGAAGAAGAATCATTCTTTCAAGTCATGTGTTTGGATTTATTCAAAGATTTTGTAATATAGGTTAAAATTTTGATCTAAAATATGCTACAAAATAAATATGTTCACCTGACAAAAGCTGCTATTTTCACACTTTATTTTTGTTTGAGCCCAAATGATTTTTATATCATGATAAAGCTGAATATGTATGCTTTGAAATGATATAGGTTTCAAAATAAGAACTGGTTTAATCGGGTCAAGATCACACTTTTCATTTGCCAATTACATAAAGCAGCTTGAAAACAAGTATACTGCACTCTGATTGGTCAAAAAGACCACACAATGGCAAATTCCAACGGTTCCAGTGCCTGGGTTCGTGAGAAGGTCACACTTCCCATGTGGTAATCTCCTCAAATACCCCGCGCCTGTTGTTCTGTGAACCTTATCCAGCCAATCAGAACTCTGGATTTCATGCAAGTACACAATTTCAGAAATCTCGTCTTGTACCTTGGTGGGAAAAGTGTGATCTTGACCCGATTAAAAGGTGCCGCATATCAAGAGTGGCATTGTGAGAAAGTACAGAAGTTCAGCTTTATGGTGATATAGATATCATTGAGGCTCAAAATAAAAAGTTTTGCACAATTTGCAAAAGAAAACAGAGGAAGAAAATTCAGTTTTGAGGCACAATTTCAGGCCAGAAATTTACTTATTTAACAAAATATTGTATACAAAATAAATGACCAATATGAAAGAGTAACTTTTACTCTATCTGATGGTGCAATAATATTTCATTTAACTTGAGGTTAAAACAGGTAAATTCTTAGAGAAAGAAAATCTCACGAATCACGAGATTTTGCAAGGAGGAGGATTCAGCCACGAGATGATTTGGATGAATCTGGCCTTTTTGCTCATTAGCATAGGGACCTGCGGTCTGACTGTAGAGGGGAGTGTATATTCCAAAGTCATTTCCACACACAATGCACCCTCCACTCACTTGGGAGTATTCTAGCTCGTCGTCATGCGATGCTATATCAAAATGATTGACATTATATAAGCTAAAATTAGGCCTACTTTCAAATCCTACCGAGTAGGCCTACCCGTTTACCACCTGGGTGGAGAGTGGCAAATTTGAGATTGACTCCTTGCTAAAGGACGGTGGGCCGCGGTGGGACTCGAACTAACGAACCTCTGGTTACATGAGTCAGAATCATTATAGCGCCTACATCGCGGCTTTTCCGGATTATTGGAAGCCAATTGAATTCTTATTCCGATTTGTAAAACTTAAAGAGAATCACAATAATGTATAATCTAAGCGATGGAATGATAGGGTATATACGGCAACCAGGGGCGGATCCAGTATTTTTCGAAAGGGGGGGGGGCACATTTTCCCAAGGGAAAAATTTGACAAGCCAAAAAAGGGGGGGTAACCAAAAATTAAGGGTATTTCGTCTACGAAAAAAATTGACATGCAAAAAAAGAAAGAAAAAAGGTCTTTACTTTCAAGGGGGCAGAGGAATAGGGCACACTTTTGTTTTAACGGCATTTTTACATTACAAATTTAATCCACCAGTGACGGCAACATTGTACAAAATCACGTGTTGAATGATTTGATAATGTTAACATCATTCTTCATTAGATTTCCGAAAAAGCCCTAAATGTCGTGTTTCAAATGTTTTCTTCTACTTTGATTTTACGTCCATCTCTCTCTCTCTGATGTAGATAAAAAATCTTGTCATGTGTATCTTCGCCAGAGATTAGAGATTAGAATATAATATAATTCTAAGATTTTATTTCTTTTTCACTTCTTCTATATACCTACACTGTAAAAACTGACACCAGTGGGTGTTAATAGAGGACCACACCCTCTGGTTAAAATTACACCCTAGAGATTGAATATAACACCAAAGAGTATACATGTAACAACCAAAGGTGTAGCAATAACACCTATAGGTGCTAAACTAACACTGCCAATTTAACACCGGTGTAAAATAACTGGTGTGGTCCTCTATGTACACCGGTTAACACCGCAGTTTTTGCTGTGTACTCAAAGGCTCTATCATTGCATCTTACGCAATAAAAGTATAGTAAAAAGTAGTATCATATAAAATGGAGGCGCGATAGCTCAGTCGGTAGAAAGGGGGTTTCAAATTCCGGTGACCCGGGTTCGATTCCCAAGTGGTGCGCTAGTGCCCTTTGGTAAGGGATTTATCCTCATTACCAGGTCCCTCGGAGAGGACCTTAAGCCGTTGGTCCCCTGGTTGCTTGCTCACAGGCATTCATGCTTTCTTAGCAGTCAGGTAAAAAACCTCGGTATGTATGTATGTATGTAAAATAGCAATATCATTAAAATGATGGGGAAGAAAATCTAGGACAGTGTCGCCTGTCTCCATACGTCTGTATCAAGTCGTGAGATAAGAGGTCAATTTTTACTCCCGGTTGAAAAGCCATTTGAAAATGGTATAGGTCAATATCTATATCAAATAAGACACAAAATCTAACAAGTAGACCTTGTGCTGTTGGTCTTCTTGAGTTTAATTAGTAATTGTCAAGTGAATAAATACCGTGCAATTATTTCGAATGAATGACCACGATTGAATGACATCAGAAAGATCAAGAGGAAGTGCCGTCGCTTTTCCCCGACAGCTTGAATTTCGACATGCAGTTGGACAAAAATAAACCAAAAGAGGGGATAACTTATAATGTAAAACGCTATTTAAAAAAATTAAGCACGTTGTTTAAGCCCGTCACTCTAACAAATACTGTTTAAACTTTTAAACAATTTTTTTTAACTTTTTAAACAAGTTGTTTAAAAAGTTTAAACAATTACCAAAATAAAATTAAACAACTTGTTGTTAATAAGTAACGAAATGAGAGGAAAATAAGCATTCAGGAAAAGAGAAAAGAGGGAGAGTGAATGAGGAAAGAAGAATGCAGCAAAAAGATGAAAAATAGTAAGAAAATGAAGGAGAAGATATTTTCTTTCGTTTTATTCCTTTGTGAGCATCCCATATTGTCCTCTCTCCCGAGCTCCCTCTCTATAATTCTCTTTCATCATCTCTCACTTTTCTTCTTCCTATTTTTTAGTGGGCATATCACTTTATGTTTCCTTTATTCTCTGTCAAAGGGATATTCCTATTAGGCCTACATATACTGAGGAATGAAGAGGTTTTCCGATAAAATAAATTTGAAAGAACAAAATTACGAAAAAAAATGCATTATGTTACGAATAAAATCCGGTGAATATCATTTGAAAAAAAATTAACCGACAAGATCACATCCACACAAGAGGAAAGAAGAATAAAGAACAATCATTATCATTACAAGAGAACCATGAAGAATATGTGCAGGAAGCTGTGTGGAAGGAAAAATACAAGATGGAAGGAGGAAGAAGGATGAAGAGGCATTATGAGAAGAAAGAAAAGGGTGAAGGGAAGGGAAAAGGATAGAGGATAGGCAAAAAGAAATATTAAATTAGGAACAAGAAAAAGAAATACTATATTAGGAAGAACAATTCGTGTTATAAAGAGGAAAATGAATAAGAAAATACAAAAATTGAATGAGCAGTAGAAAGAAACAAAGAAGGAATGGAAGGCATGAAAACGATGAAAAGAGAAAGAGAACTTGTAGAATGACGAATCAATATCCTGATGTAAAACGTTTAAAGTACGTTCTCGTCACAAACGCAGTGAAATATGAATAATTGATATGATGTCAATTAATGTACATTACTAATTAATGTACATTACTAATAATACACTATCCAAAAAATGAATAAATAAATAAAACGGAATAGCAATGCATCGTAAATTACAGCCCTGGGGCTGAATGAACTAGCAATACCTCAGTTACATTTCCCGGCACATTTCCCCTATACGGCCGCCGTACAGCGAGTAGAAAATTGTACCATGCAGCTTCATTATGGGTGGTTTGAATAAAATTAGATAAAACTGAGCACTGGCGTACCTAGGATTTTCCAGAAGGGGGGCAAATTTTTTGGAGGATATTTCGTCCGCGAGAAAATCTGACAAGCAAAAAAAAAAAAAAAGGGTCTTCGGGTTAAAAAAAAGGGGGTACACGTCTGTTCTTATTGCATTTTTACATTACAAATTATTAATTTCGCTTCTCAAAAGGGGGGGGGCACGTCCCCTGTATCAGTTGTGACTCGTCAGGGGGGGGGGGGCAGGGATACGTGCCCTACATTAGTTGTTACTCGTCAGGGGCCAGTGCTATGCATTGGCTTACATGAATCAAGGAATTTGTTCAAAATAAAGCTAGCGTAAATCCCAGTTTGGGGGGAATATCCCCCATTTTTTTTATGCGACGGGTATTGCTTGTACAACCCCCCCCCCCCCGCACTTTTCGAGAGAGAAATTATAATACTTATATCACACAATAACTGATACCATGGTTCATCGGGGTTCCTCTTTTATGTTAATCATTGGTTCCATTCACGGAAATAAATTACGGGTTTGAAAAACTCGAAAGCTCTGGCTTATTTCATCCAAATAACTTTACCATTCTTTCGGCCTCGAAAAAAAAACCATATAGGTATTCAACTACATTGGCGATAGAGGTGTAAAATATGGATTAGTAGCGTAATGATGGAGCCAACAAATGGAGGGGGTCAGACGTCATGAATATTAGGTCATTATTTTTTTTTTTAAACTAGGAGCGAAGCGAAAGAGCAAAAATATTGACCTTTTAAAAATACAAAAATCTATTTTTTATAGATTTTGACATAATATTAAAAAAACAGTATCAACTTTCATTTTTCCCTTTCCTTCTTTATCTCCTTTTTTCTTGGCCCCCGAAAATCTTGTTTTGTTTTTTTTTTACTTTAGAGGGGGGTCAGTGGCGTAATGAAAATTGAATTCCGTAGAGAGTCAACCATAGCGAATAGTGAACAAATTATAAAAAGCTGCAAGCGAGCGACGCAAGAGAACAAAAATTGTAACCTCTTTTAACACAAAAATCTAATTTTGTGATATTTTGACATGATATAAAATATATATTTTCCTTTTTTTCTCCTTCTCACTTTGTGGTGAAAGTATTGGGGTCCATATGCCCCTAACACCCACATCTGTAGGTCTTACGCCAGCGGGGGGGGGGGGGGGGTGAGGGTGAGGGGCTTTATATTTCTACCACAAGGTTACGTACTACTATAAAAATCAATAACTGTAATGCAAGCCCGAAGGGCGAGCTGATTTTTTTTCTCGAAAAAGTGACCAAAAAAATGATCCATTATAAAGGAGTGAGGAATCCTGTCTGTTTGTTTCCCTTTTATACACTCTTTTAGATTCCAATTCTCATTTCTTTTTCTATATTCTCCACTTTAATGATTTACATCATATAAACCGGGATACTGTGAATACAAATAAAATGAAGTGGCATTCAAATGAGTGGTAAATAAATGGGGGCACAGCCATGGAGGGGTACATTTTAAAACGATGCCATGTATAAAAACATAGACATGAACATGTTATTCTATTTCCTCATGGATTTATTTCTTTCTCCATCCATCCGTTTCTAACAATATCTGAAAGGAATGGTTTCATTCAATAACAATAAGCATAAGAAAATTCCGAGAAAAAAGATGGCCATCCTGCAACTATTATTGGTCTATGCTGGTCTATAATGGTTAAAACAACAATCAATATCGTTGATCATAGGTCATGTAGGTTGCGGAAGCGGGGGGACCTGTCCCCCCTAAATTTGAGGTGGGGGACGATCCCCCTAAATTATTAGTTGATAACTTTTTTTTGCTTGTCAATTTTGTTTCCTGCGTGGATCCCCCAATTTTTTTTTGAAAATTATGATGGTCCCCCTAAAATTTTGGTTGATAACCTTTTTTTTTTTTTGGGGGGGGGGGGCTTGTCAAAAAATTTGGGTGGTCCCCCCCCCCCCCCTAAATTCCTCCTTTATCATGTTTATATTATCATCATATACGACCATAAATTATTGGGAGTTTTTAAATATTTTTTCAAGTAAAAAGCGGGTGATAACACGTCTACAGGCCATCCCCGGATTCCCCATCACCCCCCCCCCCCCCCCCCCGTGATCGACATTCGACACCCATATGGAGATAAATCATTGCTGATTTTGTTACAAGGTAATAAGACATTATAGGTATAATAATTTCTATTTCATGTGAAAGTGAAAATTGCAGTGGGTGTCCCCCCCCCCCCCCCCAATCAGACAACAAACAGGGAATTCCCCCTTTCCTTTTGCTTTGATGATAATGATGAGCGTTAACGTACAGAAAACAGAGAAAGTTGCAAGATATGATTATACTGTGCGCTGATATATTTCTGCTCCCGACTCCTTTCTTTGAACCTTTGACTTTGTGACTGGATATTTTCCTCGAATTTGTTGTTTCCTCTTCACCAAGTGTTCCAGCATTTCCAACCAATCGTTTGGAAACTTCTCGGAATATCTTCAAGGAACGGAATTGTAATTATTGCTCTTGTTTCTAGTTTTTAAAAGAAGTTTTTTTAACCCATATTTAAATGGCATTACTCCATTTAGGCCTGAACGACACTCAGAGGTTATTCCTAATGCCAGTGTGTGCAATTTTTACGCACACAACTTCTTAAGTAAAATCACGATTCCAGGGTATATGTATTTAAGTAGCGCATAAGCCAAACCACTGCCTAGCTCTATGTGTGTTGTGCAAAGTATACTAACCTTGCTATGTGAGTGGGAATGACATTGACAGTTTCGGTGACATAATGAATTGATACTGATGCTTTCTTTTTAATTAGTAACTCTTAGTTTGTTTTATAATAATTAATAGACTAGTTTAACTTTAATAGCCACATCAGTGATCAGGATTCGATAAGCTTCGGTCTCTGTTATGTTGGTTGTTCCGCTGAACTCCATTGCCTGGCTCCACTCACCAATTTAACAATAACAGAGACAGAAGTTCTAACTCGATCTGTACAGGGACTCAATCGCCATATGTTTATGTATTAAGTTCGGATAAACCAGGGAAGTGGGACTTGCAGACCTGCCAACCAGTACGTTTTAGCCGTATTTAGTACGTTTTTGCAACCAAATCGTAATTTATTGAGAAAAATAATCTCTTTATGTCTCTATTTCATAAAACGTGCACAAATATGGTTATTAGATCAATGTAATTTCAGGTAACTTGTTTTTTTTTTCAATCATTTTGTTCAAACCAGGGTGAAAATATACACATGTTTGAATGTTTTTTTTTTCATCTGCAAGAGCAGTGCGCATTTTAGCTTGCATGCAGCTTGAGCGCCGCGATGAGCGAGTGCGCCAAGCATTTTATTATGAAATACACTTTTTTGGGGAAAAATACAGTTTTTTTTATCACAGAATACAGTTTTTCATTCCCAGAGGTTGGCAGGTCTGGTCACACGACAGCCGAAGGAAGTCACTGTTTTTTTCCCCTTTTAAGTTTATGTTTTCCCATTTCGGTGCATTTCAGGCCAAATCGGAATAATCTTTATTTTGGTCAAGCTATTTTTATATATTATTATGAAATAAAGACAAAAATCGATGAGCACCGTCGGCGGGATTTCGCATTGTTAACCCCCCTAATGGTGGCTGTACGATTGCGAGCCGTCTGTGTACGAGGAGAAATGAAGAAAAAAAATGTTAAAAACCTCCTCCAAACGGACGGCTGCCAGCTGTCTAGATCTAGTCCAGACAGATTCATGAGACGTCGAGACCCTGACTGAAGTGTTCTGCCTCTATTATAAAAAACAACCCTGGAAAATTACTTTCCCCCAAAAAGATGTTAGGTCTAGTATAGTTAGAGTAAACATGGCACTGATTTCAATTTCCTGAGAAATTCAGAAAGTGTGTAAAGCAAGGTTAATTGTCACCATAACCATTTTGTAGATCTGGAACAGTTACATTTATGATAAACTGAACTTTGTGAAATCACGAAATCTGAGGTGAAAAATGATCACACTGCACTGAAAATCAGCAACACAGATCTATAAAGCACATGTGGGACCTTACATTCGGATGGAATTCCATGCTTATTTTTCTAAATTGTTAGTAATTGTACAATATATTCTAGAAGTTTTGACACATTTTTTTTACATACAGTCTTTTGATTGGATTCTCAACGAACTTATTTTAAAATCGCTACAAAAATCCATCGGTACAACAAGTAATAATAATAATAATAATATGTTCATTTATATAGCGCTCTTACAATATATCATCGTTTCACAGCGCTTCACACAATGATGGAATACAAAATTATAATAACTAATACATGTATGTAAAGATTATTGATTAAAAGCAGTCTTGAGATGTTTCTTAAATACTTCCAAAGAAGGAGAAAGTCCTGGCACTTATCTTTAAGCTTTGGTATAAATTTGTGGTTTGATTATAGATAGACAAAATCGTGACACAAATCTCTTACATTACAGAATCCATTCAATTTACTAGAGCATTTCTCCCAAGAACAATTTATAATTGTGTGAAAATCTATACTAAATAGTTTAGTATACCTTGGAGCACAGTAAACGTAAGAAATATAGAATGTTAATTGGTAATTTATGGAGTTAGACCATGGGCTACATGTAACTTAAACTGAACTTCAGAAAACAGGCCACTGAGAAAATCAGTAATTACTAAAAAAACAGCTTCAGGAAATATATCCCAGATGCGGATATTGTAGTGTGGGTGATATATGGTGATATAGTTGGAAATTGAAAACTGAGTAACAAGTTTTAAGTGAGGTTCTCGACTTGAAGGCTGAAAATTGTTTGATTTGAATGTGAAAATCAGACAAGCAAAATACTGAAAATTTAATCAGGATTGGGCCAGGAATAACAATAATATACATGTAACAATTAAAAGTTTTGTATTAGTTTGGTTAAAACAATTTTTACAGGGCGATAGCTCAGTCGGTAGAGCGGGGGATTCGTATTCTGGTGACCCGATTCGATTCCCACTTGGTGTGCTAGTGCCCTTTGGTAAGGCATTAATCCTCAGTACCAGGTCCTTTGGAGAGGACCTTAAGCCGTCGGTCCTCTGGTTGCTTGCTTACAAGCAAATGCTTTCTTAGCAATCAGGTAAAAAATTACCACCAATACAGATGTTGATTATGCAATGAGCAAGCTGATAAAAAAAGAGTCATCCCATTTCTTTTGGATGTCCCAATATCTTTTTTGTTTTATGTGAAATTATGTTTATTCAAACTTTGTCCTTCAAAGGTGTAAAAATATGATTGACTACTGAATTTCAGTGATTTAGTTAAACTTTTTTTTGTTTTCAAGGAATACATCACATCTGAGACTAAGTCTAATATATGAAATAATTCTTTATTTCATGTAATGAAAGAAGAAAGAGGAAATTTAGTAAGTGACATCATCATGATGGCATCCATAAAATATTGCTGAAAATTGAAATTCAATAACTTCATTATATTCTATCAGATTTTGATGAACTTTTCAGCTTTTTTTCTCTCTGAATTTTACTCCATGTATATTATTTTCAGCATGGAGTACCCTCCAGTTGATAAAAATGTTTAACACTTTGATTATTGTAAAACCATGATGAGGGGTCCATTTCATAAAACTTGTTTTAGTACAAATTTTGCAATTTAAAAGTTAAAAGCTACTGAAATCCTTCAATCTGATTGGTTATTAGAAAATTTGTTATAGAAATTATGAATTTAGTCTTTATGAAACAGGACCATGAATAAGTAGAACTATGGTAGTAATTTTCCATTTTTTGCCACCTGCATAGCAACACTACATATGTATGCGCTGCTTTTCTGATGGTGGCAGCGACAACAGCAGCATCGTCAATATTGAAATCTTAACTAAGGTTAATTTTTGTCTCACCTGCGAAGCAGAGTGAGACTATAGGCGCCGCTTTTCCGACGGTGGTGACGAAGGCGGCGGCGTCAACAAACACCAAATCTTAACCGAAGGTTAAGATTTTGAAATGACAGCATAACTTAGAAAGTATATGGACCTAGTTCATGAAACTTGGCCATAAGGTTAATCAAGTATTACTGAACAACATCCTGCCTTAGTTTTAGGTCACATGACTAAGGTCAACGGTCATTTAGGGTCAATGAACTTAGACCATGTTGGGAGTATCTGTTGAATTACCATCATAACTTTGAAAGTTTATTGATCTACTTCATAAAACTTGGACCTAAGAGTAATCAAGTATCACTGAATATCCTGTGCGAATTTCAGGTCACATGACCAACGTTAAAGGTCAATAAACTTTGGCCATGTTGGGGGTATTTGTTGAATTACCATCTCAACTGTAAGTATATTGGTCTAGTTCATGAAACTTGGACATAAGAGTCATCAAGTATCACTGAATATCTCATGCAAGTTTCAGGTCACATGCCCAAAGTCAATGGTCATTTAAGGTTATTGAACTTTGGCCATTTTAGTGGTAATTATTAGATTGCTGTCATAACTTTCAAAGTTTATAGATATAGTGTATAAAATGTGGATATAGGGGTAATCAAGTATCACTGACAAGTTTTAGGTCACATGATCAAGGTCAAATGTCAATGAACGTAGTATTTATCATTATATGAATGATGTTTTTTGTGAATAAGTATTTTATAGTAGTTTTCAAAGTCAGCACTGCTGCTATATTGAATCGCGTGATGCAGGTGAGACCGCCAGAGGCATTCCACTTGTTTAAAATGTCATCATATCCATAGAAAGTATAAAGGCCTTTTTCATGAAAATTTGACATACGGGTAATCAAGTATCACTGGCCATCTGACATGAGTTGCAGGTCTCATGACCAAGGTCTAAGCCTCTTACAGACTTGCCATGCCAACCAGTACGTTTTAGCCGCCGTATTTAGTACGTTTTTTTGTTAAACTAAATCGTAATTTATTGAGAAAAATTATCTCTATATGTCTCTATTTCATAAAACGTGCACAACTATGGTTATTAGATCAATGCAATTTCAGGTAACTTGTTTTTTTTTCAATCATTTTGTTCAAACCAGGGTGAAGATATACACATGTTTTAATGTTTTTTTTTTTTCATCTGCAAGAGCAGTGCGCATTTTAGCTTGCATGCAGCTTGAGCGCCGCGATGAGCGAGTGCGCCAAGCATTTTATTATGAAATACACTTTTTGGGGGAAAAATACAGTTTTTTTAATCACAGAATACAGTTTTTCATTTCCAGAGGTTGGCAGGTCTGCTCTTAGGTCATTTAGTGTCAACAAATTTTGACCATGTTGTGGTATCAAAAACCTAACAAAGGTTAAGATTGGGGATTTTTAATTTTTATGAGATAATTTTGCATAATTTGTAAGTCCCTATTCCATAAAAATTTTCATTTAATGGTCATCAGAGGTATCAATCGTGTTTCGGATTTGGAGGGAAAGTGAAAGAATTTTTGTGCATGCCAATTTAGAACACAGAATTTTGCTTGCAAAGCGCACCAAAATATTGACAATTTTATATGTTTGAGTATTTTCATGTCAATTTTAAACTTTGTTTTGCATTGCGTGTTATAATTTTTCACGTCAATATTATTTTTTTTGGGGGGTCGGGCAAATCTATATCTTAATGGTGGGAGGGTGACCCCCCCCCCCCCCCCCACTTCTCCTCAATTGATTGTAATTTTATGTTACTGGGCCTTTGCCCAGTAACATGAAATTACAATAAATTGGTCATATATGAGGCGTTCCTAGTTTTTAAATGGATGTATTTGTTTATTTGTGAATTTCAGTCTAGAGGTGGGAAAGACCCAGATGTAAGAAGATCTGGTGCCCCAATATATTGATCCAGAATATGGAGAGGAATGGGCCTGGAGCACCTCAGATCCCAGCTAGACCAACCATCTTTCAACATGCAGAGTCCCTATTATTTTTCCATGGAAGACTTACAAATACCGAGGTAAGTTGCACCGTAACTGTCTGTCGGCGCCGCATAAGCTAATTTGCCGAAATGTTCGGGTGTGAGGAAAACATGCCCCCCCCCCAAAAAAAAATTATAGGGAGAAGGCCCTTTGCAAGACGTGTGGTGCAGCCCATCGTATTTAAAGGAATAGATGTAAAATGACGAGAATGATGCAAGATGTAGCTTTCAGATCGTATTCTATTTGGCAAGCTTTCGGCCTTGCGCCTTCATCAGGCCGATATTCATGGGAACAAACAGAACAAAACATATGCAAGTAAGGCCATGGTAACAAAAAAGTTTCTGTTACCAGGTAACTTTGTTGTTATCATGACCTTATTTGCATTATAATCATCAATATTGCTTGCACTTCGCAGGTCATATAATATTTTATTTTCAGTATCTTTTTGTGTTGGTTAGTATAAGGCAGGAATGGTTAGATGAAAACCTTTTTTTTTTCATGTCAACATCAGGTTATACATACCGTACAATTAAGAAGTGATAGTGTCTTAAAACATACAAAATATCATTTCAAAATTTGTAAATGTCTGAAGCTCAGAATGGGGGGGGGGGGGGAAGCTGAGCATAATTTATTCATCAGTGTTGGTAAGTACGAAAACAGTGTTTAATTTGTTAATTTGATGAATAAATTTAAGGATACCTGAGACGTTTTTCGGAAAGAAAGCTGGAAAATTTACATTGTAAAAGTGAGAATGTTTGTTTGAAAATCCATGGTTATGACTTATGGGTCCTTGTAAATCTTTTGGTTAGGCAAAATTTATAGTACACTCTTCTTGGATGTACGAATGTTTGCACTATGTACTTACCATTAATTTGCTTCCATAAACTGAGTCATGAATCTATAAAATTGAAATGATCTGGAGGAGATTGTATAATACATGATGCAATTCAATAATAAATGACATGGTACTGAAATGGATGATAAGATACTAATAGTAAACACAAGAATCAAATAAATATTAAGTCATTTATTTTTGTACTGAATGTGAAAGGATATTGTGGACACTTACGAATAGCTCTTGAATATCATTTCCTTGTTTTTGTTTTGGATACTTGAAAGTGAATCATATTCAAACCACTCAGAACTCTCTGAGACAATGAAAGAAGTGTTATGTTTGAAATCAATTGGAATAAGATAATGATTAATTAATACAAATGAGCTTTACAGACGGAATTGTCTATGTGTCGTTTTCATGTGATACGTGTAAAGGATTGTTGATTATTATGGGGTTTTTTTTCTGAATACATTTTTCTGTAACAATTTTTTTCATGGAAAATCTGGTTAAGTCTTAAAAATGATTATTGTCCGATTTGTCCCCATTGAACGAAGGTGGATGGATGGGTTCACGTCACACTCTCTGCAGTCCCCCTTACTGCCTGCCTCTTTCCACTTCATATAGGCACTTAAGTGCATCCTCGCTCCTCAGACCAACTCCCCTCCTCTTGATGATGCACAGCATTTGTATAGCGCCATATATCTGTCAAAGACATTCAAAGGCGCATTCTTGGAGGAGCCAGCCAATCCGGGTCGCCTAGAAGGGCGCGCACACAGAACTGTGACCCGCAGACGCCTCTCCACCCGATACAATTGGCTGGGGGAATGCAGGTGGACCACTACACCGGGGTTTCCCCCTACTCTTATTCGAATAGTGCAGTGGGTTCTTAACGTGCAAAGGTGGTGACTCTCCTCTACACAGGGCCTCCATTCAACGTCCTTTCCGAGGGACAGAGTGTTTTCCACTGTAACATAGCCTGCATTTATGAAACAGGGGAGAGATGTTTACACGCAACGCACTGGCTTCAGTCATCCACGCGGGGTGGACTCGAACCCACGATCTTTGGTTCAATGGGCAGACACTTTACCGACTGAACCAACTTCGCTCTCTAACTCTCTTCTCTTGCTTCTTCCTTGTCTTTTTTGGCCAGCCCCTCCTCAAAGCACCCAGAACTCAATAGTCAATGTTCTTAAAACATGCCTTTCATACCCCCTCAGCACACCAAAGTACCCCACTTCGCCTAGATGCCAACGAGACCACCCCTTCTAAACCACCCATCTGCATCAAGTCCTCAGTCTTCTTTTGATCCATCAACTTCACTCCACGCATCGCTCTCACCATTGTTTCTGTTCCAGGGGTCACTCCCATAGGAACTTGGCAAAGCAGCTATCCGCTGCATCAACGCCAAGCTGGTATATAACCAATTACATATGAAACATTTTGTGTCAAGGTTAATCAGTCATATAGTGGCTGACCGTTGTAGACGACAGAATTATTCTCGGGCCTTTTTGGTTAAAGTGGAGATAATGGCAGAGCTGGGATTTGAACTCACAATCATGAGTCCAATGCTCCAACCACTAGACCACATGACCCTTTGCACTCTCTCTGTCTTCAACAAAGTCCCCGTCTCATTTTCACTCAAACACCATGATATCTTCCTCCCATACAGCATCACCGATCCCACACAACTCTTATCCTTCCTTTCATCTCCTAACGAAATATTTTCTTGCGTAGTACCCTGTAGCTCTTGACATTCCCTATACTTCACCCACACTACAAACCTTACTGCTCTATCTGTCACGTCCAACCACCCACTCTTACAATTACTCTGTCACCAGCACTGGCGGATCCAGGGGGGGCACAGTTGGCCCATGCCCCCTCCCTTTTGAGAGCCATAATCTAATTTTTTTATTTAAATATACGTTTTAACCCAAGTGAGGACCTTTTTTTTGCTTGTCAAATTTTCATCGGAAAAATGTGTGCCCCCCTTTTGGAAAATCCTGGATCCGCCCCTGGTCACCAGGTATGAGAACTCCTTCACCGATTCCTCCAACTTTTTTTTTTTTTTTTTGGGGGGGGGGGGCATTTCAGCACACACAAAATCCCCTGTCAAGCAAAATATTCAACACAAAGTTCTGCAATGCCTATTACTGGAAGTTGTCATATCAAATCCGAGGAAAGATATGAAATAATATTTAGATATTTTAGGAAGTGAACATTTTCTGAAACTATGATATGGCCATTTGTTTATATACCACATTTGGAAAAAAAATTGAAG
Organism: Lytechinus pictus; assembly: GCF_037042905.1. NCBI lineage: Eukaryota > Metazoa > Echinodermata > Echinoidea > Temnopleuroida > Toxopneustidae > Lytechinus > Lytechinus pictus. The sequence goes on along the minus strand of NC_087247.1, from coordinate 9,392,448 downwards.
TTGAACTCATGATTTGAGTGGACTTGGTTGGCCTTCAGTGTAACAAAACTAAAAAAAGACATGGTGTACTGTAATAGAGTTCTAGACATCATTTCCTGAGTACACGGCTTCCTGTACTTACTGTCCATGTTGTGCGTTATCATGTTTGTATGATATCCAGGGAATTAAAAAACTCTCTTTGTACTGTATGTTTTCTGACAATGTTTAATGAATCACGGGTATAATGTGCACATGTAGATGGTAAAAACACAAACATTTGGGTTTACATCATATTGCTTTCTTGACATCCAGGTTGGTTGATAGGAATGAATAAACGAGCATGAAAAGCCATAAAAAATGTTTCATGCACTTCACAGTTTAACATTTTTGATGGATTAGTATTCATTCTTTGTATTGTTCATGCATTTTTTGTATGTAAAATTTCAATCATAACTAGATTGATAACTGTTTAGCAACAGTGAACCGCCGTGCCTGTGCGATACAGGGCGTCCACTGACCCCGGTCTTATATGAAATTATGATATTCATTACGCAATATAGGTTTCATGAAGTGTTTAAATCTTTGATTGAGATCTGTTTTTGTTATTCTTCCATTTTAGGAGGATAGAATTTTCAAGTACTACTTGGATACTAGAGGGGCTTTTCTACTGAGGAAGAGCAATTCACAGGAAGATACTATTGTCATTTCCATTGTGTAAGTTTACACAATTTTGTTTATTAAAAGCCAATTTTAATTAATTTCTAATTTTTTTTTTCCAACATACACTACCAGTCAACTATCTTTGAATCTCTATTACCTGTAAAAGCCAGAAAACAATAGATTCAGTGGACCAAATCTATTCTCTGGTTTTTAAAAGTAATAGTGTTACAGAGACTGGTACTGTACAGCATGTTATACTACGAGATTGAAATAGGGTAACAGCCTTTAATTTTGAGCTTTTCTTTGCCCACTGAATGTTTATTGCATCTTGGAAACAAAGAATCACCCCCTAAAACCTTTGAATTTGATGAGTGTAGTTTAGGTTCAAAATTGGGTATTCAGTCAAAGTCAATATTAAGTTTGTTGTAAATTGTTTCAATCATTTGACTTGCAACATAATAGCAAATGAGGGCCTTTTATTATATATATAAAATCAACCCTTAAACAATCTTGGGCAAAATACAGGGCAATTAGATTAATGAAGAGCCAAAGAGCAATGAGGGTGGGGTATTAAAGGTTTGTTTTACAAGATAATTCTTTCATAAATAATCTTTGGAAATACAAAGCGCTAATTGAAGACAAGTGTTGCAAGTTACATATACAGGCCCGTTTCATAAAGGACTTGCAACTATTGTAACTTTGCCATTATGGCAACTACCATGGAAACCTTGATTTTGATTGACTGCTGAGCCCTGTTACCATGGTAGTTGCCATAATGGCAAAGTTACAACAGTTGCAACTCCTTTATGAAACGGGCCCCAAGAGTTGTTTTATTCGATCATAGTCTATATAGTACAAGACCACTTTCACATGAATAGCTCGTACAATTGGCAAAGGGAAATCTTGTGTTTGTGTTTGATTTCCGGATTGTGAAACTACTGGTTTTCTGTACAGTGATTAGTATAGATGATACTTTGTATTTCTTTATTGCTTGCTTTATGAGTTTCTCATGAAGATTAATGCCTGCTAGAAAATTGCTGTCTGTATGTTGCCCTTTGCTTTTATACCACTATTCCCATTCATCACTCTTAAATATGTGATTAATTCAACTATTTGAAGTTCAGGTATTAGATCATTCTGCAGTCTTTGGCAGAGCAGCCTCCATGATCATGTCAAAATTAATACTTTTTTGTTTACCCGACTACCCAGTTGTACTTAATTATTACTGTAAAACAAATTGAAGTTCATCATTTGTTTGGACAGCAGGTTGGAAAGTGTTGTGAAAATGGCTGATTTTTTTTTTAGCATGGAATATTTTGAGCTGACTCAATTGTGAACATTGAACTCTCCCAATTTTCCTGGTTTTGTGCTGCAGTACTGATTTTTGGCCTGAATTATGTTGTAATATAGTGCACACTCTCTTTTGTATATTTTCCAAACAGAGTTGACCGGAAGAATATCTTCCACATCAAGGTAGAACAGAGGCATGGTAAAGTTTGTATCTTCCAGAGCGATGATGTCTTCTCATCTCTAGCCAGGCTCATAGAATACTACCAACGGCATCCTTTCCCAGGGACCAAGCATCAAGGTCTTTACCTCACCAAAGCAATCAATGCCAACAGGTTTACACCAGCAACCGCTGGGACCCCAGCTCCAGGGGAGCGAGCACCGCCCCTCTCAAGCCTGCCGAAGGAGCCTTCCATCGATGAACGTCCGCCCATGCCGCTTCCGTCCTCTCAAAATCCGATCTACGCGGAGTACCGCCATCTCTACTCCCGCGTTGACAAGGTGGAATCGGACCAACTCGGCCGGATACTGCAGCTTTGTGAGGAAGTGGACAAAGAGATTCTGAATGTGGGTCGTATGAAGTGCTCTTGTGGTCTCTACAAGGAGGAATCGGAGCTCATCGATGGTTGGATGATGCATCGGGACACCGAGGGCGAGGCCACAAGAGGGCGTATATTTTTCCTCGATACCAAGACAAACCAGTCAACCTGGAAACTGCCGCAGGAGGTTGAGATGGAGATCAGGAAGAATCATCCTGACAAATGGAGAATGCTTTGTAGACTGTTGAAAGAACCTGTTGCTAATTATGACTTTTAGATTGGAAGACCAAAGATCAAGTATGGCCGTGTGTTGTCTGCAGGGTGGCAAGGCAGTGACTTGTTAAACAGACAAGAGATTTTGTGGATCAAGATGCATTTCAGGAGAAACAGCTTGCATAACAATGCCAAAATGGGAGTAGTACCAGTATACACATATTGGTGTTTTGTACAGCATAGAGGTATGGTTGTAGTAAGACAGCTTCTCGATGAATCTAGCGAAGAAAATTAATAAATATGACATGCCACTCAGGCTTCCAGAGTGTGATTTCCTTGATATTAGGTTTGAATTTGAATGTCAATATTGCAAGAGAAATGAAAGGAATACCGCACGTTTTAGTCTGTTTCCTACCCAAGCTCACACTGGTTATACATCTGGTGGGTCATGGTCTTTCATAAAGTTGTTCGTAAGTTAAGAGATTGGTGAATCTTTCTTACGCTCTTAATAATCAACAATGAACATTAAATGGTCAATATCATTTACCAAAAGAAAGGATCACCAGTCGTTCTTAAAGTCACTTTTAACTTATGATCAGCTTTATGAAATGGCCCCCTGGAATATTTATGAGTTTGTTACTTTTATCACTTCAATAATGTGATAATTCGAAGTTATTGTCTACTATGATGGGTTCAAGGATGTAGCTTTAGCGAGTGCATATGCATGTTACATGTTCCTGCTTCAATTCTAAGCAACCGTCCAAGCGTTAGATGGTCTGGGTACAGCCCTGCATTTCTGACGCATCTCTCTACTTCTGGTGCATCGAAACTGGGACGCCATGAAACAGGCATTCTTTAAAAGAGAACCACAATGATAGGGAAAGGATTTTGTTGCGCTTATTTAGGGGCACATCATCCGTTATGGTTGTTTATCTGAGGCTTGCCAGATATATCTCACAAGTTTACTGCTGCTAAAATATTATCTGTCATTAGTCGAGTATCAAAATGAGGTGAGATACATACTGGTGGGTGTTTCATAAAGCTGTTCGTAAAGTTACGCACAACTTTACGATCGACTGGAGCATGATCTTAGGTCCTAACTCAATTGCATAGGGATATCACTTGGCATGAGAAAGGGTTACCAGTCATGCGTAAAGTCATTCGTATCTTACGAACAGCTTTATACAACACTCACCAGGTGTACGCTTTAATTTTTCTAGGCTATTTATGTGAGATCAAATATGGAAAGGCCTGAAATGTTAAGTCAATGACAAAGCTCTTGAAGCAATTTGGACTTGCCTGTCCTATCGCTTTGTACTTGCCTCAGTCTTCCAGAAACTGCACAAGTGTTTGTGGATTAATTTATTTTGCAGACCTTGAAAGTAGGTATAATTTTTGATAAATATGTATCTATAGTAGCCACTGCTACTAATGGCGGAAATCAAGAAAACTCCAAACCATAAAAAAATATATATGTTATGAAAAGGCCTATGCTGAGGTGAAAAGAATATTAAGATGTTGTCTAGAAAGTATTCAAGATTAGCTGAACCATACCAAATACCATTAACAAGCAACTCGTGGTTATTTACTCAGGATTTCACTGAAAAGTTCTATAAAAGTTTTACTACGAAACCAGAATTCTTATGTGCAGGTCAGACTGTACACTATTAAAGAATAATTGTACAGACCTGTGTATTATCTGGTTAATTTTTTTTTTTGCAATTTACAATGTACATTTGACAGTAAAGAGATATAATATAGATTTGGAATACATGTGTATGGAGAACATATAAATGTGAATTGAATTTTGGATCTAATAAAAAGAGGTACATAAAACTTAAATACTAAACAAAAAGAAATGATTGGATTGAAATAATATTTTTTGTTTACATTAAATTGATTAATAATCCATTTTACACTTGTTATCTTATTATTTTTTAAGTAATGTCCTATTATTTTTTATATAATGGTCTATTAGGTCTAGGAAAAAAAATTGTCTACTTTTCTCTCTGTCAAGTCATGCTTTCATAGAAAGTCTAATTAATGCATTGACCTTAATGCTGTGGTTTGAAAAAAAATTACAGGAGGCCAGGCAATAGCCGGACTGTGAAACTACCAGAGTGAAACCGGAAACATTTATGACATGAAACTTTATGACTTGGCAGGACTGTATATTTGTGGTAAAAATACTTAGAAATGCAAAGTTTCAATGTCTTTTAATTACTTGTACATGTATTTCAGTGGCATCTGAGCATTAAGTCATGTTAGAAAGGGGAAATTATGTGAACCAACAGGCCTGCTCTGTGGTTTGACTGAAACAATGGTACATGACCTGTAATTGAACTATTGGCAGCCATTTTGTGTAAGATTTGTCGTGGTTTGAAATGTAATGTCCACGTTTACTTTGGTTTCGTTCTTAAATGGTCAAGCAAGTTTGATATCTGACCTTTTGACCTGGGACCCGTCTTACAAAGAGTTGCGATTGATCCGATTGATCACAATTCAAAACTATGGACAGCCAGCAACATCAACATCTAAAATGTATGTTCAAAATATTTTCTGCATAAATTCATCATTCTCTTGAAAATTCAGTGTTGTTCTGTTTGTTTACTAAAGGAGATTGTGCAAATTTCCTGTAAAAAATTATGGTATGGATGGATTTCCATAGAGTTGAGATTGATTGGATCAATCATAGCTCTTTGTAAGATGGGGCCCTGTTGATTGATTTTGCTGTGACATGCATTATCCTCAGTGTCCAGTCCATGAGTGGGTTCAGGTTTGAACAGGTTAACACTTCGATATTTAATGAATTTCGTTGCAGACCACGATAGCATTATCCATGGGTTGAATTAATCAGTGGTAAAGTTTTTTATGATTTTTTTTAAGACTACAATGGTTTAGCTTATCTTTATGGTTTGAATTAATTAGTGGTTAAAGTTGTAGACCATAATGTCGTATTGTGACATTTGAAAGTAGGCCAATGTGCTTGGTATGCTCTCTCCTGAGCAGTTTTGTTTCCTGCAGATTTTTAGGAAGTATAAAGGTCCTATTTGTCATACCTGGCTTTATTGCATCATATCCTTTGCTAATAATATTCCCATTCTCAATTGGAATTGTACCTAACTTGTTTGGGCCTAAAACTCCACACACTTCGAGAGGAACATATTCTATTTATTTTCACATCTGTAGTATTTATGTAAGTTCAGACATCTGATCTGAGTAAGTAGCAATGGTGTACTTTGAAAGATCAACTCTAATAGAGTCTCTACATATTCCATCCATTCCACATAAGCATATCAATGATTAGTCCCTGTTTTTAATTGTTCATAATCCTTGAATTCTATTTTATTGTTTTACAACTTAGTTTTCAAGTTTCTCCGAGTCAAAGCTGCATTCCATACTAATTTCCCAAATGGATGAGTTTACTTCATTGACTTTTATTTGTGCATTCAACCTTTAATCCTTTTACAAGTTCTCCATGTACAAGATGCACTGTAAGTGAAATGTCTAGGTGTTCTATCCTTGGTGTTCTACCCAAAAAGGAAGTTATTAAGATTTTATTACATGTATTAAGGTTTGATTCGGTTATTTTTTTCACCTTGACCCATAAGGTATTATACTGGCATGAAGGGATGAGGGATAAAATCCACCAAAACTGTGGTCTGAAAAGTTGCTGCGTCAATATTTCTAGCTTTTTATAAAAAACACATTTGTGTTAAAATATTTTGTAAAGTTGTCTGTGGAGAAGTGATATTGAAATGAAAAAAAAATATTGCTTCCTCAAAGTTGATTCCCTACCTATTAGTCATAGGCATCCAAACATTGATCAATTTGTATGGTATGCATACTTTATCAGTCGTGCCAGGGGCCGTTTCATAAAAGCTGTTGGTAAGTTAAGAGCGACTTGTGAAGCTTTCGTACGCACTAAATAATCACAAATGAACATTTACTGGTGAATATCATTTAACACAAGATAGGATCACCAGTCGTTCTTAAAGTCGCTCTTAACTTACGAACACCTTTTATGAAAAGGCCCCTAGATCATGATTGCAGATGAAGGAGGCAAATGTTCATTAGTTCTTCCTGATACTATGAATGGTTTAGAGCTGGTGTTCATTATAAAACTCATACCATTAGTTTCCAGTATACTTATTAGGGGAAAGACGAGAACTTGTGAAATTTTGAATGTTATTCATGCATAGTGTGGTAATGTATTATTCATACAGTTGTAGCAATGAATGTGGAATGTGTGAGAAGACCAAACTTGTCTAACTGTTTAATAGTGAAGTGCAAAGTTATATTGGTATGACACTTACAGTGGTTGGTATGGCACATTGGTAGTATTCAATACTTGGAAATGTGACCCCCCCCCCCATCTCTTAGCCAATCAAATAGCAGGTTTTCAGTCACTGTTATCCATAATATGCAACCAACATTTGTGATAAACTAGCATTGTGAATTAGTGAATAGAGCCTTACAACATTTAGATTCAAGGGGCGGATCTAGCTTTTTTCCAAGGAGGGGGTTTGACCGAGAAATTTGACAAGCAAAAAAAAAAGGTTTCACTACCAAATGAGGGGGAGGGGTTTAAAATAACTTTTCTTCAGGTTGTTTTTACTAACTTATGCATATAGTATCTATAATGTTATTAACACCAGATAAAAGAAGAGGCTGTAACCTTCAAGATGATATGTCATTCGTCACTCATATTTGTGATGGATGTATGATAAAACTGCGATAATTCTTAGTTTGTTTGTTTTTTCCTGGGACTCGCTGTAAATCTAGTGCTACCTGCCTGTAATCAAGGTCATTGTATTTGTCATAACTGTAGAAGGGTATGTGGTATTTAACAAAATAGTACAGGTATCTCAATATGTAGAATTTCAATCCGGGGAGCGTTTTGTGAAGTGATTTGTCATTGAGTTGTCATGTAGAGGTGTTGTGGCTCAGTGGATAAGTCTCCGGACTTTGAACCACAAGGTCCGGGGTTCAAACCCCACCGCAGCATTCGCATCCTTTGGCAAGGCGTTATCTACATTTGCCACTCTCCACCCAGGTGTAGTAAATGGGTACCCGGTAGGAAGGAATTCCTTGAATGCTCGAGCGTCCGATCAGGATAGCCGTGCTAAAGCCGGGATAATAGTATGCAGCGCTTAGAAATATTGTATTAAGCGCTATATTAATGTTGCATATTATTATTATTATTATTATTGATTTTTACTGGCAACTGTCTGCAGCTACAAAAATGCTTGCATACGGTTGAATGAGAACAAAGTTGTCAGGGAAAATCACTGAAAAGGTGTGTCAGGAGATGATCTCCAGATAAAAGTTACGTGTATTGAAAATGAACAAGTATTGAAAAAGATATGCCAGATTTGACATGACAATGATTCCTATAATTCGCAACAGTTTCATATCTGCAAGGTGTCAATGCCCAAAAGCCATGCTTCAATCATGAATAATAAGTCAGTGTTTGATAGAGTTTGAGGGCACTGGGTGGAAACATGGACCCACTAGTAAGGTCCATGGTGTAAATGACGCAGCAGAGGCTTTGATTTGTTGTGTTTAACGCACAAACTACAAGATGAATTGGCATTCTCATGTTTTATGCAGATATTATTTCAAATGAATATGTATTATTACCCAGAATAAAATCTAGTTTTCTATCATACAATTTTGCACCTGCCAACGCTTGTCTGGATTTTTAAGTGAAATGTTATCCGAATGAAAAATTGATTTTTTTGTCAAAACAAAGCATTTTTTTCTGAAGAGAATAAAGATAAAAGTATAGACAGAGCTGGGAGAGAGACTCTTAAAAAATATAAGGGGAGAGGGGGATTGAACAGAGAGGGGTTTAGAGTGAGAGAGAGAAGAGAGAACAAAGATCGTGCACACATGGATTAAAGTGACCATCTAAGCATGCTGATTGTCATGAAAGCATAGTTTTGATGATGGTGAGGATATGTTAACTCCCTGGTTAAACACAAAACATGTTGAATCAAATATTCAGGACATCAAAAAAACTAATCCATTTCTTTTGTTAGAGAGTATCAAAAATACTTTTCATTTTTCTCCAAAAGGAGAGGGCCTATTGAATGTCTCTATGGATAGAATTCAAAAAATTTCGGCCGTTAAATTAAAAGCATTTTGAGCCAAAGGAATTCTTAGCACAGGCGGTTGCTGTTATGTCTGGTAGGATATTTATGATAACTGTTGTTTTGAAGAAACATACCGTCATTGTGGAATGTGGAAGGAATCGAACCTACACCTCGAGAAACAACAGTGCCCCCCCCAAAAAAAAAAAGTAAATAAAAAAAAAATTAAAAAAAAGTAAATGAATGAATGAATGAATAAATAAAACAAAACTAGGAGGAACAACAAGCCGTGTGGTGTTCATATAATTTTGCCCAATTAATCGTGGGCCCGCAGCAGCCACTGAGCAGTGCCAGATCGACATTGCGCTATCCCTTCAACCGGTGATCGCCAAAAAGGATAGGGTAGCAGCAACTCCCATCTTTTAACGTTTTTTGGTCTGATGCGGCCGGGGCTTGAACTCCTGCCCTCCCGCATTAGTTGCAAGTTAAAATTTAGACCTTTTCAAATCAAAAAATAAATTTTTAAGAGATTATTCAGAATTTTTTTTTTTGGGGGGGGTTCATCATGTCCCCAAATTGACCATCTAGCCAGTGGAAAGGAGATAACATCCATCTCTCTACAAAATGTGTGTGTGTGTGTGTGTGGGGGGGATCAAATTGTTGTCATTTATTCAATATTTATATCAACTTCATCTCAGGATCTGCTGAAATTGATTATATACTTTCCTCTTATTCTACACCAGCCTTATTCATGCTGTATCAGATTAAAAAAAAATAATAATAATTGAAAACAAAACTTCATTCAAAAAATTATTAAAGTACTTGTAAAAAAATGATATAGAACTCACTATTTTGATGGGTGTTTTTTGTAAACCTTGGAGCAATAATTGTGCAAGATGAAGTGACAAATAACCGTCCAGCATGCCTAAGATATTACAATACTTCATTCAAGGGCTACTGCATTCCAAATTGATTAATTAACGATGACCACGTCCAATACAGAATAGGCCTACCTGAAAAGAACATGACGCCGGGGCGTTGGGTAAAGAGATTGGTGGTGATGTGGGGGGGGGGGGGACCCTTTTTGTTTCAGACTTTCCTGTCTCATTGTCGCCCATCTCTCACTTCTCACTCTCTCTATCCTTTTATTATACCCCCGTCACACTTATTCGGAATCAGCAGGAATCGAGCAGAAGCTGGAAAGAAAAAATATTCAAAAAATCTAGAAATTTTTGGGAGGAACTTATGAATTCATCAAACTGGAGTTGAAATTCAGTAAATTGACCAGGTGTACCATCATACACTAGTCAAAATGAACCGCAATGGAGTCAGATTGATAATTCGTGCTACGTTCTTGGACATTCTAGGGGCATTCTAAATATTCTGACTGCATTCTGAGTGCATTCGAAATATTTTTGTCATTTCTTTTGGCCGTCCCGAAGGTTTTGGTCATGTTCAAAACATTCGAGGGGTATTCTCGAACGATGTTGGAAGTAGATTTAAATGACCAATTGGTGGTCAAACAATAGACCTTTCATTCAGGCCAATTCTGCTTGATTCGGAATAAGTGTGATGGGGGCTTTAGTAAAGGGCGCTCCGTCTGATACGCCATACTGCTTTTTATAGTTATCTTAAAAACCACGGTATAAAGACAGTGTCATTTACTTTGTGGCGTGGCGAGATAGTTTAAAAGGCCTTTCCGACTTATCATGTCGACATGGCAAGAAACATTATCCTGCATGTGATCTTGCCTAGTCGACATATAAAATGTCGTATGTCGATGATGTGGTAAGATACATTATTCACTTACGTCGACTTATAACAATTTTACAAATCGACAATATGAGACACATTACCTCACCAAGTGAATATGGTAAGATGACGTATGTCACCATGTCAACATTAAAACTTTTTGTAAGTCGACTTTGCAAGATGACATGCCATTACAGTGTCAACAAGGCTGTTAGGTCGACTTGGTAAGATTACGTATCTCACCCTTTCGACTCAAAACAAGTTTTTGAAGTCCTCATGGCAAGATGAAATATCGAACCATGTCATCTCACTCTGTCGACAAAACAAGGCTGTTTAGTCATCATGGCAAGATGAAATATCGCACCATGTCGACAAAACAAGCCCCATGATCTCGTCAAAGAGATCATGGGGCTTTGAAGATTTCCTGTTATTGATATAACAGACTCGGTTGATACAAAAGGACCTCTACAAAGAGACGGGAAGATGATGGACGCCACTTTCATTTTATAAAACAAATAAGAAGAAAATACGAAGAGCTGAAAACCACAGATCAGAGGGCACATGAACCTGTCAAACTAGACAAGACACGACTTGATTGGATTGACGAGTTCGGCAGTGGGAACACGCATCGTCGTGACCGACACTCCAGGCCTGATACGATTTGATTATCAATTTATTATTCTGATTGAAGGTGATATAAAATATTGATTGATTAATATTAGTGTTATTGCGTGGTAATGCAGTTGTAGAATAAAGAAAGGTCAAACGCCCCTCGCGGAACTAGCCTTCAACAATACACAATTTGCATGGCATCCTTAATGGCCTAGCCAGGGATGATACTTGGATATTATTTGGTGCTGAGAACTTAAATATTACACACTCCCCCCCCCCCCCCTTTCAGATGATGACAAGTGCCCTTTATTATCATTATTATAAACTGACCATCTCTCTGTATGAGAAGGACCCTCTCCATCTTCTGATTAATCTCCTTTTAACCCCCATAGAGCAATATTTGACACATCAAACCACTTTTCCTTCATATTAGAGTTGGATAGTGTACCGTAATTCCTTTACCAATCAACACACATTTTAATGATGAGCATGCACTTTTCTAAGCATGTCTAAGCACTTTATAGAATCATTCCCCATATTCAAAACACACACCCTCAACAACTGAACACACACACACAGACAAAGAAAGATAGGCGACTTTCATTCCCATAAGTACACGAGCAAACACGCCAAAGAAAGAGACTTCTCTTATTTTTTTTTGTCTTTGTACAAACTTTAATGAGTAGTATACAGACATGTACATATGCCATGTGCTTGATAATAAAATGATCAAGATTCATTCATTTATTCATTCATTAGATCTTGACAAAGAGAACCAGTCAAATTTTCAAGCATGGGAGAGAGAAGCACGGTATAAGGCTCCGAACCCCCGTAAAAAATAGATTTCTTAAAAACAATCAGGCTCATCACCGTTTATTTATATATTTTTCATATACATTCTTACAATGCAATTAAAAAAAAAAGGTTAAAACTCTGCACCTGACGGTGAAAATTGATTTCATTCAGATAATTATCTATACACAGCTATTTCTTTCTATTTATTGAAAAATAACTCTGATCACAACCAGATGGCTGAATAATGTACAGAAGAATATCATAATTGGAATTCATTACAGTTGATGATTTTCTTCTAACAAAGATTACAATTTGAACTCGTTTCTACGACAACTGGGAATACAAATAAGAAAACATTGGACTTGAAAACAGACTGCAATGGCAAGACCAGATGAAAATGGAAAAACCTGAACAATCAAACGCGCTCTATCGGCAATGGAAATTCAAAAGTTCAATCACGAGCAAATTAGATGACTTGCTTCCTCACTTCCAGAATTACGTTGATCTAGAACCAGAATAACATTGTTCTAAAAATGAATACAATCGAGCATTAAAATTCATTTGAAAACCATAAGAATTACTTTGGCAGATCATACCTCCCGTCCCCCCCCCCACCCCCCCCCTCCCTCCCTCCCTCCCTCCCAAGAAACAATATCCTTCTAATGAATTCAAACACAACCAACCTAGGTCAGTATTTCTGTGTAAAAAAAAATACTCCAGATTTTTAAAGAAGATTAGCGACATCAAAGTACTGTGAGCGTTGAAGCATACTGATGACAAGTACTCATCGTTTCATTATCATAAATTCATCAACAGGATATAATTGGCCATTTTGATTTAAGATTAAAAGTGATACTACCTTGGCAAACGAACACATACAAAGGATAAATATTGATAATTCATTCTAAAAAAAAAAAGTGTAAAAAAAATAACCATAGAGGATATAAGCGTTGGATGTGCTTTGAACCACACAAGAACAAAAAAAAGTTATTTACAATTCTAATGCATATATGATTTATTTTGTACAATCTGTACAATAGATTACAAACTATAAAATGTCTTACATTTCTCGATTTACCATGCACACAGACAGAGTGAGTTGTCTAGCATACAAGAATCTGTTGTCTTGCTATGTTTTTAAAAAGAAGGCCACGACAAATAACATTTTATGATCACAAACAAAAATCAAGGTTTCGTGGATTAAATCAACGTGCTTCAGAAGAGCATCCAAAACAGATCATTGTAACACAAATATTTTTGCCATGTATTGTGTGAACTTCGAAATATATGTTAAATAATAAATGCTACTATTCACATATCTCATAATGACTATATTTGAGAATACTTTGTGCTAGCCAGCAATATATATGCAGAAAGTTAATTGAGAAATAAAATTTAAACACAAAAGGGAGTAATTTCATTTGATCCAAATGTATGCATGCTCTTACAATTCTATGATCGAAAATAATAATACTAAAAGACATGAATTCCCTACTAAGGAAGGTAGTCTATAGGGATAGAATTTAGTAAATTATCCAATAAAAGATAAAAAGACAATCTTTATCAAAAAGAGAATCAGAGATTTCATATCAACCACACACATAGAAAAGTGGTACTTGCCACATTTTAGCAACTCCTATAGGCAAAATCTTCATGAGTTGTCCAAATATTTCCCTTCACAATTTCAATAAACAGAGGCTACTTCTTTTGAGGTGAAATTAGATCGACTCCATTATAAGAATGGAACACAGAAGAAAACTACCAAATAAATACCCACATTATGAAGAACAACATACCCATGCTTCTGTTATGAGCAAAATGATAACTTTTCTTGGTTTAGAATAATTTGGCATCACATTTTAACAATCTCATTACTTATGAAAAAATCTGTAAAATTTCAAAATGCGTTCTTGATCATTTTCTGAATCCGCTGTTAATGATTTGATTACTTGCATTACTCCATGTGTTTGTAATTCATCTAAACCTTCCACTTAATTTTTATATTTAATTTCCGCCGTAGACTGGCTAAGATGGAATATTAGTTCTTGTTAAAAAAACATGTATATATTCTGGGCATTGTGATTTATAGATAAAGTCAAGATAACTTTAATTGTAATAAATTAACAAATATAATCAATTAAATTGTTGTTTAAATAGAGCCATCATTTTTAAATAATTCAATAAATAATTCTAAAAAGGTTCAATATGGATGGAATTTTAATAAGCACTAAATTTAAAATCACTGCTTTTCAAATCCATCCGAATAATTATGACATCCCTGAATAATCTAATGAAAAAACATTTTTAATTTGAATACAGTGCTTCTTATGGAAAATGTGGGCAATATGAATACTCGTGATTAGATTGAAATGCAATGCGTTTCCTTTTCTAATTGAAAAAAAAGATCACAATTGGACATTGTAATCTTATTTTAGCCTTGTGATTGAATATAGGGACTTGAATACAAATAATTGAGTACACATCTGAGCCATATTAGATAAAAAGATACAATTAACAACATTCACCATTGAGTGTATTTTGGTACATGGCTTGCCATAAATTTAAGCTGAAATGTACTATTATATCCTCATATGATATTACAGAGCCATGATACCATTGAATACACTCACTGACTATGGAGAGATTATAATCTAGTTGCTTATTACATAAATCATGACTATACAATTGGCAGTAGTAGCAAGTTCACAGCATACTTTCTTTCTTCTTTTTTTTTTGTAAAGAATATGCAAGGCATGAATATCAAGGCTTGGTCCGTTTCTTAGCTCATTTACACCACAAAAGATTGAGTACACCTGAAGATGAGGCAACGTGTGTTCCGAAGTGAGCGATCACACAGCAAAAGTTAACACATTTGTGCTGGTTGCTTTGGGTAATCGAACAGTAATCCAAAGTTAAAACCAGTCCTGCTTACAACCCACACTGCAAAAACTCCGGTGTTGATTTAACACCAGCCCGGAATCTATATATGTCCACACCAGAGAAGTATTGAAACAACACCAGTTTGGAATCAAACCGATGCTGCTTTAATACTAATTGGTGTTGTATAAACACCTATCTGGTGTTGGACCAAAACGAAACTGGTGTTGTTTAACACTTCTCTGGTGTGGACATATAAGGATTCCGGGCTGGTGTTAAATCAACACCAGAGTTTTTACATTACATTGTTAACTCAATACGTGAGTAAACCATGGACTTACAACAGTCCATGAGCAAACAAAGGTGGTGGCATATTCACTTTTATACCAAAACTTGAAATTAATGGACTGAAGTTTTGGTGTACAAAGCTCAAGGCACGGTATCTCCACAAATGATGGCATGGTATGCAAGGACCTTTATGATATGAAGAAGGCCTAATATGAAGAAATAGTTGCTTGTCAGTAATATAATACCAAAAGTGCTCAAAATTCCAAGTTGCCAGCATTTTTTTCATTGTTTGTTCCCAAGCACTGAAAATACTCTTGTTACACTGCAAAAACTCTGGTGTTGATTTAACACTAGCCCGGAATCTATATATGTCCACACCAGAGAAGTGTTAAAACAACACCAGTTTTGTTTTGGTCTAACACCAGATAGGTGTTTATACAACACCAATTAGTATTAAAGCAGCATCGGTTTGATTCCAAACTGGTGTTGTTTCAATACTTCTCTGGTGTGGACATATATAGATTCCGGGCTGGTGTTATGCTGGTGTTATACAACTGAAAGTCGCCACAAACACAAACAAATTTCATCTGAGGAAAACAAAAGTACAGACAAGAAATAGACACAATCGTAGCATGACATCACAGTAGATTCACAGACAGGCTAATACTCCTCCCCTTCCGCTTTTAAATCAATTTCTCGGGCACCCCCCATCAATCAAGACTGAATTCAGTTTGCCTGTAATTATTTTCCATATATCTTTTATATTAAATAAGAAAACATTGCTATTACATGATTACTGTCTATAAATGATGACATTGTTATTCACCTAAAGCACACAGTGTAAAATAGCCCATGAAAATTCATTAAAATTTTTTTAATAACAAAAATCAGGAATGAAAAGAGGTATTTGTAACCTAATCAAAATCAAATGTGTGTATAATGATTATCCATGGTAAAGTTTTGACTCTACAATGATCAGAGTGAATAGAATTTAAAAAATAATAAAATCAGAGATAAAACAAAAGAGATCACATAACATTATCATACTAATTGAGAATGGGAACACATCATTTTTCACTAATCCTTCATGTTCTACTGAAAAGGTACTTCTATATGATTTTTTTAAGGTCATTTCATACTCATTTCATAGTTGAAAATGAAGCTCATGTTGACATAATAACTTTTTTATGGATAATATCAAGGAATAATTTGGTTTTAAAATCAATTTAAAAACACATAAGGCTTCAGTGAAAATAACATAGTTTGATACATGTACCAATTTCATGAATGAACATTTGCAATACTTTGATAACCTTAATGCATACATGGACATTGGTACATTAAAGACTGAGGAGTTAACATTGTAAATGATCCTGAACCACACATTAATGATATTTTTAAAAAAGAAAAAAGCATGAATCCAGCATGCTTTAGAAAGAATGTATGATAGTGTTATCAACATGGATCAAGTTATCGTTAAAAAAGCATCAGCATCGAATACAAAAATAAATCTAAAAAACCGTTTGGTATGTTATCCTCCATGCTCTACAGTACAAAAAAAATGAATCAATTTCCATCTAATGGTAAATAAATGAATAAATAAGTAGAACAGAATAGCCAAGTCATTTCATGTTGAATGTGGGGAGAATTCCAAGAATATTAAAAAAAAAGGACTCTAATATTTCAAGCCTCTTGGCAAACTACGGTAATTCCAGGAGTAATCGAAGTGGTCTTTGCCTCGTCCTCGACCCCCTCCTCTTCCTCCTCCTCTTCCAGCCCCTCCTCCACTTCCTCCTCCTCGACCCATTCCATCATCACGCTGCATCTCGTCACTCTGCAGTGATGAATTGGAGACGGCCATTGATGCATTCCTAAACATAGGGGGTGGGGTCTGTGTCATGTGCCTGGGGTCTGCACAGTGGAAAAAGGGAGAAAAAAATGAAATTCAAAGAATCATCTACATTTTGACATACAAATAGATACCTCCTCACATCTTTATTGAAAGCATGGAAGTTGATCAAACACTTAAATTGTAGTCACATGTTACTTGATTATTATTTTTTTTTTTACAAACGACTTTTAGAAACGTCAAAATTATATACGGTATTCAAGTTGTCGTCACAACACAATTTTATATAAATACAGGGGATGAATACAGCTTTCTTTTTTTGGTAAATGTACACTGCAACTTATGAGCATGATGAAAGTATTGTCTAATTCATGTTAAAAATGATCTAACTGTATTAACAGTGAAAATCAAGTTTTCACCAAAGTTAAATATGACATCTAACCTAATTTCAAAAATCAATATCTCTCTCCCTCTCTCTCTCTATTCTTTCTTTCATTGCACCTTGGGCATAATGTACAATTTTACACAATTCATGCAAAAAAGCATAATATAAAACAACAAAAGGAATAATATACAAAATGATTGTTATCCGGTATTCTTTTCGAACAAGTTAAACAAATCAACATGCATGCCACCACAATGAGAGTGATCAACAGATCCTTACACATCAACTTATTAGATTAAACATTCATGCTATTAAACCCACAGTGAACTTCTGCATACTTTTCTGACTTCTAAACTACATCATACTCTCTTCAAGTAATAAACAGTAATACATGAAACCCTTTAGAAAATAGAATAAGATGTAAAAATTACTAAATTCTGTAAAACTTTTATGTGAATATGGGCTACATTCTTGATTTTTGGAGCATGGAAAATAATAACAAAATGCAACAAATGTCCATGAAATAGATTTCACGTTTAGAAATTTTAGCAATAATAATGATGGAGAAAAAGAGAAAACGCACAAAGCATATTTCAGAAAAGAAAAAAAAAAACAGATGTTTTTTCTCCTCCATTTTGAAATTCCATTTTTAAGCAATGGAGGAAGGTAATTAGTAACTCCATTTTGAAATTCCATTTTTAAGCAATGGAGGAAGGTAATTAGTAACTAGACTCTTTGGCCTGTATTCTAAAGTGTAATAACTTAAGGCGACCGCACACCTTACGATTGGTCTGCGACCCGATTTTGGAATAAAACGTAGTAGAATTTGATGCAAATATTGAGACATGGAATTTCTTACTGTGTAATGTTCTCAATCATCATACGAATACCTATGTTCAAATCTGTGACTATGCTATCATCCTTCTTAGAATAAAAGCAAATTTAACATCTAGTCGTAATGACGTCATAGCAGTCGTACGATTGGCTACGATTTGAAACTAATTTGGCCTTTACTCCAAAATAAAGACTTGCAATCTTTCAAAATGGTTATATTAGTATTCTTTCAATCAATTTTAACCTCAAATAAAATGATATGTCCCATTCACATTTATAGAAAATGAGCAAAATGCGATTTGTCCCTGGCTGCTATTATTTCAAGCTTTCAGCTTACGATAGCTGGCCTCTGCATTTGAATTTATTTATTGTTTACATGAATTATGTCTACATCTACTTAACTACTATACAATTGTCACCTTTGTAATTTGATCATTATGTATGTTTGATGTTATATCATTGTTATAAATTTGTAATTTTGATTTATTAATAAATGCAGAAATACCTGCTTTAAAAAAAAAAAAATTGGATCGCGAACAGTCGTAAGGTGTGCGGTGGCCTTTAGACCATGGACTAACTCTGTGCTAAAATTATGGGAAGCCAAAAGTGTCAAAATGTTTTTTATGTGTATTTGCTATTTCCTCCTGCATTTAAGGTGAAGAAAACAATTTCAATTATTATATCCTATTATGAATGATGTGAGCGTCACACAAGCTGATGAATCGGACCCTTCAATGCGAGAGATATATGTCACTGTTGGCTATCTATAGTTAAACCACAACTTAAATCCAGAGTTTAACTTAAACCCAATTTCAGAATATGGGCCATTGAGTTGACTGGAGGTTGCAGTAATTTATGCATGAATTTCAAGGGGATTAAATCATTGAAAAGGTGATTCTAAGCAGTGTTCACTAACAAGTACTACACAGGCGTGCGAAAATCCAGAACTTTCTCATGACTTGTCAAAAATGATTGTAAGCATTGAATGAACCTCAAAAATGTCTTCTATTGATGTCTTGATGTATTTCACCAAAAAATTCTCTTCCTCTTAAATTCTGCTAATTTGATTTGATAATAGAGAAAATCATACTTCCTTCATAATATTATACATTAGTGTTATAGCTATTACATCATGCTCATTCATAACAATTAATAGCACTTTCAGTAGCCTTTTGTGATCAGTAAGATGGCAAACATGCATTGCTGCCACTTGCTCGCGGCTGTAAGGTTTACACTCTTATCTTAACAGAACTGTGATGTACTACATGCATGATGCATCACAATCCTGAGCCTTACGATTTAACCTCCGTGCAGTTAATTTGTCATTTATCCAACTTCATTCAGACATATCATGAATAGTTATCCAATGAACAGATTGTGGTCTGAAGCAGTGATCGATCGTGAGTTGAGATTTTTAGATGATGCAACAATGGGAGATCTACTGAAAGTGCTAGCAATTGAAAGTGGAAATAGCAACTGAAAGAGCAATATCAAATCAATATACACATAACACATCTTTCCGGGCACTTCATTTGGAATAATATTGAGAAACTAAGAATTCTGAATGAAAAATCTCCAGATTTAAAAAAATAAAGACCATTATAGATTTAAGAGAGAGAGAAAGAAGGAAGGATCCATGCTAACAGAAGAAATGAATTTCAGAGTAAGCCAATTCAAAGTTAATAGATATATACAAAATTTGTGCAGAATGATATTCCAAGTTCTGGGCCCCGTCTTACAAAGAGTTACGATTGATCCGATCAATCGTAACTCTATGGAAATCCATCGGTGTCATAATTTTTTTATACGAAAAACTTGCACATTGTCCTCTGCATGCAAAGAGATGCGCAGTGAATTTTCAAGAAAACAATTAATGCATGAATACACATCATAGTTAGAAAATATTTTGAACAGACATGAATAATACATGTTGATGTTGCTGGCCGTCCATAGTTGTGTAAGACAGGGCCCTGATGTACATGTATAGATGACTAAATGTTGTTGACATGCACTTAATTCCACTACTACAATGCCATATTATGAAACTAACCTAACTGCAATACAGAATAAATAGGTTGTGCAACATTGAATACAATGGGAAAACCCCTTTAGAAATTAAGGTAATAATAATACTAATTAAAAATAGTGCAGAGAATTAAAAAACATGTCAGAGCTTTTTGACTGCACTTATCAAAGAAAAACGCAAGAATGAATCTCTCCAATCAAGCGTTTTGCTTTAAAAATTGCAAGTCAAAAAAAGGGTGCTATTTTTAGATTTAACAGTACCAATCACCTTTTAACTTGTCTTATCAACACGTACTAGTAGTATTCGACTTTACACTTCAACGATTCTGTTCTAATTGTCCCAAAATATAATTGCATTAATTTTGAGATATGCAAATCATGTACACACAACATTCTCATAACACAAAAGGCCTACATTCTTCAGGCTTGAAATAGACTAGTCCCTATGGACATACATGTATGGTATGCAGATATAGCTCTATGACTTGTGTAAATGTATGTGTTAAGATTGTTTTTAATCAAATATATCCACTAATTACTCACGATAAGTGCTGTAGCGATCAGCATAACGATAGCCTGTTTGATTTGCAACATTTAAAACAAGACAGAAATTTTGGAAAGTCAAGTGCCTACAAACTGCAACAGCTAACATGTTGAAGAGGATTGATATCACAAACGATACTTAAGACGTTAAGTGCAACACTATGTGAACACATAGACAGAAATGGCATTTATTGCGGAATGACAGAAAAATTATGAAAAGCACAAATAGAGAGAAACAGCGATTCGATTCAGCATCTTTCTTCCGAGGAAAATGAGTTCAAAAAATTTGTGACCCTCCAACTCCATAACGACCATAATGTTGGCAAATGCTTTATGGTATTTTTTTTTCCAGATTAGGGAAGACAGTCGGTTATGACACTTGCTTTTTTTTTCTGGAAGGTAAGAATCAATCTATTATCTGTGAAAACGTTCAGGGTCAGATACAGACTTTAAATTGCGTTGTTCAGGTTTTTACAAAGTATGTGCCTACTCTCATTATCAGGAAGGAATCATAAAGTCTTGGTACAATTCATCAGGGTATCTTAACAGAAGCTGGTTTATTATTCATAGACTTTAATCAACAAATTATTATCAGGGAAATAAAATTGAAAACAATATTTGATTCAACCTTCATGTAATACTCTGTGAAAGCTGATGCATTCATTATCAAGACAAACAAGAACATACTGGTAAGAATCAATTTTTGTTTTCATTTAAATAACATTTGCAACTTGCTGACTTTTTCGTGATGAAAGGTCACAACATGGACATATTACGAATGGACATTCAACGAATCCCCTCCTTTGGGCCAAAGACCGTCACCGCTAATCCTTTTATAAACAGAGCGCTGCCAGCTGACGCCCATCAAGCCGGTCGTAAAAAACACGCTCTCACTGATGGACAGCGGAAATCAATTGTACGCTGCTCCTACCCATTGCGATGTTGTTCGTTCACTTTATCAAAAGCAACGCACAGCAGCGAACGTTAGCGCTATGAAAATGATAGCAGAAACAAGAAAACAGGCGTGCATAAACATATTTTTTACGTACATCGCAAACAACCGCACATGAAATGCATTGACATCACCTTGCAGATCCGTATCAGATCCGTATATATACGGCAAAAAAGCAGTCGATATTCGACGGAGAAATGTGCGGAAAAACGTTAAAAATGCAGCTTTTTCAGACAGTATTGATGTCGATAGTAGCGCTTACCTTCGGTCAGAAGTTGATTTTCATTTGGGCATAAAATTCCACAGGATTGATGAAATTTAACGGGATTTTTTTTGATGGTCAGACGACAATCGCACATTATAGACAGCCTTAAATAATGTTCTGAAAAACCGGATATGAATGGCGCATTGCATTCTAGGTAATGTAGGGACTTTCCCTATTGGCAATCGGGGCTAAAACATGACCGTCTTCGGTCGAAAGAGGGCCAGTGAGCGATCGGTGACGATCAATGGCCGAAAGGAGCTTGTGTAAACAATCGCCCCGGGCGGTCGTCGTAAAAACCGTGTAAAGAGAAAGTTAAGGGTTAGACAGCGATTTTGACAGCTGGAAACAGGTGGTGGTCATAAAATGCTCTCGTTGAATGTCCATTCGTAATAGGTCCATGGTCACAATAGTTAGCTTTTTCATTTCAGATATACTCTTGGGGGAAAAATAATTGATAAAAATAAGCTTTTTTTTTAAAACAAAATATAACACCATTTACATACTGGGTACACTTCATTAAATAAAGAAATACGCATTACGATAATGAGCTTCTTGTTGAAAATACTAAGCGTTGATAAAGAAGCTAATCAACTTTACAAAAGAAACAAAAACAGAAATGGAAGTAATGAAAAAAGTTCTTTAAAAAAGACATAATTACAAATACACATACAAGGAAAATCAATTTATATCATTTGAATGAGATTTAGAATTGACAAGAGAGAAAATAATGAATTAGAACACATTTATTCCACTGAATTTATATGTGAAAGACCTTCAGGAAATGAAAATAGCTGAACAACAATTTTGAAATTTTGATATAAAGCTGGACATATGCTCAATTAGAATACAAAATTTTAACATTGATTGTTACAGAAGGAAAATGCCAAAAAGAATGAAGTAATACTGCTTACAGGTTAGCTCCTTTGATTTTGGGACAGATTGGGAAAAAATATCCAATATATCGTTGGTATGAGGTGAAAATATAAACAAATTAAATTTTTCCTTTTCTTCGCAATTGCATCAGATTATTTTGATAGGATTCTGAAGAATATTTTTGTATGGGTATTATATCACATACAATCACTATAAAGCTGGTATATAAAACTACACAGAACAAACAGTAAAAATCTTTCACTCTAATGAAGTAAATCTAATTCAATATTCAATGATTCATTTTATCTGAAACAAGTGATTATTTTGAATCAATTTGAATTGTTTTTCTTTTCACATTATCAATATTTGAAATCATAACTCATCATTTCTAAATGTGATAAAAACACATGCTCCAATACAGATACCATTAACCTCTGTTATTTCATTGATCAATTCAGTGAGTTTACTTTACTTTGTGGCAAAAAAAATCCTCTGACCTGTGCTATCTATATCAACTTTGAATAAAAAGAAGCTTACCCATGGTAGCAGACTTGTAAGATCTTCGTAGCACCAAAGTAATAGAATCTCCACCATTACGGATAGCATTTATAGCCTCACTATGAAGCATACCTTCTGTGCTTTGACCATTGATCTCTATAAGCTCATCACCGACCTAGAATGGGAAATAAGGAGGGGGGTGGAGAAGAGATATAATAGAATATTCACACTAGCTTGAAAACTTTGAATTGATGCAAAATATTGTGACCTGCGTTTGGTATACTACTTGATTTTATGTTTTCAATCATGTAAATTCTTTGTAAATATTGTGATTTTTTTAATGTTTTATTTTAATAAAAACGTGTATGTTAATAACAAAAGCAGATTGTATTGATTGAAATAAGTTGAGAATATTCTTTGAACTATCTGAACTGAAATCTGTTAGGGGCCCGTTGCAGAAATAGTTGAAATTTAAATGTCGAAGTATCAATCGATTGCAAGTCAAAGAATCAATCTAAAGTCAAAGTATTGATTGCAAGTGAACCTATCAATCTCAAGTCAAAGTATTGATTGCAAGTCAAAGTATTGATTACAAGTCAAAGAATCAATCTCAAGTCAAAGTATTGATTGCAAGTCAAAGAATCAATCTCAAGCCAAAGTATTGATTGCAAGTCAAAGAATCAATCTCAAGTCAAAGTATTGATTGCAAGTCAAAGAATCAATCCCAAGTCAAAGTATTGATTGCAAGTCAAAGTATCAATCTCAAGTCAAAGTATTGATTGCAAGTCAAAGAATCAATCCCAAGTCAAAGTATTGATTGCAAGTCAAAGAATCAATCTCAAGTCAAAGTATTGATTGCAAGTCAAAGAATCAATCCCAAGTCAAAGTATTGATTGCAAGTCAAAGTATCAATCTCAAGCCAAAGTATTGATTGCAAGTCAAAGAATCAATCTCAAGTCAAAGTATTGATTGCAAGTCAAAGAATCAATCCCAAGTCAAAGTATTGAGTGCAAGTCAAAGAATCAATCTCAAGTCAAAGTATTGATTGCAAGTCAAAGTATCAATCTCAAGTCAAAGTATTGATTGCAAGTCAAAGAATCAATCTCAAGCCAAAGTATTGATTGCAAGTCAAATAATCAATCCCAAGTCAAAGTATTGATTGCAAGTCAAAGTATCAATCTCAAGTCAAAGTATTGATTGCAAGTCAAAGAATCAATCCCAAGTCAAAGTATTGATTGCAAGTCAAAGAATCAATCTCAAGTCAAAGTATTGATTGCAAGTCAAAGAATCAATCCCAAGTCAAAGTATTGATTGCAAGTCAAAGTATCAATCTCAAGCCAAAGTATTGATTGCAAGTCAAAGAATCAATCTCAAGCCAAAGTATTGATTGCAAGTCAAAGAATCAATCTCAAGTCAAAGTATTGATTGCAAGTCAAAAAATCAATCCCAAGTCAAAGTATTGATTGCAAGTCAAAATATCAATCGAAAGTCAAAGTATCGATTGCAAGTCAAAATAGGTTGGTTGGGTTGAAGTAGTAAGATGGACTGAATCACACAAAGTGGAAGGAAGGGGTAAGGGCGATTGCGGCGACTGCCATTTAAACAAGGACGAGCCCGGATTTGAAACTTGGGATTACTGACCGAACACGACCTAAGGATCTTACCCTCATTAGAATACTCTGCGCTGCAGGGCCGTCATCGGCCATCCTAAGTACAAAGAGAGGTGTGTTGTCGTACTCCCTCCCACCTCGGATGCTGAAGCCAAAGCCGGTGGATCCTTTCTTCAGGTCCACATTGTAATAGTCGCCTGGCTGCAGTTCGTTGCGCTGGTAGTGGTCGGATAAATCAAATAAGTAAATACATAACCACTTTTCTATTGAATTGTCAAAAAAATGTATGAATGACTACCAATGCAGTCACATAACCACACAATATGATGACTTGAAATAGGTCATATTTACTGCAATGAAATTAAACATACATACATATTTTTGACTACCTGAGCCAAAAGTTTGCAAGGCTCTGTAAAATTTTTCACTTGAATTTAAAGGGTACAGAATCTTTTATGAAACAACTGGTGACAGGACATTACCTCAAGAAACAAAACCCTGATCTGGAATACTCTATAAAAAAAAACAATTCCTTGCCATTAAAACCAAGCTCATGAAACAAGGCTCAGGGTTCCACTCTGAAAATAGTTCCTATATTTACCAATTAGACACCGGCGCTGAATAATTCTCTGGAATGCACTTTGCATAGATTGCTCGCTTCAATCACCAGGGTTTTTACTTTTATAATTGCTACTAAAAATTACCAGAAATTCTCATTGTGATTTTTCAATAAAAGAATCTCCCCAATGACTGAAAGCTCTTGAGTGGTATGATCATTACCTTTGGTGGATACATGAGTTGCTTTCCCTGCGGTGGAGCTTGTCTCCCTGGTTCTTTATACCCCCTTCGATCCATCCTTGGCGTAACGGGATTACTGGCCGGCGGGCCTCTATACCTTCTCTCTTGTGGGGGAGACATTGGATGGGTTCGCTGAGGCTCATAGCTCCTGCGCCCTGCATGGGGAGACTTGGGATGCTGTGGACCGCCCCATCCAGCATCTTGGTTGTTGGGTGGCGGCGGCTGCTGCTGCTGCCTGGGGATTCCCCTCATGGGTTTGCCCATGGGCGGGGAGCTTGGGCGTGGCGGGCCATCGTGGTACGTCATGCTCTGGGGAGGGGCTGACGGGGGTCTGGTGGGCTGGTTGCGTATTCTTTCGGGTTCTGGCTTCCACTTGGAGGACTTGGCGTAGATGGGTTCTGTTGGCTTGCTGCATGGAGGAATACAAAAAAGACATGCTTATTTCATCAAATGTATACTTTTTGTCATATAACATTTGGCTTTTTGATAATGCAAATCTCATAGATTTGGTATGATTGATCAAATGTCTTCTATTAATCAACACAACTATTTTTTTTAATGAAAGTCTTGGCCTCCCCTGGATGTCTATATCCATTGAAGTTTATCATAGTAATTGGCAAGTAAATGACACTGAAAGCATTTGAGAATTACACTCCATTAATAAGAAGATCAAACTAATCAGAGAAACAGACTTACTTATCAGCCGGATGAGAAGGTTGAATATGATTGGTCATCGGTTGGGGAGCCCTCATACTCCCGTCACTACCTTTGATCTGTGCAGGCATGGCAAGAGCATTCACCATATGACCAACGTTCTATCAAAGCAATAGAGAATACACAAAAAAGTAAGGCATGAATCACACCTAAATCATACAAACACCGTTCTTTAAAGTGATCAAGGATACACGAATATACTTGCATGTACCATATTATAAGGTAGATAGGCATGTATGACTTTTTTTTCTTTCCATGGAGAAATAAAGCAAAAACCTTGTCTTTCCCAAATTGGAAAATTTCCAACTTTTAAAGATTCTTTTCAATTGCCATTTATTTTTCATGCATAACTTTGAAAGGGAAATGACGCAAAGGAGGGGGAAATATTACATACAGTATGTGAAGAGTAAGATCACATAGGCATTAGTAAATGATTCATTAAAAAATACCATAAAGTTATCATTCTGAGATGATATCTAATTGCCCTCATAAGATATATATCATCCTCAGCAAAATCCTTGGGCTTTTTCATCTAATTTGTGCGATATATCTTTATCTAATGAAGTCTAGGTTTTTATTTGAGGGTTTGATGACCTTGCATGTATTATTTAATGATTCCATGGTTCATTCAAGACATACCTTGGGAGGTTGATTTCTGTTCAGAGGATCCTCTCCACCTAAAATTAAAGAGAAATCACACACAAAACATTATAATCTAAATCAATTTTGCATCAAACAAGCAAAAAAGCTGAAGTATTGGGAGATAATACAAGAATAAAACAGAAAATTATGATTTAATAGGCTCTGGGTTTAATACTATATAATTAGAAGTGAACTAAAGCAATTATAAGCATTGACATATTTGAAATGAAGATATTTGAAAGAAATGTGAATATGAATGACTATAAGAATGAGAAAAAAATGATCAATCATGTGTAAAAGTGAAGAAGAAAAAAATACAGGGAAGATATAAAGCAAACACTAAAATTCTAACAGAACATGAGGTTTATAAAGTGGGCAATTAAACTAGTTTTTATGGAACAGAGAATATCACTTTTTGGTTGATATGGGGCCCAAAAAGCATTCAAAATTGGAGTAAAATGATAAAAAGAAGGATAAATTTACCCCCCTCCCCCATTAATAAAAAAGAGAAGAATAAAAATGTCCACCCTAACAGAGTAAAAAACAATATCAATATCATTCTGTACTGGAATAAGGTTGATTACTGAATATATGTGTTATCAAATATACACACAAGAATAAAACTACAAACAAAAGATGGTATTTCAAGGAATATACTCATAGGAAAAAATTATAAGGCATGCATGATTAATTCAATCTTATTTTTAAAGAGATATACACAGAGGATGAAAAATGTTATGTGATTTTGAAATACATGTGTGCAATGGAGAAAGAGCTTTAGCTATAAAGATCTTTTTAAGATTCTACATAGATATTCATGTCGTAAAGTTTAATTTTGTAAACGAGGAGATGAAAGGCAGAGTGGTATATTAGGAGAGTGGTGCCAGTGACAATCATTCCTTATTGGTCAATCATTTCATGAATTTCAAATGAATTTCTGAATTGCTTTCATCTAGAGGGATTGTTTTTGGTGCAATGTTGCCCTTTGACCCTGGGCACCAAGGGGCCGTTAAGTGAGGTTTACAACCATGGAAACCTTGACTGACTGGCTGCTGAGCCGTTACCATGGTAGTTAAATAATGGCAGTTGTAACTCTCGTTAAAACTTGATCAGTACATATCAATCTTTGTCACGAACCCTTTTTATGAGGCCGCCATCAATTTCAAGCTTAACTTTAGAAGAGATATGAAATAAATGAATTTGAATTCGAACTGCTCATGATGGCGGTCTCCTGCGTTCATTAGTTAATGTTTTTTTTTTAATCATTTAAAAGTGAAGTATATGCTCACACCATTTTTTTTGGGGGGGTTCTAATTATGTATTATGATTATAATGTATACATTATGCATTATTTCGTATATTGCATACAATGTAAATACTTTTGATAATGTATCATTGTGAACGCAGAAATAAAAATAAAACAAACAAATAAAACTGGCAATCTTAGCGGATGAGCAAGAAAATACATGTACATGCGACACCCCACTGGCTACAAATCCACTCTGATGAAAAGGTGCACAGCGCCCCCTACCTCTAGACCCGATGGTTAGTGTAACAGTGGTGCCTGCATCTTTGATCATGTTGACGATGTCTTTGTGAGGCATACTCCGGATGTCTATTCCATTGATAGAGACGATACGATCGCCGACCTCCAGGTCACGACACCTGTCTGCCGGACTGCCCTCAATGATACGGCCTATAGAGGGCAACCAATCGGGAGGAGGTTCGAATGTTAGAGGGGGGGGCTACATAGGTTATAGATCTACAAACATGACTGGTTACACAAGCTGACATAAACTACAGCTATAATGGAAGTTATTAATGTGGAGATATAGCCGTTCACCAATTTACATAAAACAGTACGAGATGTTACAGAATATTGAAGAATAAATGAAATATGCACTGTCAGTAGGCAAATGGTGGTGTTGGTTTTTTTTTTTCTTTTTCTTAAATAGACCACTATTTTCTTTTTTGAGAGAGAGTGATGATTCCCATAACCATATTTTCTTGCTGCAATCAGGAACAAAAATGGCATACATTTTCTTTATCAAATTTTGGCATTTTCATCATATTCATCCTATACAATCTAATGGCATCTTCATGTATACAATGAAACATTGTTTTACTTTTCTTTAAGTAAATTTAAAAATATCAACTACAGTCAAAATAATTTCTTGTATCTAATGATCAACACCACATTCAACTCAATGGTAATTTTTTGGATAAGAATTTTTTTTTACAATAAAACACACCATGCACTATATACCCTGATTGAAAGTTTAGGATAAGTTCTAATAAAAGGCATGCAAAGTGTTACCGAAACAAGGTATGGAATATATATTGGGAACAAATATGATTAACATTGCAAACACTTTGTTAAGATTTAAATCTTAATTCATTTGTGTTCTTGATAATTGTCCTTTTTAACTACTGACGATATAAAAAGGGAGATAACTCCACTTTTGGCAATCTGATTACGGAAAGAATTCTGAAATTATCTGTACTTATGTTTAGATTTAATGGGAGGTCCATCCTGTCATCACGTTGGCGATAAATAAGACAAACCTGCTAATTACATTTAAATGTAAAACCCTCAGTTATGTGATTTTGTGATGCTTACACATGAGCATCTGCCCCTTCTATCATGTAAATACATTCCCTAAATTTCCATTTGTCATGATTTTGGAGACTCTTCATCGTACCAATATTGGATCCAGTCTTGAGAGTAGAGGACAGCACCACCAATCCAAAGCTTTCATTCTCTCGTCGATGAAGCTTGACCTCGTAAGGATATCTCCGGTTGGCCGGGGAAGCAGGACTGAGGGGACGGGAGGCAGGGCGGGATCCAGCTCCTCCACTCGGCTGATTCAGACCTGGAGTATCAAATAGGGTATTTTGATTATTTTTTATGTAAACAAGTAAAATTTCAGACAACAGTTGAAAATATATAAAGCCAATTAACATATCTCAATAGAATTTTATCAACACAACATATAAATCAAGATATGAGCAGCTGTATGAATTTACAGTAAAGGGACGTTCCAATGAAAATGCCATTTATTTCAATGGCCCCCCCAAAAAAAAAAAAAATTAATAAATAAATAAACAAATGAAAATTATAAATGAATAAATAAATTTTAAAAAAATGAACATTAAACATAAATGTTTTTGAAAAATATACATATGAATAACTGGTACTTCATCTTCTATATGCAATGTTAATTCATCATCTTCTATTATCTTTTTTATCATTATTACTGCGTTTTAAAACAAAGGAATCATGAATAAGTAAGTTTTCCATTTGTTTTAATAAAATTAATTGGTGAATCTTGCAATTTAGTAGTAAAATACACCAAAATAAGTACAACAGTCACTTGCATCAACTCACTTTTAGATAATTCTACTTACCTCCCACTCTCCTCCTTATCCCCAGAGAAACTCTCCCAGCTCGACCAGCCGAGATCATCAAGGTGACCACTCTCTTGTGAGATGAACCGACCACTGTCTGACCGTCCACATAGAGCAGTTCATCGCCCGTCAGTAACCGGCCATCTTGAGCCGCAACTCCACCAGGAGTGATAGCTCCAATGGACACCTGAAAAAAAAAAAACAGTAACATTGACAGAGTACGAGAAGGGATGGTTGGATCTGTGAAGATGGCAGGTGAACAACTCCTGCTTGTCAACAGGAGTATCCATCTTTCATCCTGCGCCCCCCTTGGACACCTGGAGAAGTCCTTGGCATTTACAGGTGATGAACGAATCGGGCTTAAGGTAAAGAAGACTGTAACATCACCCTAAATGTGAGACATGAGCCACTCACTGATTACCAATGGAGTATAATAGACAAACAGTCTTTAATTGGCAACACAACGATATCAATAAGCTGGATGGAGCTAGTTGTGTGCTGCCGCACGCACGACCTTGACACCGAGGAAAAGTACTCCAAGTACACAACAGTATATTGGGCCATACCAATGCGTAAAGTACTCCACACATGCACATACAATAGAAAAAGTGTGTGCGCAATTGACAGTTTGAAACCTTTTGGAGTACTTGTTTGGCCTCAAAAGCGCGCGTTGTCCACCTATTGATAACGATGTGGCAACCCCATACGGTCACTCTGCCACTGATGATGGCATCTACAAGAAAGTTTGTCAGATTGACAAGGGAAACGAGATTCATTCAATTCCTAATACGGTTACAAGAAATAATTTGAAAAGAACATGAGCAGAACACCTACCTGGGATCCTTCTTCGTGGCCTCCGATGATTCTGAAGCCAAAGCCACCATCATCTCTCGTCTTGAGGAACACCGTAGATTCAATGGTTTTGTCATCTCGGTCGCTTCCAGATGACGGATGCCTGGGACGTGATGAACTCCTCCTTTCAGTCTCAGGTCCTGATGAAAAGAGGAAACATGTATTCCATTAGCATCTTAAACATCACTACTGTCATCATAATCATCTTAACCATCATCAGCTTCATGATCATAATCATCTTCATCATCAGCATCATCATCATTATCATCACCACTGTCACAATAATTATCTATGTAACCTTCTATTTATCATTGCCACCAGCTTAATCTTTCAACACACTTTTATTATGCTGTTCTAAACTTTAATCTATTCATAACACTACAGATAGAAAAATTTCATCTGTAAGATTTCACAAACAAACTGTCTTCGTGTTAAAGTTAGATTTAACAAAAGTATACGATAAAACGACTCACTTCTCCTGTCATCCGGAGGTCTCCTTTGTCTATCCCCCGGTCCATGTCTCCTCATATCAGGGCTCCAGTCTGTCTCTGATGGCTCCCTACTTGGATCCCGACTTGGATCCCTGCTATACCCAGATTCACTTGGCCTCCCTCTCCTGTCATACTCCATATGTGAGGGCTCCACACCCCTCCTGTTTTCTGGGGGTCTCCTGCGATCCAACGACCCACTCCAGTCTCCATTCATATACCTCCCTCCTTGATCAGGTCGACTGCTCTGCGGCCTGGGGATGTGCTCGGAATGTAGCCTATCACCCGACCGCCTGTCGAGCTCCGCTCGGCTGTGAGGGCGGTCCGCTGTCCGATGCGGACCTCGCTTGGGATCGTGCCAGTCTCGCCCCCTGTACCTGTCTTTATTGCTGTTATAGTTCTCTACTTCCCGGTCATGATGCGATCGATCGTGATCACTGTGTCGGTCTGACCCACTGTCCGCATCTAAATTGTTATGTAATCTGTCACTGTCACCATTCACAGGCTTTCTCTCTTGTCTATCATGGACATCAGCGGGAGGTTTTTTCTTCAGTTTATTCTTCATTTCGTCCACAAGAATATCAGTTTTTCTCTTTTGATCAGAATCTACACTTGCTCTGTCTTCTTCTGCATCTACAAAAAAGGTAAAATGCATCATGGGAAAAATGAGTGTCTGAAAATGACCTCAGAAAGAACTTTTATTTTCATCATTTATTTCCTAGAATATATGAAGTCATTTGTTTCCATGCGTTCTTGATATCTTCTAAACCAACCTGTCACGTTCATTTTGATACATGTTTCTTCAAATCATGATCCAATTCTTGACATCGAAAGCCTGCATAATGCATTACGGCTTGATGAAAATAAAACTTCAATAAACGAAGATATCTTCTTGGGAGACGTTTCTCGGACACATTCCTTACTTCTTATCAAATCAAAGATCTTCATCACACACTAAGAATGACTATAAAGACCTCAACAGTGAGCGTTTCTTTCACAGACAAGATTACCCTATGACCCAAAAGGGTGGAGCAAGAATTCACCCATTCTCTAGCTTCAGCTAAAAACGATTTGATACCCATTTATTTTGAGAGGAATAAAGACCATAAATCATTTATATGATTGTCTCTGTAGCACTTTTCTAGAAACTGATTTGAACCGATTTCAGAAAGTGATTGAGATAATGCGATTCAGAAGAGAAAAAATTCCAGATAACCAGATAGGAATTTTTAAACTGTATACATCTTTTCAAGCCAAACATGTCCTTTTTACAGAAGAGACCTGAACTAGAAACTGATCTCTGGCAAGTTATCTATGGCCTTACTTACAACACCTCATCACATTTATAGCTACATGTACAGTATGTCAAAGTGGCCTGATAGAACATACAAAATATAGTTCAAGAAAACGGTCTAAACATCAGATCTGACTCACCATCTTGCCTGCTGCCATTCAAGTCACTGAATCTCTCCTCCTCTCCTTTCTTCACCTCTGGGGACAATGTCTGAATAAAGACAAACAATATAAAAAATAATACAGGCCTATCCCTTAGGATTGCTGCAGAAACGGTCCAGTGTTAAAAGATGGAGGGATCAAAGCCAATGTGCTGAGTTCTGCATTCAAATAAAATGTATAAATATATTCAAGGTGTAGCAGGGAGTTTGAAGATCCTTGGTTGTCGCTTCTCAGTTCTCCTACAATACCGTTTTAAAGGTATGAATCAACACACATGGATTCAGCTTTACATTGTACATCTATCCTTCAATGACAGAACCTCATACAGTACACTGAAATTAATAGTGGATAAAAAAAACATTCAATAGAGAAAATATGTATAACATTTTTTCATTGATCTACAGGCTCCAATACAAAGTCATGTATTCATAGTGCATGAAAATAGAAAGTGTGGCCTTTGTGGTCAGATGAGCCTTGGTCACTCGGGCAGGGTCGACTGTATCATCAAAGGAGTGTGGACACAAGAGGCAATTGTTCAGAATTACCAGTTAATATAACCAAATACACTAGATGATGTTCTCAAAGTTTTCTAAACCTCAATCCCACACATGATGAAGTTCGAGAATATATATCACATAATTGGTCGAGCAACTTTTCCCCATCATCAGAGAGAATGGTCCGCCAAGCCCAACTAGCAAGAAACGGTATCAAACATCGAGGATAGACTGTACATGTACATGTAGGAAGTCTCGTTCAGTGGTATTCCTGTGATGCATGCCTCCACCAGCCTATTATCGGCATGTATCATGAAATAATCATAATGAAAATACACAATGCATGTATCATGAAATAATCAGAATCATAATACAAAGACTTCTTTGGAAATATCTGGGTTCTGCTTCAATCCTTAATCTAATCAATATTCAGATTCACGAAGGGCTCCAATTTGCCAGATTAGACAAACAGAATATAGGCCTTTCCTGCGACGATATTGTGACATTTATCATCACCTGCGCCACACTCGACATCACAACCAATGAGATCTGTATCCCCGTGATACAGTCATCGCCTTCCAGCAGTATCACATTCAACATCAATATAGATTGGTATTGATCCTTGAGGCTAAACGATCAATGCATGTTCATGGTCGCAAGAATTAGCTTACAGCATCGCGGTAAACACTCCTAGGCCTGTTACACTAGAACGAAGGTCAGACGGACACGCTTTCGCCTCGATGATACTCTCTGCTTGCTCGCTGTCTGATTAATGAGGACTTTGTTTATGATAAAAATTATCAATACTAATGAAAGTACACAGACCTTTTCCTGATTTTGACAGGAGAGAGAGAGAGGGGGGGAGTTGGGAGAGGGTCAACGAATGGTCAGACATTTTACATTTAGATTCTGTTTTCTCAACATGGATGTAATTAT
Organism: Lytechinus pictus; assembly: GCF_037042905.1. Lineage (NCBI taxonomy): Eukaryota > Metazoa > Echinodermata > Echinoidea > Temnopleuroida > Toxopneustidae > Lytechinus > Lytechinus pictus. Next base: position 9,357,730 of record NC_087247.1, on the reverse strand, counting down.
TTAATCAATATCAAACAAAAGCGAAGCAGTCATAGACAAGATAATTTTATGATAGGATGATACAACACAACTGCACAAGGCAGTTTTGCATGTGGGTGCAATATTAACGTGTGTGTCACTGTCAAAAGTCAAACATTAAATTAGATATTGTAAAGAAAGTGCACTTGCGCAGTAAACAGAACATACCACTTCTAAAAATAACAGGACAAAGATGGCTACTTCCTGGAAGATAGTTATTCCAAAATAATGTCCAAGTGGATGTAAAATGGCATGAAAATGGCAGCAGGGGCAATCTGAAGTGGATTGCTAAGAAGTTTGATCCGGAGAGTCCTTCACATGACTACAACAAATCCACTCTAATGATGGGGGGACAAAGCGCACCCTGTCTTTATCAACGCTTTCACTTAAAGGTGAATTCCGCATTTGGTAGAGCTCAGATATTAGTTTCCCTGGTCACTAACAAGTAAAACTAATATGCCAAAAAGTTTTTACCTTCAAGTTAAATATCAAACAAATGGAAAGTGAAAAATATGATTCTAGTTGGCAACTTGGCATCGAAATATCTAAACAGCACTTGAGAATTCTTTTGAGACAAGTTTACCAAGCACTGCTGTCAATGAGCCTTTATACAGGAAACAGTGTGCAATGCATGATGGGTCATCGTACAGGCCAAAATGAAACCGTTACATGCTCTTTATTATGTTTACTCCATGTTGATGTTACCTGAAACATGAATGGAATATCATACGATAAAACCAAGTGTCTTTTTAAGCAAGGCTGTAAGCAATCGGCTTCATGTTCAAAACTGTAGAAGTGCTTTAATAAAGCCCTGGGAGCTGGATGAAGCAAGCTTGGATGATTGGTAGTAAAGAATCCAGGTGATAAATATAAACCTTGCCTACCTACTCTCCAATAAACTGGGCTATGTTTATTACGATATGTCTATCAACAGATGAAAAGAGATAAATCAGGAATGGTTCTTAATTATCCAAAATGGATAACAACATATGGCTGATAGTTTACTTGATATTTATGTTAAAAGATAAAATCAGGATTTTGTAATAAATGGGGGTGGGTGGTACATGTAGGAGTAAAAAAAAAAAAGAATGAAATTTGCTACCGAAATTCCATTTACTAATCTACTTTTAATAATTTCATGTTTTAAATAATATATATATATATTACCATACCGGTGGCGGTGGGCCTACACAGTTGCACGCAACATTATTAAATTCCCTCCCATTCTGAGCATGATTTTGCAACTGTTGTGTGAAGTTGCCATTTTAGATGGGATCATGAAAAATCTTGACTTTTAAATCTGGTAATCAATGGTAATAAACTATCCGTTCACCACTTGAATATATTCATTTTAATGTTGCACATTTTGCTTGAATTTCCAAGTTCCAAAATGCGGGAAGGGGTTGAATGATTTTGCATGCAACTGAATGATGAAACTTTCATTTTTCAAATGTTAGAAGCTATAATATTTACTAAATTTAAAATAAACCTTCTCCTTACAGGCCTACACATCTCATTTTCATATCTGTGTACATTGGCCTCAATGCAGTGTTGATAACAAGTGAACTATTTGAACAATTTTCTAGATGATGGGGCAGGGGGGGGGGGCTGTCAACAGTTTATAATTCAACACAACCAGTTGAAAGAGAGTAATGCAAGGGTAATCTCATAAATTCTGGTGATTTCATATGAATTCCTGCGATTGCCTTTTAAAATTGAAAACATGCCTTCCTAGTTCTCCCTTTTCTGATATGTACTTAAATTTCTGAATTTCTTGACACTGAATTCACATTTTTCTAGTCACTTTCATATTTTTGGGTATAGAATTCCCTTGCTCCTATTGAATAGTGTTGAAAGATGACACCTGGGGGTTTTCATTTCCATATGGAGCTGGCCAGATCACGTTATATTATCATATTTGAAGAAAGTAAGAGAAAGGTTCTAACATATGACCTGGTAAACATACAGACATGATTCCATTACACATGGTTTACATTACAAGCAGTTCCCACTGCCATTTGTATTTGATTTACACTGTTCACATTGCAACTTCCATCCATGTTTCTACAAAATGGATAATGGACACAACTTTTATTTGGTACAGCTTTCAAGCTATTGCTTTTTATTAGATTCTGTTTTTAAGTGCAACCAAATAGGCCTATTTCCAAATGTTCTAGCTAGCTATTTTCCTCTTTTTCCTTATTTAATTTATTCATTTTCATGTGCTCTGGTGCGCCTTTGTGGGAACAAATCTTCCTTCCCATAATATTAATAGTAATTACTTTGAATGATAGTATTCTGCATTTCTATTAAGAATAACAATATACATATGTAATAATTGGTTGTTATTTGGTATTTAATAAACAATTCCTTTTTTTCCCAATTACAGATAATATAACATGCTGCCTTTCAAGTTTAATGACAGGAGACATGCCGTTTCATGTTTAACAATAACGATGAAATAACTGTTTTTAAAACAATAATGATGACATAATACATAATATACAACTTCTACAAACTTGGATGATTTATTCCTATAAATCCTACATCTGCAATTGTAAATTCCAGTAATAAGGGCCTGAAATATATACAATCATATATGCAAACACTTGAGTGCTGTAAATACCCATAAACATATTCCTTGACATGATGAACCAACTACATAATATATTCTAGGAAAAAAAATGGAGGTTCAAGAACATTATGCCGGGGGGGGGGGAGGTTTACTGAATGCATTGAGATATGAAAAACTCTCCAAAAACCCACACAGGGATTCAAGACTCTAACATTGCATGAGCTACATCTCAGATTTACCAGATTAGATGGCAGAGATGATACTCCTCTTCGTATTACACTTTGACTTAAAGGACAAGATCAAGTCCACCCCAACAAAAGTTGATTTGAAGAAAAATTCCATCAAAATCGGATGTAACAAATAGGAAAGTTATGACATTTTAAAGTTTCGCTTAATTTCACATAATAGTTATATGCACATCCTGGTCGGTATGCAAATGAGCAGACTGATGACGTCATCCACTCGCTATTTCTTTTGTATTTTATAATGTGAAATATGAACAATTCTAATTTTTTCCTCATTGCCAGTGAAACAAAATTTCATTCCTCCCTGAACCCTGTAAGATTACCATTATTTTAACAGTTTATGGTGAAGTCAAGTTGGTCCTTATTGCCAAATCTGTAAAAAATAAAATATTGTATAATTCAAACAATACGAAACAAAAGAAATAGTGAGTGAGGGACATCATCGACTCTTTTATTTGCATGTCACTAGATGTGCATACAGTGCGTCCCAGAAAAAACGAAACCGAGATTTAGCGATGATTTATCATAACTTAATCACAAATACAATAGACACATGACCTACCAATGTAAAGCTTAGAATCTCCTTTTTCATCTGATATTACTTACATTATTCCTCATTCACGCATGAGTGAGCAAAAACAATTTGAAGAAAGGATACCAAAAACTCATTTGGCGGGGGGTATCTGAATTCTAAAAAGAAAATCACATGCCTAAAAAGTTCAATATCTGCTCTTTAATTTGATACCTTACTCACAAAAAATGGTCAAGAAGTAAAAAAGTTACGTTCTCTCGAAACAATGCTTGTATTTCCATAATTTCATTAAATAAACGTGTTTTCACCGGTTTCCCACAGAAGCTATCGCATGGTTAACAAAAGACTTCATGCATGGCTGATCGTCAACAAAACGGAGTGTCGAGTGAGTTTGAACGCTAGCCTGTAAAACCTCTTCATTTTATGAAATTATTGAAATTCAAGCCTTATTTCAAATAACCAGAACTTTCTTATTTCTTGACCATTCTCCGTAATTGAGGTATCAAATTAAAGAGCAGATATTGAACTTTTTAGAAATGTGGTTTCCTTTATGAAACCCAGATACAGCCCGCTAAATTACTTTTTGGTATCCCCTCTTCAAATTGTTTTTGCTCACTCATGCGTGAATGAGAAATAATCTAAGTAATTTCAGATGAAAGAGGAGATTCTAAGCTTTACAATGGTAGGTCATTTGTCTATTGTATTTGTGATTAAGTTATGATTAAGTCATCGATAAATCTCGGTTTCATTTTTTGTGGGACGCACTGTATAACTGTTTTGTGAAAAATAAGCGAAGCTTCAAAATGTCATAGCTTTCTTATTTTACATCCGATTTTAATGAAAATTTCAGTATAATGCTTGTTTGATTTTTCTCTAATGATTTAAATCAACAATTTTCTGGGGTGGACTTGACCTTTAAGCAGAATTTGTTTTTGTGTTTTTTTTTTTAAGTTTCGGATTTCTTCCACAGAAATAAGAATTGAAAATGAATTTGAGTGAGGCTTTGAGGTGCTCCAAGCATCAATTTCACATCCAGCAGAAATACATTTTGCGTAATGAACATAAGGGTATATTTAATGAATTTCTGTTATCATAAAATCTGATGAGAATAATATTTCAGACCCCCCCCCCAAAAAAAAAAAGGTATGATAGTATTCATTATTTGATCTTTAAAAAATGTCAAAAGTAAAACTCCAAACAGCACAATTATTTGGAAAGTCAATGTTCTAAAAATATAACCAGAAGGATAGTTCCAATTTGAACCATTGACATAATTTCACACCAATTATACAATTTTTTTACTGGGCATGATGTTGCTTATCACAAAACCAACTTACATCAACAGTGGGAATATTGGTCACATATATCCATCCATACTGGATTTCTGATCATGAGGTAAAATTGCGATGCCCTACAGGTTCAAGAAGACTGGCATAAATGATTTATCAAGTGCAGTTTAAAAGAGGCAGATAATTGAATTCTATTTTCATAAGGACTGGTGATGACATTTTGATCATATCTCAAGATTGAATACATGTAGATATGTCATCTGTCTATCAAATTCCAACTCTGAAATTCTAACAAAAATATTTATTTTGGGGTTGATGGCAATTTGCAGTAAATCCTTTGGCACTCGACAGGTCTTATGAAAAGTTGAGCGGTTGACATACTTAATATAGCTCCCTAAATTTTAATTCCAATTTCCAAACCCATCAAGATGTCTGAGTGGGTGTACATGAAGCCAAAATTATTTCTATAATTTCAAAACCAGTTTTTCTTTAGAGTCTGTATTTAGATTTGGTAATCCCCCCCCCCCCAATGCGTCTATCACTATTCCAATATATCATGAGATTATATGAATGTGTCCCAGGGGAGCCACTTCCATTGACTAGTGGATACGTAATAAGGGTGGCAAAAACACTAAAAAATGAAAAAAGGGTATATATTTTGCTAGGAAATTCCATATTTACTGTCAAATTTGTGAGGATCTAAGACTTAAATGCTTTCTAAAGAATGTACTTTTTCCCCCAACACTACGTGTTTAGAGTCCGATTTGAGCAAGGTATGGTAGGAGGGGCAGATCTAAACCCAATGTATAAAGTAAAGGTGTAGCTGATGTCCGTGACATAACAATTGATATATCGCTGTTCTTGTTTAGGGGGTCAATTCAGGGAATACTTGTCAAGGGTAACATTTAGTTTCCAATACTTGTTAATTTAAGGGTAGGGATTCACACGCCAATGCTAGTTAAGGGATGCATTTTCAGAATATGGAAAACACTTGTTTAGGGTGCTTTTCAAAACCCCATGGTCGCGCCTGTTATCCACTCGTCTATGGAAGTGCCCCCCCCCCCCCCCGACCCCGGAATGTAACAGTAATGATGTGGAGGTTATGAAAAGAAAATGTGTTTAACAGTACAAATTTTGTGATTCTACATGACAATTTAAATGTATAGTGCTGTGTGTATCTGTGTTTTTGTTTTTATATGAAACCTATTCCAAAGTATGGAACTGGCTTTAAATTTCAGAAAATAATCTCTGTATGTAACTTTTTGAGAGTACACTAGATATGCAAGCAAGAATTTGATATTTGAATTTTTTAGAGAATTGGCAGTTGAAAATAAGGACTAAACAGCTACTACACTAAAGGGCCAGACATCAGATTCCTTAGAAATCACCCTCACAAGTGAGTGCAACGTATAGTAATGCAAAGATTCCTCGACGAAGGTCAAAAAATTAGAATTAGCGATTAATGCAGAAAATGTACACAACTAATGTATCTCTCTATCAATTGGAAAAGAAAGGGAGCAGAATTTTTTTAATTAATTAATACCAGCGTGTTGTTGACAAATGGAATGTAATTGCAAGAAACTGATAAAACTGGAAACCTATAAAAAAAATCAGAAATGTTAACCCCTACAATAACAATGGAAAATCCTAACATAAACATATCTGAATAATGCATAAATACAATAAGCCTACACATATTGTACGATACAAACACAGCAACACAGGTAAATTCATCTATAATTTAAAGTTCCATCATTTCATGCACCATAACAAAAAGGAAAAAACATATAAAACAACAACAAACGATTAACTTTAATCAATCAAACAGAATTAACTTTCGTTCGTCCATGATATCTAGAAGTATAATGAAGGTTGGATACACTCACCACTTTTGGACTGTTTTTGTTGAGCTTGTTGAGCCCCCGGACTGGCTTCAGCAGACCTGCAACAAACACGGGATCGAGAAGAATATTAGCCATGGTGGTGGAACAGGCATGGGTGGTGCCGCTGTAGCAGTTCTTTTCCCACATAACATAAACAATCAGCCCTCCCAAATCTCCAGCACAGGCGTACAATTGATTCTTTTTGCCTCCCACGTGACCCGGTGGGGTAAGAAGAGAGGGTTTTAGCCCTCCCATTCCTCTCTTTCCCTCTCTCTCTTCCACCCCTACGTCCCTGATACTACCTAGGGATCGCAAGCATCACATTACATGGGGAGTCATATGAGATGGAGTTCTACTCGCTTCACTCTCTTTTTTCTGCTCTGTCTCTTTCTCCCTGATTTCGGTTACAGCCAAACTAAAGAGGGCATTTATTCAGTGTTGATAGAACGAGTGAGGTGGGTGGCTAGTCTTTGTAGGACAGGCAGTTGGTCTCATTTTAAACCTAGAGATGGACTTTCACATTCATAATTGCACATACATGTACACCTAAAGCTCAAAAGTCAGTGAATCCCACTACAAAATGCACTCTTTCATGCCGAGTGTTGAATGTACATGTAGACAACAGTACTATAACGTTCAACAAGCCCAGATAAACAAACTTAATCGAATGTAATATCTTAATATCACCTACCTTCACAATAACAAAATCTAGATCATAGCTGAAATTGAACACTTTCAACATGTTCATTTTCTGGTGGGGTTCACTATAAACGTTTGAGCACCTCTGAACATGTTTTGCATCACATCAGTAAATTGTTAATTTTAGTGAGTACATGTAGGCCTATATTGTGCCGACTTTTGGTAGGGGTCTAGCGACAATGATGATAGTGATAATGACAGTGAATATGTGAATATTGTAACATGGTAGGTCTAGAAATTACAAAGTGCTTTCAATTGATTTCTCTCCATTTTAACAAACAAGTGGAACGCCTCTGGCAGTCTCGCCTGCATTACGCAATTTAATATAGCAGCAGTGCTAACTTTGAAAACTACTATAAAATAATCATTCACAAAAACATCATTCATATAATGACATAATACCACGTTCATTGACCATAAATGACATTTGAACAGAGACTTAAGACTGTCAACTACACCCATGTCCACATTTCATTCACTCTATCCATAAACTTTCAAAGTTATGATGGCACTTCAACAATTACCCAACATGGCCTAAGTTTATTGACCTTAACTGACCTTTAGACTTGGTTTTGTGACCTGAAACTCACAGGGGATGTTCAGTGATGCTTGATTACTCTTATATCCCAAGTTTTATGAACTAGATCTATAAACTTTCAGAGTTAGGATGGTAATTCAACAAATACCCCCAACACGGCCAAAGTTCATTGACCTTTAATGACCTTTGACCATGGTCATGTGACCTGAAACTCGTACAGGATGTTCAGTGATACTTGATTACTCTTATGTCCAAGTTTTATGAACTAGATCCATAAACTTTCAGAGTTAGGATGGTAATTTAACAAATACCCCCAACACGGCCAAAGTTCATTGACCTTAAATGACCATTGACCATGGTCATGTGACCTGAAACTCGCACAGGATATTCAGTGGTACTTGATTAACCTAATGTCCAAGTTTCATAAACTAGATCCATAAATTTTCAAAGTTATGATGGTAATTCAACAAATACCCCCAACTTGGCCAAAGTTCATTGACCCTAAATGACCTTTAACCTTGGTCATGTGACCTGAAACTCAAGCAGGATGTTCACTAATACTTGATTGACCTTATGTCCAAGTTTCATGGACTAGATCCATATATTTTCAAAGTTATAATAGTAATTCAACAAATACCCCCAACTTGACCAAAGTTCATTGACCCTAAATGACCTTTGACCTTGGTCACGTGACCTGAAACTCAAGCAGGATGTTCACTAATACTTGATTAACCTTATGCCCAAGTTTCATGAACTAGGTCCATATACTTTCTAAGTTATGATGTCATTTCAAAAACTTAACCTTCGGTTAAGATTTTGAAAATAATTTTCCCAACATGGTCTAAGTTCATTGACCCTAAATGACCTTTAACCTTAGTCATGTGACCTGAAACTCAGGCAGGATGTTCAGTAATACTTGATTAACCTTATGTCCAAGTTTCATGAACTAGGTCCATATACTTTCTAAGTTATGATGTCATTTCAAAAACTTAACCTTAGGTTAAGATTTGATGTTGACGCCGCCGCCGCCGTCGGAAAAGCGGCGCCTATAGTCTCGCTCTGCTATGCAGGCGAGAGAAAAACTCTTTACAAAATAAGAATGCAGCTTATCTTCACTTCAGTATTTACTCCTTAATATCCATTTTAATAATTTTTGCAAATCTGCTAAAACCAAAAAAAAATAGTAATTTAAATCATAACAAAGTAGGCCTACAGTATATTGACAACTAATCTAGTCATTACCCGAGTTCATTAATTGTGTCTCCACAACATGATTGTTGAATATATATCATCCATTTCAACTTTTTTCATTTCAGTCAATAAATAGACCAATGTAGTGAGAAAACAAAATAATGGAAAATGGGATAAAATATAATGAAACATCATCAATCAGAATAATTTTATCAATAATAATAATATTCCGCATTTATACAGCGCTTAATACATCGGAACGACGTCTCGAAGCGCTTTACAGATATATTATTACCCCAGTCATCGGATCCTTGCATGCCCGCATACAATGTATGCACCTTCTCCACTCCCTGGGGAGCATTCAAACAAGAGTTCCAAGACTCAATTGCTGGGCATACTACATATAGGCTTTCACATCCTACCGGGTACCCATTTAACATCTGGGTGGAGAGTAGCAAAGTGGGATTAACGCCTTGCCAAAGGACGCTAGGCCATGGTGGGATTCGAACACACGACCCTCTGTTTACAAGGCGAGAGTCAGAACGGCTACACCACGACGCTTCCACGATCAGCATCAATAGTGCCTGGACTTGAAGTCTAACTTTCAAAACATGTATGAGGTCAAGGGGTCGTCAAGAAAGGCATCCATAAAGATTTTTTGCCAAGGTGATGAGAAGGTTTAGAGGCAGGGTCATGAAGTTGAGATGTTTGGATAAAGGCATGGACCGCAAAGCATTCCTATGGGGATTCTACATGCTTGCTATTAGCTGAAACCAACGCAAAATCAGGACACAAGTACATGCTAACTGGTTACCGCTTTGCCCAGTTCTTTCTACATCTCTTCTCGCATTCGCCTATCTGTCTCTCTTTCATTTTTCTTTATAATTCCCATCTTTCTTTATCTATAGGGCTGATTATTATCTTTGTACTATGTTTAATACTTCTTCATACTAAATTCAGGGCTCTCCTTTTCTCTCTCTGTAGCAGCATGCAAAATTATTCCTCGCACAAAAATAGGCCTCCATGAAATTGTGCAAGCTACCTTGTCTAAACATCAGCACATTTAACTCTCATAGGCAGTGTTTATGCTTCCCCTTTTCAGGCCAGAATCAGCGTTTCCAAACGTGATTAGTCCAAAACACTAAAATATCGGAAATTGTTCAATGTTTATATACAATGTAACAGTCAACGTACCTTCCCCATAACAACATTCGGAAAAAAAAACTTTCGAAAAAGGGCGCGCCTAATTTGACATCGCTTTCCTGCTCAACAAAAATTACCATGCGAAGCCAGCTGGAGATTGTGATCTCGCCTCTGAAAAGTTAAGCATAAACAGCACTCCTAGAACCACGTTTACGATCGGCATTTTGAATCGACGTTTGAAAAAAAAACGCTGATTCTGTCCTCGCAATGGAAGCATAAACACACCCATACATGTATATGTTGCAGGGATGCCTGGCTTGGGGCCAGGTTTCATATTTTCTTTATAAAAAATAGTAATAATTTTGTCATTCCATATAGTGATTTGGGAGTCAAGAAATAATAAAGCCAATTTCTTAAAATCAGTAATGAGTAGAGACAAAAAGGAGCTAGGAAAAAACCCAAACTAGCAGGGCTCCCCACTGGCAACTTGCACTCCAGAGTGCTCTGTTTCACACCATGGTGTTAATGGCTTTGTGGTATGACCATAACGCTGTTAGAGCTCTCCAAGTTCATATCTTCAAGCCTTAAAGGGGAATGAAATGTTTGGAAGAAGTGGGCTTGTGTGGAAAGAGAAAAATCAAATAATAATATCAAAGAAAGTTTGAGAAAAATCGGACAAATAATGAGAAAGTTATGAGCATTTGAATATTGCAAACACTAATGCATTGGAGATCCTCCCAATGCGACATGCGACAAAGATGTGTGATGTCACACGAAAACACCTTTCCCTGTGATGGACTATAAAACACCCACAAAATTTCTGTTTTTGCTCTTTCTTATGGTGATAAAAACTTTTTATCCATAATGTATTCTTTGAAAATCTGTATTACATACCCTCCTATAGATAGAATACATGATCTACTGATAGAAGTGATAAAAAAAGCAGTTTAAGTGAAATATATACAAAAGTAATGGGAAAGTTGTTCACATGTGACATCACACATCTTTGTCACATTGCCAACTGGAGGATCTACATTACCATAATGATCTAACTTCAAATGCTCATAACGTTCTTATTATTTATTCAATTTTTCTCAACATTTCCTTGATCTGTTTCTTTGATTTTTCTGTTTTCACACAAGCTATCTTGTTTCAAAGGTTTCATTTTCCTTTGATAAATCTTCTTTTTTTTCCTCCATTTTTCATTGCAAACAGAGCAGTCAGTGCACTCCCGAAAAACCGCCCAAACATCACTCTGATGGGTCAGGTTTGGTGTACTCTCTCTGCTTTTCATTTTCAATATTCCTTGAAATAAAGCCGTTGTAAAAATAAAAAAGAAAATGAAAACCTTTACATGTTCAGGAAATTTGCATCATGAAATCTTCCATGAAATCTTTACCTTTGAAATAATTTCATTCATGAAAGCAAAGAAATATTTTTTACTTTTCTTCATCTTTCACACCACACCAGGGTCCGGGGGGGGGGGGGGGGTTCACAAAGATCCAAGTATGACTTGGAGTCGCACTTAAATGCCCATGCGTGCATGATATTGATCAACACGCACAAGTGCGCGTCCTCTTGGCATGATCTGACCAATGCGGTCATGCATTTTATAACGCACAAAACTAGGCATTTAAGTGCGACTCTAAGTCATACTTAAATCTTTGTGAAACACCCCCCCCCCCCCGTTTTATAGAGACTTATAATAACAATTGCACAATTTATATGACCAATTGAATACTATCAGCCAATCAAATCAAATGATTTCAGTAGCTTTCAACCGCCATCGCAAATTTGTTATCTTAAGAAGTTTTCATGAAACAGGCCTCAGAAATAAATAACATAATACATTATCATATCTTTCAATGAAATAACGGCATTACAGTTTTATAACTAGTGGAGCGTCGTGGTCCAGTGGATTAGTCTCCGGACTTTGAAAGAGAGGGTCGTGGGTTCAAATCCCAGCCATGGCATAATTTCTTTCAGCAAGGAATTCATCCACAGTGTGCTGCACTCGACCCAGGTGAGGTAAATGGGTACCGGCAGGAAGTAATTCCTCAAAAAGCTGTGTGCACCTGAATAGGTAGCCTAGCTTAGCCGGGGTAATAACAGTAGCAGGGCGTGCTGGGAGAACAGTTTTAGGAACTGAAGTGGCTACCCTGGATAAATATACCGTTATTAATTATTATTATTAAATTAATTTCATCATAAGTGCTTTATCACTTGAAATCATTATCCACATGTAGCCAACATGCTGTATGGTAACAATTCCAGCTGGAGGAGATAAAGGGTGAATTCGAGTTCAAGCACGTTTTATTTGTTCTACCAAACTTTCAACAACAACAAAAAATAAGAATAATTCTGCATTCCATCATGTTTATGAAGGATAATCATCTGAGAATCTTAGCACGGTTCATTGAGAGGCCGGCAGGTGTGATGGCTACAAGCTCCGTCATGGTAAAAACTGGAATAACCCTGTCTTCTTGTCAAGGCTAATGAGATTGTCATAATCTCTCATGTTCTGACATCATGACACGAATCCATTCCTCGAGTGAATAAACAACATTTCTGATCTCGTTTATTCCCTTTGATGTGGCAGTAATCTCCAAGTAGAAATCAGTGGCACACATGGCTTAGAAACGATTTCTCTGCCCCCAATACTGACCTGCCCTTGTAATCAAAATGACATCTACCCACCCGACTCTTCTCGACAAAACTTTCTAGAAAGTCACTTAGCTGTGAATATTGCAGTCCTTCTATTGTATTGAAGTATATTTAAATGCATTTCGAGAACATTACCTGTCAAACTTTTGTGAATTCTTTCATGGTTTTCTAAGTTCTTATTCTGATACCTTGCAGCTCTATACATGTAGAATCTATGTGTATTATACAATGATACTACATGGTAACTTTGATAGCTCAAGATTTACAAGTAATTGTTAGTCATTGCACTTATCCTCCTTAAGCATGACTTTGTCTCTTCTTAATTCTTTTCAGAAAAAAAAAACCTTTCTTAAGTAAGATCTGCACTAAAATACTTCAGTTCAAAATGGATTATACCAGTGGTTCTTGTGTATTGAATGTGAGCAAATATGTACGACTTCTCCTGTCAGCAGCACAATGCAAGAATAATGATCTACATTATTCTCAAGAGTATACGCATACCCAAAATAAAATTCTTTACTCTCCCAAAGCAACACAGTTTTCACATTTCAGCAATTTTATTCTTTATATTTGAGGCAGCATTGGAGCCACCAATGAAAAGAATCGTGTCATGGTTTTGTTCAAGATGTATGATATTTTCTCAACGCTCCATCATCCGTCGGCATACATCACCTTGGGGGTGTAAAGACATACATCATCATGAATTCATTCATGATTGTAGACCTGCCAACCTCTGGGAATGAAAAACTGTATTCTGTGATACAAAAAAATGTATTTTCCCCCAAAAAAGTGTATTTCATAATAAAATGCTTGGCGCACTCGCCCATCACGGCGCTCAAGCTGCATGCAAGCTAAAATGCGCACTGCTCTTGCAAATGAAAAAAAAAACCATTGAAACTCGTGTATATCTCACCCTGGTTTTTACAAAATGTTTGGAAAAAAAAACAAGTTACCTGAAATTACATTGATCTAATAACAATATTTGTGTACGTTTTATGAAATAGAGACATATAGAGATGATTTTTCTCAATAAATTACGATTTTGTAAAAAAAAATAATAATAATAAATTAATTAATTTAAAAAAAAAAAAAAAAAAAAGTTTAAAGAAAAAACGTACTGCCATATTTTGGTTGCAAAAACGTACAAAATACGGCTAAAACGTACTGGTTGGCAGGTCTGTCAGATTGTTACCATGCCCTATATCTAAACTCAAACTTCTTATCAAAATAACCATATATAATGTTTCTCCTTTCATGTTGGTCAGATTTCAAAGTGTATATAGACACACATATAAAGTACATCCAACTATTTTGAAAACAATTAATAAAATCCTTTTTTTTTTGTTACAGAGCTTGCATTTCAAAGAGTGTAAAAAGATTAACTATGTTGAAAAATGAATAAAATAAAAATTTTTGGCTACAGTACTTGCATTTTAAAGGATAATAAGATAAATAATGCACAATACCTGCTTTACTGTAACTATTTCAATCACAGTGAATAAAATCAAATTCTGGGTTACAGCACTTGCATATTCCAACATGTAAAAACTTATCAAAACAATTTCCCAATAATGATGTACCATTGAATCAAAATACTGATAATGAACTAGTTTTTAGTTTGCTGTGAAAAAAATGCAGACTGTCACCAAATTGGGAAGTACAGATCGATGAGGCCACATTCATTTTAACAAGAGCAGGTTTAAAGTAAATTTTTATGCAGAATTATTTGATCAGAGACCAGAGGTAGAGGCATCAAATTGAGATATTTTTCACACACAGCTTATGTCTGGAAAAGTCGTACCAAAATGTGATACAAAATGAACCCTCTAGCATGTTTTCATTTTTTCAATTGTTAAAATAATTTATGTGAAAATAAACAACAATTCAGCCTCTCATCAAAGGACTGAAGGGATAATTATCAAATCAACTACTAAAACGAAGTGGGAATTCTCATCATTCCAAAACTAAAACAACACAGATGTACAACAATGATATGAAAATGAAATGAAACACAAACACTGCAAATCTCTTTGGCCAGTGATTGGATGGGGAAACATTTTTTCCATGGTCATTAACTATTGTGGGAGTATAATTCAAAATGGAGGTTAGATATAGAGACAAATCCTGGCTGTAATCAAGAGGCCAAGCCCTCTGAAACCCATAGCACTTTCTGGAACTCACAAGAAGTCAATGTCAATGCAAATATATTCCTTTCTTTTCTTCCAAAGATTTTTGACAAAATTCATAAATAATTCCAATGGATATCTATATGAAAGATTCTTTCGAAGAAGTAAAACTGAATTTCAATATTTTTTTTCTGAACTCTATATACCAAGCTGAATAAAAACACTCCTGATGAAAAATCATCCTCTGAAAACTATCAAAATAGCCTGAACAGAAAATGCTGGCATTGGAAATATATCAATCTCCCTTAAAATATGAAAATTAGAAATATGAAAGAATACATACCTCCCCTTTGCACAGTAATGACAGTATCCTGACCCTGAGGGCAGTCTTTGAGTTTCTGAACTACTTGGTTATGCGGAAGGTCATTGATGGATTCTCGGTTGATGGCTACCAGGAGATCACCCTCTCTCAGAGTCTTGCATCTTTGGGGAGCCAGGATCTGCTTTACCTACAATGTTAAGATTAATAATAAAAAATGGTTATCCATGTTAAGCATTTACAATAGGTAGGATCTTTTTTCTTTTGCTGCTGTAACCTTCACAGGGCTATGTCTATCTAGAAGATGAACTACAGAATACTTCTGTTATCAGGAGTGAGTGTTTTCATCTAGATGCTTTTAGTGTTCATTTTGCGGGCTAGGCACATTAAAATAGCATTGGTTTTTGCAAAGATCGTAATGCTAGCTGACTACTTATTCATGTTTCTAGCAAGCTAATAAATACATGCAAGCATCGAATGTACTTCTAACAAAGAATAAATGCTCCAAAAAAGGAAACCAAGAAATGTCAAAAATTGAATTTGTACATGCAGTCAGAATTGGCAAACAAAAGACTGAACCGTAAATATTCAATTTATTAATGTTTCAGTACTCAAAGTATTAAAGGTGTCTAGGAATATCAAGTCAATAATTTCTTGACCACAACACTGTTTCATGAAAGTTGTCAGCTCTGACAATTACTGAAGATTCAACCTCTCTTCAGAATATTATCCATTGACTACACTGTCAGTATATCTTGAGGTTTCATAGAGAGATGAGGGGCAGATTATCAATAACTTCCCACCACCAGACTCTGTGAGAAGTAATGAAAGCTGATGCTGGACAGGATAGTTTATACCAATTTTAGATGATATACACTAGCTCATTAATCCCATCCTCTTAGAAACAGACAATTCTGGGCCCGTCTAACAAAGAGTTATGATTGATCTAATCAATCATAACTCTATGGAAATCCATCAGTGTCATAATTTTTTTCTACGAAAAATTTGCACAATGTCCTTTGTATGCAAAGAGAAGCGCAGTGAATTTTCAAGAACACAATGAATGCATGAATATACATCATAGCTAGAAAATATTTTGAACAAACATGCATAATAGATGTTGATGTTGCTGGCCGTCCATAGTTGGGATTGATTGAATCAATCGTAACTCTTTGTAAGACGGGGCCCTGGACTACATATCCGATTGAAGACCTGGAAATAGTTTTATATTTTACACAAGCAAGACAAATTTGTATATACTGCCTTGAACATGGCTGCACTGAAAACCCACCTTTTGTCCATGAGGACTGTCAGCAACGGTGAAACCAAATCCTTGGTTGCTCTTGACAAACACTATGTCATGTTTCTCTGCCGGCCCTCCATCGCTGGATAAACTGGTCCTGTCACCAATCATGGGTGATCCTGGCATGTATCCCGGATGGCTGCTGAGTGACGGAGTGGGCGTCTTGGCTCTCTGGGTGTTCGGTTCCCCACCCTGCTGCTGCTTGTGAGAGAGATCTGGAAGAGACTTGACATGAGGCATTCGATTGAGGTTGGTGTCTCTTCTGGCGGAGGGCCCGTGACTCCGCCTCTGGGTGGGCGGAGTGTAGGGATACTCCCTGCTGTTGTGGCTGCTCCTCGACACCGCATCGTCTCCAGTTGGTCCCAAGTTGTTCGGAATGTAGTCGGGTGGAATGTTCTGGTTGCGGATGTTACCGAGCGATTTGGATTTGTTCCCAAGGCCGTTCTGATTGGATACTTTGTTTGGGTCGATGGCATATGAGGTTACTATATGAGCTTTAGGATCGGCAGGGTCAAAGGGTAAAGGGTATCCTCTACACACTTCCAGTTCTACCCTATCATTTGGTTTAATTCCTTGGAAGATTGTAACAACGTCTTGGTGGGTGCAGCCTAGAACCAGTTTCTTGTTGACTGCTACCAACACATCACCTGAGAAGGAAAACAATAGTTTAATGAGAAGATTTATTTTTATAGTAACTAAATCATATACATAATCACAAAATGCACCCAAAAGAAAATAATATGAGGGGACTATTATTCCACAAGTTAACCAAGGCATGACTTAAACAAAATCTGTATTGGTGATTTGAGTAGTTGCTAAATGTCAAATCCTTTAATACAATTTAAACATGGTTAAGAAATGTAAAAGCAAGATGCAAAAATTATTGGGAGTTTTGAATATTTGAATATATGGATGACAAATCAATATTGATGTCCATGAAGAATACAATGAATGACAGCTGAAATCTGAAAAACATCAACCTTATTTTCGCTGGGCTTTTTCAGACAAAGTTTTTACTGGGGGGAGGGGAATCTCCCCTTCAGATCTCCATCGCAAAAGGTCTGATCGACACCAAATTTGACACAGACGTTGAGACATGCGAAAAGGGCATCGCTATGTAGAGTTCTTTTATGCCATCAAAATTGAGGAGTGGTTTATCAAATCCAATTATACCAATAAGATTTATGTTTTATGTTTTGTTATCATTGGTTGTACTGTTACACAGTTGCAGAGCAATCAAGAATTTTGTGCTGGAAAGGGGGGGGGGGGGGTCCCATTAGCTGTAGGTTAAAGAGAAGCTACTCTTTTGTAGGAAATGTGAAACAATCATTTCTTTTGTGTGTGTGTGTATTATTAAGAAAGGGTATTATGGTTTAAAGGTCTGCTGCAAAGGGTTTTTCTTCAGTTCTGCTCTCATGAACAAATGGTGTTTCTCTATATTTCCTTGACAGCATCAAACTCCTACATGTATATGGATTACAATGCAACTGCTCCATCAAATTATCACCAGGGATAACCCTTACAAAGTGAATTACCACTTTTTGAATCTTTCTCTACTTTACCAGTATATTATTTTCCCAAACTCTTGGAATATTTCTGGTATTCCATTCTGGGTCATCCAATATAATATAAATATAAATCGTTCAAGCAAAGCCTAATGTGATCGATTATCAAATATTATTATAAATTTCATGTGTTCTGTAACTTCTGCTGGGAATGAACTTGAACTGGAAATGGGTGTTACCTGTCTGCAAGACCCCATCATCGTGGGCGGGCCCTGTTGGGAGAATGTTTCTGATCTGAAGGAATTCATTGGGATCGTCCCCTCCTATGATGGTGAAGCCGAAGCCTTGGGTTCCTTTCACGAGGTACGTAGTGTAGCGCTGTCCAATCAACTTGCTGGGGTCGTTGGTAAACTTGTACATCTCATTCTCTGTAATAGTAAGTAATAATAATAGACATTTATGTAGCGCCATCTATCTAGAAATACTCTATTCCGAGGCGCGTTGTTATTATTATTATTACCCCGGCTTTAGCTCGACCTTTCAGCGCTCATGCATTCAAGGAATTAATCCTGCCGGGTACCCATTCACCTCACCTAGGTTGCAGCACAATGTGGATACATTTCTTGCTGAAGGAAATTACGCCATGGCTGGTATTCGAACCCATCACCCTCCGTTTCAAAGTCAATAGACCAATCAACTGGGCCATAACGCTCCGAATGCATATACAATCATTGAACTTTAGCTAGGGTCATGACCTTAGCTCTTAGGACAACTGCTGTATATGAAAGAAGAATTATTTGAATGGATGTGTGGTGCTCACAACGGGGGCACATCTTACAAAATCTTGCAATTAACTTACAACAAGCTCAAAATGATACTGCTCTATCGCTTGAATCAAGCTCTATGAAAGACAGCCCCTATATAATGAAATTTAAAATTTATCCCTATGTCAATGTTGATCCCTAAACAAAGCAGCCTCAAGTTTACCTGAAACAATGATAACCTTTGCCAAACCCTGAATGCTAACTTCTCTCAAACCAATTAAAAAATTACCACATAATCTGAAATAAGCAATGATTATAAGCAAAGGGAGGAAATGTCAAGAATGTTGAAAATGTGACTACTCAGAAATTATATCAGATAACAAGCAAAAATTGTACCAAAAAAAAACAAACAAAAAAAAATGGAAATTACATAAATAGCGAATTTACCATATCAAGTAATGGTTCTGTTGAGATTAATCAAATTTAGTTCATGTAAGTCCATTTTTGCTTGGGGTCGCAGTTGTATACATTCAGTGTTCATTATAAATCCCCATTTGAATTCCATGCAAAATGCTCAAGTCAAGAATCTAATAAAAATAAAGTTCTTGATGGTTCTCTTCTTATTTCAGGGTGATACCGATATGTAGAGCATATTTTAAATAAGTTGCGAATCAAGTTCACACATGACTTTATGATAACAGACTGAACACGGCAAGCCTATTTGTAATGTTTTATTATTTACACAAACTACAAAGCCGATCATGAAAGTTCATCTGTGTTGGTAAAAGATAACGATTTTGTTGAACTTTGGTTCACAACACAAAAAAACAGAAAATAACGAAGAGTTACCTCGAAATTTTCGGCTGCTAACTGCAACCTTCGTCAGCAATGTGACCCGATTTGACCTTAGTGACGTAAGCCATCACAGCCAATAATCATAAAGATATATGTCCCTGTTCATAAATACACCAGACTCATCATTCTTTTAGGAATAATGAAGTTCCTGATTGAGTCCCTGATTTGAATTTAACAGAATAATAAGTATCTGTTTTCAGGCCTTTGTTAAATTAATATAGCTTAGAAATAAGCACGGTTTTGAAAATTATTTGTAATTGGATGCATTTTGCGTTCTACAGAGAGTTTGGGCACAAAATTTAAGCATTAGAGGCATCTCCAAAAATATTATTTTCAACAACTCAAAGGCATGCATTTTTGACTGAGGGTATTTTCTCTATTTCGTATTGATGTTTGATAAACATTTATTGCCCTAATCATTCTGGCTTACTACCATTCGTACCAAGTTCCTCCGGTCCTATGGATCCATTGGTCTTGTTCTGTTTGGTCACATCGGGTTCATTTGAGGTCCTGTGGGGAGTTCCTGGACTATCTGCGTGTCTGTTCCTGGTCAGACTGTTGTAGCTACTGTTCGGAGCAGACCTTGGTGAGTTGGTCTTGTCGCCGTTCTTCAAGGGGCTGTTAAACTGTGTCTTGCGATTTATGTGACTGTAGTAAACGAATGAGAGGATAAACAAATATGTTTAGACCGTAAACTGGTAAATACTTTTAAAAATTACGAAATTATATTAGTCTGTAAACAGTAATGAATAATAAGAAATAGTGGATTATTTATATCAAGCAAAAAAAATCAATATTACATCCAACTATCAATCTGCATTATCCTGACAGTCACACATTCATTCATTTCAAATCTGAACGAGATAATGGAAGCATACATGCACGTCAAGTCAAGACTTGACAGCAAATCATATCAATGCACTGTCTACACAACTGACAAAGATAATACTGTTCAAATAGATATATCGCTGTATACATGGCCAGGTAGAAACATGAATAAGCATCATCATCGTTATGGAGAGTGATTTCCATAATGAGTTTACTGGTATTGCTAATCAATCATTGCATGCAGTGACCCTGTGAAAAATGGTGCTATTTATCTTGAAGAAGATGGGGGGAGAGGGGCAGGAGATAGTAGACACACACGCACATAAAGTTAAAAGAAAGAGAGGGATGTAGATAATAGACAAAGACAGACACAGAGAGGGAGATAGGGAAAGAGAGAGACAGAGACAGAGTGATAGACAGACACATGGCATGGCAAGAGAGACAGAGATAATAGTAGAGAAATAAAAAAAAAGAGGCAGAAAATCGCTTTCTATTGAGTTGAACAGAACAGGTGCTTATCTGGAATTCTTACAAGAGATAACCCTGAACGCATCCCTGGAAATTGTTACAATTTCCCAGATCTAGTGAAAGCCTCATCTCACAAAGGGAAAAGTCATGTTCATCTAAATAGAGTTGCTAACCCATCAAATAGATGCAAGAAGAATTCATTTAAATAGGTATTTCGTAAGAAAGTCTTTTAAATCAAGGTTAATTGTCAAAATATTATCATATATCAATGTAACCTTATCTTTGTAAAATCAAGAAATCTCAGCTCAAAGTCGGTAATTCTGATGATCACTTACACAGAGAAGCATATGTGGGACAGTGTATTAATATTGCTTCGAAAAATACCAGACATTTCATGGAATTCCGTGCTTATTTGGCTTATTTCTCGGCAATTACGCATTTCTTCCAGAGCTATTTGGCACATATTTTTTATTTATACAAACACTTTGGTAGTAATTTCATTGGATTCTGCTCGAACCCATTTTGAGATCAATAATAATACAGAGCGAATTGACAAATCCTCCGCGACCTAATAATGAGTAAACTTAAACTTAGGGTTAGCTGAGATTGGCTTTTAAAAATTTGTTTTTTCATTCATCTAATCCAACCTCTTCATCAATATTCAACAGCCGACATTCTTTACCATAAAAGAAAACAATTTTTTCCGAGATACAAACAAATCCTATCGTAACACTACTTCCACTTCAATCTTCTCATGAAATAAAAGTAACTATCATAAAATATGGCTTACAAATTAATGCATTAACTTTAGTTGCATGATCACCCGTGTCCTACATGTAGATGAAGCGTGTGATGGGTATGAGGAAAAGCTCCTACAGTTGTCATTTCAAACACCATATGGCAGTTTGTTATTTGATTTATGAATGAATTATACTCCTAACAAATTTCAAGGCAAGTCCTAACACAAAGTGACTAATTCAGCCAGATGAGTACGGTATGGATATTGAGACGGTTATAACTATGTCAAGCCAAATGGTAGTCTCCAGTTGAGCAACCTGTGAAGCCATACAAAAATACCTGAAGGATTTGTGTTTTGTAACAGCAACAAACACTATAATCCTATCTTGAGCCAAGACTAGCTCAAATGGGACTTCGCATTTCATGTGTGTTTACTCATGATGTCAATATTGGCTGAACTGTTCAAATACAAGCCAGCTCCAAGTATAACCAATATAATCAAAATCATATGCTAGTGTACTTCAGAGAGGAATAAGAGCCATAAATCTCAATGTCAGCATAAAAATCATACACTTCATTAATTAGTATTGGCTGAGACATACACTTGGTTACATATAAACAAGGAAATTTCATTTTCCCTGTGTCATATCATCCAGACATTATTTAAATATGATTTTCCAGTAACAAATGAAAAGCAAAAAGTGTGTGATTCCAAGTATAAACATATCCTTGCCATGTATGTTTTTAAAAACTTTAAATATTTTTTTTTTACATCTGGATTGTTATCTATCCAGTCAAAATACAGGGGCAGTGATTATGTAAAGATATAATCATATTATCTGAAACCTTATTATTATTTTCTTTAAGGGAATCATTATAGGCTAAATATTATATACTAAAAAAAATTCTCTCAAATTTCTTGAAATACATCCCATTTTAAATTTTATATTGAAGTCTATTCTTTTCAAAATATCTACAATGTTATCAACTGAACATCCAGAATAACTAAAAATACTGGAAAGTTCCTCTGTATATCAATCCTGATAGAACTTAATAAAACATGCATAACACAAAAGTCCCGCTGCAAAGTACAATTTACCTATACTTCCAGTATGCAATATAGCACTTCCCATGGGGCGGTATTCATAAGAGATAAAATATACATCGTCAACGAAATACACACGGCATGTAGATTGCAAAACTAGTTCATGCACAATGCACCACAGGACACATGTTCATGCTCTTCAAAATACAAGAATAAATTCAGGATATAACATCACGCAAGGAAAATCCACCCCTTTATGGATAGACGAGAAAATGGTGAGCCTCGGGCACAAAAAAAAAGAACAATGATCGACAATTACCTTGATTACCCAAGAGAAGAGAGCATTTACGTATGTTGTTTTTTTTCATTTTGATACCATTATGCCTCAGATTTTTACCACACTCATGCAATGAAGGCTCTATTTTAAAACAGGTCATTCATTTTTCTTTGCTTGCTCTAATGGGCTGGTATTCTGAAAATTATTTCATTGTTCATCATATGTTATGATTGTCATAGTGATCAGAAATAGAGTATGTAATTGGATTTAGAGCATCGCATACTTTAGACTTGTGTGCTGGTCTAGAGGCAGGAATTTGTGCGCTTCAACTAATTACAAGAGTGCCTTCAAAGTAATATCACGGATATATAGTAAAATCTTTCACCCCCCCTCCATAACCCAATAATATTCATTGTTCCCTAAAAAATAAAATAGATATAATCACAAGCAATGTTTCACATAATTTCTAGCATATTCTTTTATTAGTCAAATAGAAAATAAGCAAGATGAAATAAACACAAAAACCTCAGCTCTCTGAAATAATTTTCATATAATATCAGCCGTCCACCAAATTTCAAAAGGATGAGAGTTTTACAATACGAAGCTTCCTAGAGGGTGTTTACTGATGGGGGAGAAATACTTGCAAAATATTTTGAAGTCTGTCAAATGAAAACAAAAGATGGTGGCTTTGAGGACAACCAAAGATAGGCCTACATATACTTACTCAATGTAATATGTGCCATATTGCGGATCATCAATCTTTTCCCATCCATTTGGAAGCTCTGAAATTTAAAAGAAAAATGTAGGATGAGCACTGGAACATTCAATAAAATGATCTAAAACAAGCGACCCCAAAACCAATAATAAGTCGTCCAAAATGAATTTTTAAAAATTAAGTTTGAACAAGCTTAAAATGATACATGATTTGTCACATTTGATCAACAATAACTCACTCGAATACTAGATTGCATGCAGAGAAAACCAAGCGAGAGCTTCAGAAAATAATGAGAAAAAAACATTTGAAGTTTGTGTTCTCTCAAGCATGAGATGTGCACACTGTGAAATTTCAATGAAACTTCCAAGCAGTCTGCAAAAAGTTGTGTGAAAGAAAGTCTTGTATCTTGTTTTCTATTCAACTTTACCACTCGAAAGTTTTACAGTATAAAGATGAAGAAATACTCCTTCAGACAAACTAAGTTTTTAAATTTTTGCTTTTTGAAGACCAATTTACTAATTTGGCTATTAACAGAGAACCTTCCCTGGCAACTTATTGGTGGTTTGGGGGTGGTTGGTCACATATAATAATAATAATAATAGCAGGACCCGCTGGGAGAACAGTTTTCGGAACTGAAGTGGATACCCTGGGTAAATATACCTATATTATTATTATTATTATATGTTGTGAGTGGGACTTACATTAGCAGAGGTAAACTCTTTTGACATCTTAAATGATTGCATATTTAATATATTCTCAAACAGAAATAAAATGGGCCAGATAAAGAAAGGGTTCTTAATAGCATCAGGGTGTGAAAAGGAAACAAAATCTATGAGGGAACGGACAGCGACCATCTATTCATACACTGTGATCACTATTTTTTTTTTTTTTTATATGTATACGCCTCTTTGTAAATCAGTTCTATAACTGAAAGGGCTACCCTGCGTAAATAAAACTGAAATAAATAAATAAATAAACAACGGAGGTCCGGTGATAAAGTATGAATATTTTTATTGCTACTTGGGGGTGTAACTGCTCAGGGCCCCGTCTTACAAAGAGTTGCGATTGATACGATCAACCGCAACTATGGACGGCCAGCAACATCAATATCTAAAATGTATGTTATTTCAAAATGTTTTCCAGATATAATGTATATTCATAAATTAATCGGTTTCTTTACAATTTGGTGTGTTTGCCTTTGTTTACAAAGGACAGTTTGCAAATTTCCTGTAGAAAAAAATTATGACACTGATGGATTTCCATAGAGTTACGATTGATTGGATCAATCGTAACTCTTTGTAAGACTGGGCCCAGGCGACCGTTTCATAAAGCTGTTTGTAAGATAAGAGCGACTTTAAGAACGACTGGTGAACCTTTCTTACGCGCTAAACCATCGCCAATGAATATACCATTTGCCACAAGAAAGGATCACCAGTCGTTCTTAAAGTCGCTCTTAACTTACGAACAGCTTTATGAAACACCCACCAGGTCTTTGTTCGGGCATGTACATGGATGTAAATGCAGTTTAAATTACAAATTTCAACATGGATTATACCTTCTTTCGATGGGTCCGCGGCTGCATGTTTCTTCTTCTTCTCAAGTCTGGGGTCTAGCCATTGGGTCCTCTCATCTCTGTGACTATTTCATGAGAAAACAAAATACACAAAAAAATCAAGTGAAATACATTACTATAAAGTACAAATGATGCACAGTGTATGAAATCTTGTGATCTAAACAACACCAGTAAAACTCACATTCATCATTTGTTCATGATCATAGTATGGTTTAAATTCACCACCTCATTAATTCATTGTCCGCACAAGGATATCTGGAGCAGTACGGTAATCGCTGAACCCTAGTATTTGCATAGACTAAAGCAATGTAAACAGAGGTATCGGTCCATATGTTGTGATGTCTAGGATGTATGGATAGGGAAGTGGAAAAGTAGAGAAATATTAAAAGATATACATGAGAAATGTGTTATGGAGATAGATAACATTGTACAACATGAACAAGGAATGAGGAGACAAAGGAAATGGGTGGGGCTGAGGAGATTGTTTACAAAAACAAACAAAACTGTAGCCAGTGATTGGTGCATATCATTCAGCGTGGGGCAGACAGACAGAGAGAGAGAGAGATAAAGAGAAAGAATTATCAGATGAACATAGTCAGGTCGTTAAGCAGAGGTATATTACATAAGTAAAATAAATGTCCATTTTATAATTCACCTGATTGATCAGGTGAATCACACACCATTTTTTTTCTCCAAAACAATACAGTACTTAAACTTTAAATTCTATTCCATGTCATGGAATCATGAATGCAATGCTTTCAGATTGCCCATAACGAAACCAAAAATAGCTTCTTTTTCTCTTATATTGAGATGGATTCGCTAAGCCAGGCAGACCTAGGCCTCTAATCGGTAGCACACCACACATGCATGAGATAATATATTATGCATACAATGCTCGCATACAGGGGATATTGACTGATAATGTGGTTTCTGTATAGATCTTCAATTGGAGTTTTATAGTGCTCAGCAATATGCTGCAGCTGGCTATGAGCTGAAGCAAGATATGGGCACCATAGACAATAAAGTTATCATCATTATACCTGTCAATAAATCATTGTGACATTTATGCATATTTTGTGATGTTGGTGTTATGGTGCAGGGACAAAAGCAACATTTGAAAGAAATAAAAAGGGGACTTTGTCATCCATAGAATTGTAAATGCATATAAGAGCTGTATTCATATCCAGTCACAAGAAAATATTTTCATACTGAAAATGTTACTTTTAAACTGTAGAGTAAAATCATTTATAAAATCAAATTTTTAAAGAGAAAAACTTATATCTTGTGAGTGATGAGAAATAAAACTATGCTTGAAATCACCCAGTAAATAAATTTACAGAAAAATATCTTTTATAAGTTGGTATCATCATAAATTTTTATTTTTAACTTAAACCATAAAAAAATGTTTTCTACTGTTCATCATATCAATTCAATAATTTGTACGTTTAGGGATACCTATAAGTATACTGCTCAGAGATGGTATTTTTAGGGACAGTTCTAAAACATGCCTACCACCTGGCAATGTAAAAGAAATGGATATTCATCCCTTGCATGGCCACTTAATAAGAAATCCTTAACAAGGAAATCTTAAGGTGGGACTATAAATACATCTCGGGAACGGCCACTGGATGATCTCTGACCATGAACTAGCTGGGCCGTTAAAGTCATTATCGCCCTGTGCACTTCATCTCCACCACACATCATTCGGCCCGTAATGATCTCTGGGAATCAACACACAAGGAATAGCCATTAGCGTTGTCCTATTAGCACTCTGGTATAATTAGAGCATTGACAGAGAATTAATAGCAATACCCCTGATGACATATGGCTCTCTTGAAGACTTAATCGAAGATGCAAGAAATACATGTGTAGCGTGACACCACGAGGACAAAGGGATCATGTCAATCTTTTCATTGCATACTGATTTTATCCTGTTATCACTTACATTTTCTTTTAAAAAAACTTGTACACAAAAGGGAATATTCACATTTTAAAATTGTAGATTTTAGGGATTGCATTTTGTGATATCGTTTATAATTTTGTTCAGTAGAACTAAGAAAGCCATACAGCTAACAGTGATAACAAATGATTACTCCAATAAAAGTTACTGTCTGCATCTCCTACATTTTCCACAGTGTATGTTCCATTTCTTTGTCATTGTAATTTATCATTGTAATAAAAAAGCATTATAGTGTCACCTTGTAAATGAAGTGACAATTAAATGTTCATCTTTATAAATCTCTCCTTTTTTAATTGAGTGGTCTAAATTCAATTCATGTTGGTTCTTCTGAATAGGAATCATCTTGCCCTAGAGTAGTACACCCATAGCTGACTGATTTGATATGACCTCATAACGCATACATGAATCTCAAATCAAGATCCCTCTAAAAGCACATAATGCTATCCTGAATAACCCTAATTGCCAATCTTTACAAGACCTCGCCATGCCTTTTAATATACAACAGCTCGTAGCCTGAGATAATTACACCAGCCGCTCCTACAGACCTTCAACTCACAAGAAGTCTACGGTCAAAAGGCTTTCTCTGCCACGGTATTCCTCTTTAGAATAATTTATCATCATTAGATCTGAGAAATCCACCATCATTTGAGAAATTTCAAATCTAAACTGAAGTCTTATCTTTTCTAATATCGTCAATTCTTTTTTTTCCCCTTCCACGCCTAAAAATAGAATACTTCTAGACGGAGAGCACGATATAAATACCTTACAATACTATCATTATGGCTTCTCTTATTGCACTATTCTTTCATCTAGGGCTAGCAGCAGGAAGAGAAACATTCAAATGAAACTCCATTCATCAAATACAACTTGCTTTTGAACCAATCAGAAGTGTCCAATCAGGACTTGCAAGCGATTTTTTTTTTTCAGTTGCATTCGAATGAGCTATTCACACAATAGGGCCCTAATCAGGTAAATTTGTTACTTTTAATATCAATTATATAGCCAGGGTGACTACGAGAGTCTTTACTCTTCATCCAGATTACTGTTTTTGTTCTTGTAGGGTTTCAGCTCAGATGTAAAGTATGCTTGTATGTATGTATGAACATTGATCTGTGCCCTTCTCTGTTCAATATCTGTAGTACTGATTCTGATGAAAAACCATCATAAAAAGCATGGGCAGAACTGAGCCCAACAAATGTACATCAAGTGATGCAAATACGGTATTTCTTTTTAACTGTATAAGAAGTGCTTGGTGACTTACTCTATGTAGTACATGTCTCCTGTCTCTGTGAAGGCGATCTCCCAGTCTGACGGGAGAGGTCCGAGGTCCTCTTCAAGTTTCCTGACCGTCTCAAGGTTCTTCTCCGCCTGTGAATCCACAGGCTTGGGGTTGAGGGTGGTAGCTTCTATCGTTGACTTGTTTCGCTGACGTTTACCAGGGGCAGATGGCTTTGAACCTACAGGTATTCAAATCAAGATGAGAGGAAAGAATTACTAAAAAACCAATGTGGAACTTGGTTCTTCAGGTAATCATTAGAATAGAAGACCAATAACACAGGAGACTATAAATACAGCAGATTAAAATCTGTCAAGGATGATAGTCTATGTTAAAAGAATTTTATTTTTTATTTATTTTATTTATTTACCCTTGTGGGGTGGAACACCCTATCAGCAAATGCTGTTTTTCATTGATAACAAAATGTGCTTTTCATAATACATGCTCCACCAATGTTTATCATCATGAAAGGCTTGTGAGTAGATCACTTTT
This sequence comes from Lytechinus pictus, assembly GCF_037042905.1. Taxonomy (NCBI): domain Eukaryota; kingdom Metazoa; phylum Echinodermata; class Echinoidea; order Temnopleuroida; family Toxopneustidae; genus Lytechinus; species Lytechinus pictus. The sequence continues at coordinate 9,328,709 of NC_087247.1, read as the reverse complement.
TGGTAAGACATACGAGATAGCAGCGGCTGTAAGAATTTAAAAATTAAAGAAATCCTTAGAAAATATGAAAGGAACAATGAATCTCAAGCTCAGGAAAGAATGAGGATACATCGTTAGAACTAATAACAATAATTATAATAGCGAGTACTTATATAGCGCTTTTCCAATATACGGCTCAAAGCACTTTCCAGCATATTATCACCCCGGTCATTGGATTCATTTCAATCCCGCACGAAAGTGCACAATTTTCACTCCCTGCGGATCACTCCTTGCATTCATCGCAGCCTCGAAAGGCGCTGGCAAATTCAAACACACAATAACTTTCGCACCCTACCGGTACCCAATTAACACCTGGGTGGGGCAAATGCAGATCAACGTCTTGCCAAAGGATGCTAGCGCGGGTGGGATTCGAACACACGACCCTCTGATCCCAGGAGAACTGTACATGTTACTGTTAAATGACGTCTGTAATCTCTTTGAAAGAGAAAGACGGTAATTAACCCACTTTATAGGTCAATCAATCTCTCAGGATGAATGCATATGAGTGACATAACAATAAGGGAACAACTTGCGTGCACATATTACAAAATATAAAAATCCTTTATCCATTTGTATGTAGGTTATATTAATTAAAAACAAATAATATTTTAATATCTTCATTCTCAACAGCAATATTGACAGATATTCAAAGAAAACAGAGGGAAGGAATTTTGAAAGGAGGTGGATATTAAAAATCATATTTTGAAGCAAATTATAACATTATACATGTATCCCCAACATCTAAGATATTTCACCTTCACCGATTTTCACATTTTAAGAATGCAAAATGGACTTGCCCTGACTAATTATCATCAAAGAAATTACATTTTCATATAGTTGGTCTGTATTATAGTATATATCAACAACTTGTGAAAAAATTTCAAATAATCGATCAAGCTCTCAAGATTAAAATGTTTTGAACTGTACTACTACAGGTACAGTCACTAACAGCACCAGCAAAATTCTTGACTACATTAATACACTTCTCCATATACGATCATGCATCCAATATCTATTTCATGCTGAAAAATATTACGGTAAATCCATGGTCAATTGCTTATCATACTGCTGATCTACCGATTAAACGCTACCACACTGCACATTCAAACTGCGATCACTTGTTTTGTAACGGAGATGAGGGGGCGGTGAGTATGCAACAGACTGACTGATGAATGGTTTTGAAATTGCAAGTCATATGGAACACAAGATATTGTCCATCATCGATAGAGCAAATTACTGCTATTTATCATACTGATGGTTCTATTAGCACGCAGTGACTATACTCTACTGCATTTCAATGAACAAGTTCTGATGAATACTGATTATGAATTAAAGCTACACGAGTATAACCATAAAGTTCTAGCATGGAACACTGTTGCTTTTCTCATTTCATACAAACATCTAAAAATTTAATTATGAATGTTAATACACATAGGTCTTGGCAGTTTTAACACTTTGTGATTTTCATTTTCTAGTGTGATCTGAGAGAATCAACTTGGCATGAACAACATTTAATGTAACATTTGAACAAGTGTGCAAAAAACACATGCCAAAAAAAATTATTTTAAGGTGATTTAAATTTTAATTCACATCTTTTTCAAATACAATTTTTCCAAAAATAGGCTTACCTTCATTTCATCAAGGACCTACAGATTCACAATTTATACTGTACGTATATGTAGTTAACCCTTTCCGAAGATGATCACATCGCCAATATATACGCAATATGGAATCAAGTGCTCCAAGTATATATTCATGAATACAATATAGTTTCCAAATGCGATTGTGAGTCAATATACAAGCCTACATGTACAGTATGTACTTTCAGTGTCGAGTGTTTATGTGGCCCTGAAAAGGGGGTGTCGCTTGTGCAATATATTACATATTTGAAACCATAAGCATTTGTTTCCTGGTGAAGAAGAGTTGATGTCCAGAGCTTGACGATAAATGACAGCGGGTCCCGGGTGTAGCCTTCAATCAAGTCTCACCAACCATTAAAAATATACAGAATTAGGGTACTCGATCAAGCCGAAAACCAACATGCTGATTAGCAATCAATGTTTTTTATACTGATATTGTATTTGTGTTTATTTTTGTCAGATATATTCTGTTAAAGTACTATATCCCTGTATTTTTTAAATCCTGACTTCTTATAAATAAATCAATCTGCCATCAGGGAGGCTAAGGAGGAAGAACGAATCCTAATTAGAGATTGATGGAATGCCCGCTTGCTTCATAAATACTTCACTCTACCAATAATATGTATAAACATGGGGCACCTCGAATTCCGATCTAAATCCAATTACGAGGATAGCTGGTGAAGCGTTTATATTGCTCGATACATGTCAAATCTAATTTCTTGCTAATATGATACTTGTGAATAAAAACAGTTAATTGCAGAAATATGAAATAACTGATCCTACTGTTCAAACATAATTTACACTAAACACTACTTATGTTGAGGAATTTTCATACATTTCTTTTGGTTTTGTTTAACTGCAAACCAATTAATATATAATATAAAGAGAGCTCTCTTGAAAAGGTAGAGTTTTAATTTTCTACAGGTTGAATAATTTTGCATAAAGATTTTTCTGGTGATTTTCAAAAAAAAAAATCAACTTGAAAACTTTGGTGATGCTTTCCTGTGTGTGCATTCGGGTCAGTAGACATGAAAAGAAAACCAACCTGGCAATTGCATTCAAAATGACCAAGCACATGGAAATGCTAAAACTTTTGGGATAATGAATCGTGTACAAATCAGAGCTGCTAAATGATCAACCTTCGCCAGGAGAGACTATTGGACTGCCCTTGACCATCTCACACCAATTAGACCAATCAGGACCTGAAAAACGCTGACTTCCCTTCATGAAATTAAATCAGACGGACCACAAACCAACTATTGAAGTAGTAGAAATATTTTCATTAACTGGCGCAATATCATTTTCTGTAGTAAATTAAAGGTCAAGTCCACCCAAGAAAAAATGTATATTTGAATAAATAAAGAAAAATCAAACAAGCACAACAGTGAAAAATTAATCAAAATTGGATGTAAAATAAGAACATTATGACATTTTAAGATTCACTTATTTAAAAAAAAAAAAAACCTTTATGCACATTGCACAACTCAGTAATATGCAAATGAGAGAGTCAATGATGTCCTTAACTCACTATTTCATTTGTTTTTTATTGCTTGAATTATTTACAGATTTGGCAATAATAACCAACTTGGCTGAACCACATAATGTTAAGACAATGGTAATCCGCATGTTCAGGGAGGAATAAATATTTTCTTCACATGACAACAAGAATAAAATTAAAATATTTCAAATTTCATATAATGAAATACAAAAGAAATAGTGAGTGGATGGGGTCATCAGTCCCCTCATTTGCATACAGACCAGGATGTGCATATAACTGTTCTATGAAATTAAGCAAATCTTTAAAATGTAATAACTTTCTTATTTTACATCCGATTTCAATGAAATTTTCAGTGTTATTCTTGCTGGATTTTTCTCCTTTTATTCAAGTCAAGTTTTGTTGCCCGGGTGGACTTGTCCTTTAAATAAAAACCATTACACCGTACCTGGTCTGATATGCCTCTTGGTAGTTTCCTGATCTGTTGTGTTACTGGAGGAGTTGTTCTGCTGTGGCTGGGGTTCAGGTTCTGATGGGGTAGAGGCTGGAGCATCAGGGGGCGGATCCTGGGGAGGCTTTGGTGTCCCGTAATGGTTACCTGAAATCATTGGAAAATTGTTTAAAAAATTGTTGGTTTTTTTTTTTTTTTTTTTAATAAATCAATGGTTTACTTCAGGTGGTCTTTTAAATTTGGTAAAATGATTCAGCTTGGTCTAAGGAGAAACATCATATTAAATGAGACTTATGGACTCTACAGCAATTCAACTCTACTATTCTGTCATCCACATGTTTTTTTATAGTTCCTTTTACAGAAATAAAAGATAGGAAGTCTCATTTAACATAAATGTTACTACTATAGCTGTCAATGATTGAGTCGTTGTCATAATAATCATAAAAACATTCATTGAAGTTGAAAATTGGATATAGATTAATATTGCATAAAATCATAGGGTTATATATGATGTATATACCCCTACTGAAGGACTGTATGTTTCACCATTAACATGGATAAATAAATGTGGTACTAAAATACACCATATGCAAGGGGTCTTGAATAAAGTGAATGCCAAAACATCAGTACAATTTCACACACCCTCCTCAAGACAACTGAGACATGAGCAATCTGGAGAGCACATGCCATAAGAACTTTTTATTGCATTGTCTAGACTCAATCTCATGCATAGGAGAACAACATTTCTCGGCAGGAGCTCTTATGGCTTTCAAGTAAAAAAAAAAGACAGTCTGCAAATAGCATGAGAAGATTGTCTTCCTGAGATTGGAAATGTTATTTTTCTTTTATCCAATAAAGAGAAAGACAGAATGCAGGAGAAAGTGAAAGGGGGAGTGAGAAACTTCCAAGGCATGATTGCCTCCACTTCGAAATGCAACGCTTCCACATAGCGAGATATTCGTTACAGACTGGTCTGGAAACACAGACGTGTGTATTGACTAATTAGGAGAGCCCAGACTGTGAAACAGGCAGTCAGATGGAAACAAATTTGATTTCAGATCTCTTCCAGCCACCTTTTGGCCTGAAGGAGGAAGAAGATGCGGTATTGAAACTGCCGAGAGTCTGTGAAGCTATTAGTCTTATTTTGATATGTGTACTGAACGGATGTAGAGCATGTATAGGCCTATATGCAGCTGATTGTCAATCAACCCTCAAAGTTACACAATATGTTGTCTAAAATATCTTGTTCTGTTCATAGAATCAACAACATCCATTTCATGAATGTACATGTATATGGCAGCCGGTTAAAAGCTCTTAATTCCATCCTCAAAAAGATTCTTTGAAAATATTTGGAAAAAACATGAAAAACAAGGATAACCCATCATCTGCACATTCTTCAGCTCAATTGAGCTCAAGAAGCAAAAATTATGTTTTGCTCCATTATGCCAGTGTATAAAGATAAATCTTAGAAGAATAAAAAAGTGGGATTCATTGACATGTTTACTTCTAAAGATAAACCCTTGATTAATAATATGCAATGTTCAAATCAAAAGAAAATTCAAATACAGACTTCAAGCCTTTATAGGGGAACTTTTTTTCAAATTGGTCGGAAAGAGAATTACAATAGGCACATTTTGCAATATGATTGCTGTTCAGACGTCAAAACTTTCAATATACCACCAAGCAGCTATAAAACGTTTGAGCCAATATTTGTATGTAGTCCCATACATGTATTTCCTTGTGTAGTGTATCAGAGCTAAAGAAAGTTAATATCAGATCATTTCAGTAATTCTAAAATTTTACAGCATACACATAATTATTTGATCAAGATTAACATCAACAATACGATCTTGGGTCAAAATCTCACATATATCACCAAAGTACACAAATGCAGTGATTTGTATACACACTCAAATCAGTGGATTTGACTGTAAAATATTATGAATTGGTTCCCATATGCCTCACAACAAAAGCAAAAGATTCTGGATGTGTATTTGTGACATGGCCAATAGGCCAGGTTGACAGAGGTCAGGAGACAAAATCCTGAGGAATGCTTGAACTTTTGCACTCCTAAACATGCCAAAATAGAAATACAGAGAAGCACACCAACAAATATTCAGAGCAACTTCAGAAGACAACGAAATTAGATCACTGTTATGAAAATACGGGTAAGTGGTTTCGTGTATTGTCAGAAACTGCAGACATATGGTCTTCCTATGAACCATCTAGTACTGTCTTTGTAGTTCAAAGTACATGTGTATATATAAAGTACAAATGAATGCAGGTCAAGTACAGAAGGTGAAAACTTGACTTTGAAATACATACATGAGAATTCATGAATTATACCTCCACACCAGAGGGTTTTTTTTTTTAAAGGAAGTATCAAAACAAACGATGTAAGCCTAAATGAAGGCCATTACACACACATGCAATCGGTGATATGATTCACCTACAATGTACTTTCCATATCTACATGTATAGTCTACTTTATGCACATTGAAATTTTCACTAAAATGTTACAATCTTAAATTTCACGAGATCATTGAAACAGGAATATGATGATCAATCTACTCTAGAAATCCATGAAACACAGTGCACAAAGAATAGGCCTTGGACCTAATCAATCGATACTAGAATCCTGGATCGACTCTTGAAGAACCCTTGAATGTTCTCCAGACTCCACATCATATATCTTTGAAAAAGTATCAGTGTGTAAAAATATTTTCTTATACAGCAATTTATGATCAGTACAAGGATACAAATTTCACAGAGATGTCATATTCATATACCAGGTATGGTCGTGTATCAAGTTCACATAAACTAAAAAGGGTTACCTCGAATGGGTCAGTAATGGTATTAACACAGATCACCTTCTACATGTACACATCTACAATCAACCAAGGCATGCTGACAGCGACACCAGACAAACGGTCAAGACTTTCTCCCCTGAGCAGGATGACCTCAATTCTCCTTCATACCAATTACCATACAAGAAAAGTAGGAATCGCTGCTCAGTCATCTCTAGTAAAGGATCTATCTACTAAAACACATACATGTAACTCCAAAATCATGCTCAAAGTGGATGCTTGATCTTATCTTCCAACCTTGGCTAAGGAGTCTAGTGGTAACTGGTACATGTATATGCAGAAATTGCGTTGGTGTCGCATCAATACGGATCAGACATACACAAAAGGAGATTTCTGTTGGAAGTGATGCTGAAGGGTGCCCTGATATGCAAATAATTGGCAGTATTCAATTCCTTTTATCAAGATGAAATGCAATACATTAAAGAGGTGTATGCACATTTGCGAGTGTATTAACCAGTCAACGGTACAACTGCGTCTTTCTCCCGAGGCAATGTCGCTTAGACCATGGCCCCTTGATCAGACACAATGCCTTGAGAATGCCAAAGAATGGATCATGTGGGTTCGGTTTTTTTGAAAAGAAACAATGGCTCAAAGATGCTTTTAGACGTTAAATGCATATTCAAATGGAATGCAAGAAAGGGGTTGAAGTTTTAATATAATTATTCAGTTTTAAGTTTTGAAAGCTGACTTAAATCCCAGGTACTGCAATAAATTTGTTGTGATTTGATGCTTTGTTGTGATTGCACCCTTTTATTCAAAATCAGCCAATGACACCTTCAAGTTTGAATGCAGTCTGTGAATCCATAGCATGCATGAAGACAGAAGCGATATGCCCCCCCCCCCTAAAAAACATTGGTTCATGTTTCATAAGAGGAAAAATGATTAAACATTACTTTGCGAAATTGGATTGCCTATATAACCATCCCTCTTCATGTCACCTGTAAATGTACATGCAACGAATTGAGGGGCACAAAAAGGGCCATGAAATTATCAAAGGCAAAACCCACCCTCAAATTTAATGCTTATTTATAAAAATGTCCAATTTAAAGTGAATGTTCTTGAATTTTGATTCAACAATCATTGTTTGTGTTCCAGGCCATTCTCTCTGAAAAACTTCAGATTTTTGCAGAACAGGGAAGAATTTTACTCCTCAGAAAAAAAAAGTGAGTTTTGATTCAGTTGTTGGTCAGTCAAGAAAAAAAATTCAACAAAGTTCTGTCTTGCAACACAAAAGAGTATGCCCAGTGGTCATAAAATACATACCAGGAAAATTAGTCCCCATGGATACAATATTCATATTATTCACACCCACTTCCATGAAAAAGCTCTATTCAACTTATATCATTAACCATAAAACAAATTCTATTGAATTCATAGCACAAGATAGGAGAACACCTTTCCATGGGTCTTCATCAAACCAATATTAATGATTTATTTGCTTTTATAAAAAAAAAACATCAATCTCCCTTTTTAAAGTAAATAAAGCCTTCCCCATGTTGCAAAATTATTTCATATATAGCATAGTATAACAAAGTAGTAGAAATTAGAAGGGTGGAAATATGGAATCATTACTTAGCCAATTTCATGGCTTCAGTATTTATAAGGACTATTAGGACTACAGTGTATCGCCATTTTACGTACTTGTATATTATAACACTACATGTAGGTATCGCTCTTTAAATTTAATCATGTTGTGAAAATGGCACAAATTTTCAGCCCTAAATCATCCTTTTTCCAAATATGTTTTGTTAACCATTTGGTTCGTGCAAATTCATGCAAATTTTCCTTTAAGTCACAAGAACAAAAATCTAATTTTTTAACACAAGAAGAACAAGAAGAAATTTGAATAAAAAGTACTCAAATGCAATGGAGATTTCGATCATGACATCATACTGCCAAGCAGCAGTAAACTTAAATCAAGTTAATAAAGTGCACCAAAGGCGACCTCTATCAAAGGGTTCAAACTATGAATTGTTTAAAACTAAAAAAAAAAAAAAAGAAGAGCTGGATATTGCTGAAAATCACACTGGTGCAATTCTGTTTGACAGAAAGTGTGTTTTATTGCTTCAATTAAAAAAGAAGCACTATTACCCATCTTGAGAAAATAAAGACATGGGGCTATACATGTATTTAGTTTGACTGTGGGAAAATAAAAATTTATCACAAGAAAACAATTTTCTCATAAAAAGGGGGTATTAATGAGAGTAAAAAAACAGTATCATGGCCAATACACCTGTACCTTATTGGCAATGGTATACATGTGGATATTGGATAAGGTTAGAAATTGTAGAAAATGCTAACCAAACGCTGCTTGAATGCTCTTAAAATAGCAAAAATGCAGTTTCAGTTTCAATAATATTACACCTCCAATTTGCAATATGCAAAAAGACATTTCAGAATATGCACAGCTCGAAGAGATTTCAAATGCATCGAAGAATTATGTGACCTGAAAACCCCTAAAAAGAGGCTTATCACAGAATAGGAAGCAATAAAGGAAGTATAGTGAAGAATATACATATAGGTACTGTAAACATTTACAACTACTTGCCATAAACAATGACATCACAACTGTATTGTGTAGTATTGTAACCTACAGTGCAGTTTATAAAGAAAGAAGTGCTAACTCTAAATAACTCACCATTGGATATGGGCTAGTAATCAGGAATTATCCACCTGTGTTAGACTTCATAAATCAGTCCCATCGATAACGAGATCTAATCATAAGCTTTGGTCCCATTCTGGTACACACACGCACTTGAACAACACACGACAAACGACGTCACACCATGAAAAGCCCGTCACGCATCCGTCTCTCGACAAATCATTCCCAAAGAAATAGTTTTCCATTTCAAATCAACAAAAGGTCCCATCAAGCGAATATCTTTTCATTGGGAGTCTTTGCACAAAAAAAGCAGAACCTTTCAAACGGAAGGTCATAACATGCAGGTATAAATGGCATCTCTCACGACCAACAAAAACACAAATCAAGGCTGCGGTTTCATGACAAAAACTAACAAAAACTAAAGAAAAAATGATAGAAATTCGAATACTGTATATGCAATATCGGCTGTATATTTTACTCTCGATGTTGATGGATGTTCAGGGGGGGGGGGACAAACAATAAGTGTTCGGCAATTGAACTTTAAACTTGCCAAATCAATGTCACAAGTGCTTTCAAAATATCATTCAGACTACAATACTTTTCGAGAAGTATTCTTGTGTATTAAAGTACCATGTGCCCTCTTGTGAGCAACTATTCAGTTTACACATTTTTTTTTCACATCAAATGTTTTGCTGTGTTTCATCTCTGACAACATTTTTGTATTCAAATGTTCCACCCTGCAGGGGAAAAATAACAGCAGACAGTATCAAAAGTTCATGTGTATTATTTTGTTGTTATTACATTCTGCATAACTGACTTGTCATCCATGAATTCACTGAATGTGTATTAAAGCCCAGGCAATAATAAGTTTTAATGGCTTTATTCCAACGAGGAAGAAACAAATTGAGAAACTGAATGATTTTTCAAAATAAATCAGAAATATCCACCCAAAATATCACATTAGCAATTTCAAGTGACTTCATTAGTCAAGGTGTATTAAATGCCCCTCTACCTACGTCGTCTACATGTATTGCTCCCTTTCTCCAAAATGCATCCAAATACATTCATATTATCACATGAGTAGTATGAAGTTACACACTCTACTACTGTTAAGCCCCTGAAAGTAATAAATACTCCCAAATCATTTTTTTTTTTTCAAAGTAAAAAAAGAGGAAAATTTCAATAATTGGCAGGGTTGAAATGCAAGGAAGAAGTGCAGTGCTTCCTCAGTGACATAACCAACTTACAGAAATTAAATCCTTGACAGTTTAGAATTAATTAATTAATTTTATAAGTTTTCTGATTTATATTAAAGGCATTGTTTGGATATGCCTTTAATAATGATGGTATATCCTGTGTAGTTTCATGTCCTTGATGGAGCAGTATACATGTACATGACTTGCTATCTGAAAAGGTGAGTGTCATCTCACATTCCTATCCTTTGTTTCAAGATATAGATGAACCCAACATGAACTCTACACTTGTAGATTTTTGTATTCAATGTTTATTTGAACTTAAAGTCTTATATGGTTTAACCCTATTTTAACTGGGCTATTTCAGACCAATATATACTGGGGGGGGGGTCAGTTTGACTCCCCCCCCCCCCCCTCAGATCTCGGCCGTTGATTGCACAATCGCCGCGAAAATTTGCACGTGCCTAGAGCCGGATGTAAACTACAAGACTGTATAGTAAAATTTTCACAAAATTAATTGGTTATATTTTTTCATTAATTAATTATGCAATAAGCATATGAAATTTGCCCTATTTTTTTTTGTTTTTGCCTTAAACTCACTTTATATAGCTAGTAGAATTCTAATTTCTGGTGTACATATGAATTTTTACATTTCTAACAAAAATTGGTTTTTTTTTATTCTTATGTATTTCTTTGTTTTTTCAAACCCTTGCTTACAAAATATTGCGTAATTTCGGAACTGCATACCCTGGCATTGCAAATTAGGTCTCAATAGATGTGCAAGACTTGAAAATAAAGTCAGCGGGCAGCGCAGTCAAAACAATTTGCGCGGCAGCATAGCCGCGAAATTTGTCAAGGGGGGGGGGGGGTCAAATTGGCCCCCCCCCCCCCCCCCGCAGTTTAATAAGGGTTAAATTAATGTTTTCAATTAGCAATACAATAATCACAATTTTCATTCAGAATTTAAAACAAGTGGAATGCCTCTGGCCGTCTCACCTGCATCACGCGATTCAATATAGCAGCAGTGCTGATTTTGAAAACTACTATAACTCGCACAAGATGTTCAGTGATACTTGGTTACTCTTATTTCCACGTTTTATGAACTAGACCCATACACTTATAGAGATATGATGGTAATTCAACAAATACCCCCAACGTGGCCAAAGTTCATTGACCTTACATGACCTTTGACCTTGATCATGTGACCTGAAACTCGCACAGGTAGTTCAGTGATACTTGATTACTCTTATGTCCAAGTTTCAAGAGAAAGATCCATCAACTTTCCAAGTTATGATGGTAATTCAACAGATACCCCCATTATGGCCAAAGTTCATTGACCTTTGACCTTGGTCATGTGACCTAAAATGCGCAAAGGATGTTCAGTGATACTTCATTACTCTTATGTCCAAGTTTTATGAACTAGACCAACACACTTTCAAAGTTATGGCGGTAATTCAACAAATACCCCAATTTGACCAAAGTTCATTGACCCTAAATGACCTTTGACCTTGATCATGTGACCTGAAACTTGCACAGGATGTTCAGTAATACTTGATTAACCTTATGTATAAGTTTCATGAATCAGATCCATAAACTTTTAAAGTTATGATGGTAAATCTACAGATACCCCCAATTCGGCCAAAGTTCATTGACCCTAAATGACCATTGACCTTGGTCATGTGACGTGAAACTCATGCAGGATGTTCAGTGATACTTGATTAACCTTATGTATAAGTTTCATGAACTAGGTCCATATATTTTCTTCTAAGTTATGATGACATTTCAAAAACTTAACCTTAGGTTAAGATTTTGATGTTGATTCCCCCAACATGGTCTAAGTTCATTGACCCTAAATGACCATTGACCATGGTCATGTGACATGAAACTCAGGCAGGATGTTCAGTAATACTTGATTAACCTTATGGCCAAGTTTCATGAACTAGGTCCATATACTTTCTAAGTTATGCTGTCATTTCAAAAACTTAACCTCAGGTTAAGATTTGGTGTTGACGCCGCCGCCGCCGCCGTCGCCGTCGGAAAAGCGGCGCCTATAGTCTCACTCTGCTATGCAGGTGAGACAAAAATGAAAGAGTATTGTGTTAAGCTCCAATCTGTCTCAATCACAGCTCCATTCTCAAGATGACATACATGGAGAATCCCGGCCCGTTAGAAATTCTAATATAGCCGGTTTTGGATATTGCATTTTGAAGCATATTCAATATTGTTTGTCAATTTCCATATGTCACTTCTGATATTGGGTCGTTAAAACTGTGCTGAGAAGAAAATTAGCAGATCTACAATCTATTTGAAAAATACCTTCAAAAAGACCACTTTCCAGTAGGTGACCACTCTTCTCCAGGGCCAGGAACTCATCGACAGAAAGGAACTTATAGTCAACACCGTTCACCTCTCCTTCCCTTGGAGGTCTGGTAGTACCTGCATATTAAAGAAAAGACAAAGATGGCGCAGAAAGAAGATAAGACAGGAATTATTGGGCTCATGCCAATGTTATTCAATGCTCTGAAAGGCTAATGGGTTGGTTGAAATCAACCAGAGAAAATTTCAAGGCAAATAGGACAAAAATACAATGAACATTACATTTATTCAAAAGATAAATAAACAAGCTAGTTTATAGCATTTGAAGTTCTGCATTGGTTCGTGACACAGTGCAATTCATATCAAACTTTGAAAAAATACTAATTTCCTTTAATATAGCGAAACTGATATTGTGAAACTTCACTTTTCAACTTGTTCAATTCACTCTTTTTTTTTTTAATCAACTTGCTTGATATCATAATGGACTTCACTTTTGAATTTTTAAAGTTTCAACTACTTTAGATGGAACGAAGTAGAGTACACCATGTGAGGTTCTCAAAACTGATGTTGGACAATGTTCTGTTTCTTACCATTTTCCATTATCTATGGAAAATACTTTTGTATGAAATATTAAAGTACGTGTACAAAATGAAGTACATACAATGCTACTTGTAACATCTTAAACTTCAGAACCCCATTTTGCTTTCCATTTTCATATAAATCTAAAAGGCATCAACATTAATATATCATTATGAAACATCCAAGAAAATATCTCAAGTATCACAAATGCATTACCATTGGAAATACACAAAGATCATGAAAAAAAAAATAAGTAGCTTACTTAATAGAACAAGCATAAATAATTAAAGATACATCTCCAGACAGCAATTTTACCTCCTTCATACATTTGAAATGTCATTGTACCAGTCAGTAACTTATTATAAATGATGCAACATACAACTCATATTTATCACCATGGAAACATAGAGAAGCAGCCATAATAAATCTTGAATATCCTGGATTCATGAATGTGTTGCAGAAGTACCTTACAGTATCTTATATCAGACACATGTACATTTGTATGTATGGAGTAGTACATATCAAAGTTCTAATTGGGGAAGGCATAACAGAAGTTGCTTTCAAAATTACTAATTTAACACAAAGTTGGAGCAAATACAGCCCTACAGAATATGAGGAATAATTTACACACTGCTACATGTACATATATCTGTATTCATGCCAACCAGAAAGAAATAGCTATAGGTACTTTCAGACCTAATTTAAAAAATACCTGGTATTTTCTATCAGAAGATTTACCGAGATCTAATCTGATCAGACCAGGGTTTGTTTGTTGGTTTGTCAGAGCGAAAGCAAATTACTTGTAATGTTTTTTTTTTTATTGCTGGCTAATCAATGAAATAACTTTTTTAAAATTATGAGCACTTTCACAGGGACATTTCCAAGGTCAGTCAAAGGTATTCTCAAAGTCCAGGAAAACTACGACCATACTGTAGGCCTACATGCTCATAACTTTGAGAATGTACATCCAAATTTATTCTGGTTTGGGTGGGTATGAATGTGGAGATATTAGGTATTTTGAGACCTGAAAAAGCTTTTGTAAATTTACAAGTATTTTGGCGATTGAATGGGTCTGAAAGAAACCTGTAAAACATCCTTGCAACACTGGCTGGCAAGTTTGAGAGTGAATGAAAATTGAAGAAAGAGGAATGGAAAAAATTGGGAGGTGAATGACTGGAGTGGACTTAATGAGAAATAAGTGTACCACTAATACAGGCCTAAGGTCATTTCTAAATCCTGATGATCTTGAAAAGGGTCACAGCCACAAATGGAAGTAGTATTAATGTACCAGTCCAGTTCATAAAAAACAAATACTACCAGCAGTAGGTTACAGCAGGGACCTGTCGCTGGTTACAGGGAGAAAATGCAAATGCATTCAAACCTGAGTTTGTTGTTGCTGTTTTGGGGGGATGGCGTACAGTGATACAAACATGTACGCTTGAAAACCCTTGGTTTTCTTGAGGCTACATTTGACAACCGGGGAACATAACTGACATACCACAACTGTCTTCTGGAGCACAGGCAATATTTTCTGCCTAATTCTGTCTCAGGAAATCTAGCCGGTATCACACAAATTCAGTAACCCTGGACTGGTTGCAGAGCTGCCAACATTGGGAAGATAGAATCCAGTAGATTTCGCGGAGGTACTATGGTTTTGTGAGGGAGTGACGGAATGCTGTCCCACGGAGGGGAGTTTTGGGTAGCAAAACACATTAAAAAACAACATTTGATATTTTCAATAATTCATAAAAGAATGCATTGAACGTGAAAATACCTTTAAATGTCCAGAGGGGAAGGGGCTTCAGTAGTGCCTTGGTAAACATGGTACATGAGCTTGCCTGGCCCTGTACTAGTGTAAAGACTTTATAGACTCTAGTCTATGTGGCCTGTAATTAATTAAAGTCTCTGTCTGAGTGATTCTTGTGAAAATTGTCACACAGTCCCATTCCGC
This sequence comes from Lytechinus pictus, assembly GCF_037042905.1. NCBI lineage: Eukaryota > Metazoa > Echinodermata > Echinoidea > Temnopleuroida > Toxopneustidae > Lytechinus > Lytechinus pictus. Next base: position 9,313,576 of record NC_087247.1, on the reverse strand, counting down.
TTGAAAATTATCTTTAAACTTCAAAAAATATTTTGTTGTCTTGGTCTTGGATGACTCCATCTCCATAATCTCCATGGTCACTGACAATGCGATTGTAGTGTGGATGAATCGGGACGAGGCGTGCTTCACACTGCACAGCTCAGCCAGCCAGTGCCAAGCTAGCTCACTCACGATAGAGAAAATGTTTGAATCCGATCAACCCAAGTGAAACTTTAGTAGGCGAAAAAATCTCCACTTTGCTTCTGTTCTTCAGGATTGTCAATAAAATTATTCCTGAAAGTAATCCACTTGTTAATCCCATGATTGATCCACAGTTTCAGCTCGAATAAAGCGCACAAAAGCTTACGAAAAATGCCCCGCAATGCTCGTGGACTTCCCTTGTCGCGGCGTAGCAGGCCGGAGACCAGGCAGGGCCGCGCCGGGGCGCATCGGGGGGCATGTGCATCGAGTGCCGCTAAAGTGTTTCCATCCCACACATTTCAGAACCCGGAAATAAAATGGCTTGTTAGACTAATTCACCAGTCGTTTTGTAAAATTATCTTCATTTAGATTGGAAATAAATGTACGATTATACAAAAACTGGTATAAGTTACTGGATAAAATGAAAATGTGATCCGGAGGTTCCACGTGGGTGTAAAGGGAGTTGAACATGCTAGACTCGTAAAACAGCCGTTTGTATGAATTTTACAATTTAACAGCTAAAAATCACGATTATCCGGGAGATTTTAGCATGGGGTCGGGAGAACGGGAGATTCGATCGAAATCCAGTATTCTCCCGCAGGATCCGGGAGACTTGGAAGCTCTGTGGTTGCTAGGCTTACATGAAGCTGTTCACGAGATGGCTTGGCCGGATTTCTGTTCTCACATGTGATGTCTCTTAACCCTAGACTTCCATGCTTACCACAATTTCTCCACTAACCCTGTTCTTTTGCAGCACCAGAGCATTCCGTACTAACGAAGTTAGCCAACTTTGTAAAAAAAGTTGTGAGAACAGTAAGTTGAATTAGCTTGACCCAGTACTTTAGGTGGGACTACACTGTAACTTGCCATTTAGCCCCACCTAAAGAAAATTTGATTTACATATTTAAGAAAAGGTTATTAGAGTACAATACAGCTGCAACTGATGATCAAGCTGGTACTAAATAAGGGACCCATCTTACAAAGAGTTACGATTGATCTAATCAACCTGAAATATACATACGGAAATCCATCAATGTGGTAATTGGGAAATGTGCATAATGTCCTTTGAAAACAAAGAGAAGCATACTGAATTGACAAGAAAACAGTGAATGTATGAATATACATCATACCTAGAAAATATTTTGAAGAAACATGTATTTTAGATGTTGACGTTGCTGGCTTTCCATAGTTGTGATTGATTGGATCAATCGTAAGTCTTTGTAAGACGGGGCCCTGACCTTAACCTGTACATTTGTACCACGTAAGGTCCAATTCCTTTGATTTGTTGGTTATTACTTACAAGGCACTGTGCGAACATAAAGGTTTTCCCTGATCGTCTGCTGGAGATCGTGGTCTGGTGAGCCCTTCGGCATACGCATGCTCAGGTACTTACGCAAATCATTAGGAAGATTTTGACCTACAGTAGTAAGAAAGACAAACACAAAAATGGTTATTTATGAATGAAAGTGATAAACATCTCGATATTAATAAGAAAAATATGAATTAACAAAATAGACAAACAAAACAGTGGTTATAAAAATGGCAATTCAAAACATTTTGTCTTTCAAGTTGCATGAAAAATTACTAGGAGTAAACAGAGCAAATTCTATTTCAGGAAACTGATTAGGAGTTAAAATATAAGCCTCAAACATGTAGGCCTACATGTGACTCCCTTCCGCTAAATATTCCGCCCAAGATTATTTTCTTCCATCGCCATGGCAACCAACATAGAAGCTAGAATAAGGTAGGGAGAGCTCAAACTCGATCTCTGATTTTCAACGGGCTTAACGCTCTGACCTTTAGCAAAACTACAAAATCCTGACTAATTCATGCAAATCTGACCACATGAAGAATTAGAGCCCAGAGCATCTGCCTGCACTACACTAGAGGTGTTAGACATTTCACTACTTAACATATATACAGTAATGTAAAGTATTTTTGATATAGGCCTACTGTAGACTGACCAACTAGGCTTTCTCTCTGTACATGTTTTTTTCATTTTTTCAGTAAGCCCAACATGGAGTCAAACAGAAAATTCTTAAAATTCTAAAAACTTTTCGTTTGTATATTGCAAAACAAAATTAAAGGGATGCGCCAGGCTGAAAATAATAAATGGGAGTAAAATTCACAGAGCGAAATGCTGATAATTTCATCATAATCGGATAACAAATTAACAAAGTTATTGAATTTTAAAGATTTGCATTATTCGGTGAAACAGTTCATGTCTTCATGAATATTCATTAGGTGGGCTGATGATGTCACATCCCAATATGCTATTACATGAAATCGTAATTGTTTCATTTTTTCATAAATGTGTAAATGATGTGTCTCCATTATTATGAAATAAGTTGGAGCAAGAAATAACTAATGCACTTAATCAGTTCTCAATCGAATTGTTCAGTTCTTGGTAGAAAAAATTTGAATAAACCTAATTTCATATAATACAAAAGAACAATTGGGGATATGACATCATCAGCCCACCTAATGAATATTCATGAAGACATGCCTAGAAGCTGTTTCAGCGGCATAATGCAAATCTTTACAATTAAAAAACTTTATTTGTTATCTGATTTTAATCAAATTTTCAGCATTTCGCTCTGTGAATTTTACTCTATTTATTGAGATATAAATATCTTCAGCCCGGAGCATCCCTTTATAAGGATAAAGGCCTCATAAGTCGTTACATGTATACAGAATCCTGTACTGGTTATCCTCAAGCCATAACAATTTCTTGAAGAATAATCCCCTTATTAAAACCTTTCCAGCTACTGTTTAGATACCATTTATACACTGTACATGTATTATGTAAGTCCTGTGAATACTGAAATTGAAACCAAGTGGTCACGAATGACATCACATCCAATTTTGAAAGCCCCTTTTATATACAGATGTAAAAATATAAATATGTGTAACTGTAACAGTTTGTTTATTGTAATAAACCACATACAGTTGTAGATGTATGCAGTGCAGTCAAGGTTCTTTAAAAAGATTGTATTCTTGATTTTATTATTAAAACATTGATATCATATGATATTGTACATGGAAAAGCAATATGAAAACTCTATGTTTTGAATTTATAAGTGAAACATTAAAATATCATAACTTTCTTATTCTACATCCAATTTTGTTGTATGCTTTTAAAAAATTCTTTATACTTATTTCAAACTGATTTTTTTGGGGGGGATTTAAAACATTTTGCACTGAAGTTGTAAATTGCACTGAAGTGATTAAGAATCAACCTCAAAGAGAGTAGGCTCGATGGAAATTCACTCAGGGCTACATCATGCGAGTCTGTTAATCAGATAGGTTTGAATGGATAATTCACAAACAAACAAGATTTGTCGCTATATATATACAGGTAGAATATTCAGAGAGACATGATGTAGCATGATCAGATGACTGACTGCATGAGCCTGATTAAAATAATCTCATTCTCATCATGTACACTGGATCCAAACAGGTATTACACACACAGAAGGATCCGGCTGACAAATGATGTCAAATATCGTGAATATAGTATAGCACTCTCTGTATCCTTTATTTTTTATCCTTTATTTCCTGTAGTTTTATACATTATTACTGCTACAGTGTACTCAATTTAGAAGTTTATTCTGTTTCTGTTTCTGGTAACTCTCGTAGGAACTTGGCAGGCTAGCGTTTTTGCTGGTAAACGCAAGCTGGTATATAACCAACGACCTAGGAAACATTTTTACATCTATGTTAATCAGTCCTAGCGGCTGACCTCAAGGCCACCGCACACCTTACGACCCAACTGGTCTGCAACTGGCTTGCGACTGAGTGAGGGGAGATGAATCGCAAGGTGGTCATAAGCCTCGACACCGCACACCTTGCGATCCGACTACCACGCTGTCTGCAACTCACTCATGCGCTTTTTGCTTTTTGCCATAACAACTTAGAAAATGCGCTTCCTACTGCGTATGCGGGTTGTTTATCATATACGCGTCGTACAACTCTGCTGTCTGATTGGCTGGAAGTTGGATTGAGCTTACAATCCAGTCATAAGGATTCGACATGTCATATCCTTCCGATTTTCCTTGCGACTTGTCTCTGACCGGTCTGCAACTATCAAGCTGACAAGATCTGTGACGTCACATCTCCCCCACTCAGTCGCAAGCCAGTCGTAGACCAGTCGGGTCGTAAGGTGTGCGGTGGCCTTTATAGACGACAGATATCTATCAATTTCTATTGAATACTCTTTGCTAGGAAAAGAGTATCGAAGAATACATGAACTGGTCTTCAATATAAATCATGTTCCTTCCATGTATGGATCATTGATTTAGAACCCTGTATAGAATACATGGTGGCCTACATATAATATTGTGTTTATTTCTAAACTTGAAAAAGAAATCACATTGGAATGAAGATTGAGTCAAAGGGCATTGTAGCAGGGAAAAAATTAGACAGGGGCTCGGGGTGATTTTGTCCCCAAAATGCTCAAAAGAGCACTCAAAAACTTTAAAGGACAAGTCCATCCCAATGAAAAGTTGATTTGAATAAAAAGAGAAAAATCCAACAAGCTTAACACTGAAAATTTCATCAAAATCGGATGTAAAGTAAGAAAGTTATTTCACAAAACAGTTACATGCACATCCTGGCTGGTATGCAAATGAAGAGACTATGACGTAATCCACTCACTATTTCTTTTGTATTTTATTATATGAAATATTCTAATTTTCTCCTCATTGTGAAGTGATACAACGATTAATTACTCCCTAAACATGTGGAATTATCATTGTTTAATACTATATGGTTCAGTCAAGTTGGTCCTTATTGTCAAATCTATAAAAAATGAAATATTGTATAATTCAAACAATAAAAAACAAAAGAAATAGTGAGTGGTGGACATCATCAACTGACTCACCTAGTTGTGGATATCACTGTTTTGTGAAAAATACTCTCTTATTTTACATCCAATTTTGATGAAATTTTCAGCGTCATGCTAGTTTGATTTTTCTCTATTTATTCAAGTCAGCATTTTCCTGAGGTGAACTTGACCTTTAAAAAGAGCCCCCCGAAAAATCCCTACTCACTGCAATGTTAAAACTTATCCAATGTTGCAGATCGATTTAATAAGGCAGTAGGTGAGCAATGCAACATATTTTTGCAACACATTTTATTTTGCAACATACAGTACCAATGAAATATTGTATCTGGACTCTGGAGTTTCACACCCGTTGGGAGACCGGTGCGTGAATACATGCCATGTGGGAAAACATGTAGACTGTAGTTTGTCTCACTAAAACTATGGGCCTTTTCACACGTGAATCTTGACTCATCATTATAATGATTGTTATTGTTATCGTGACTGTGATTAGCGTTCTTGATTCTGATCATGTTCTAGTCCCAGGGTTCTAGTTTCTTTTCACACGTGCTAAATATTCGTCATTAGCCGTATTTCTCACTGAAATCATCATTCAAATTACGAGGTTTTTTTACCGTGTGAAAGGGCGGACTGTTAGCTTAAGAGTATTTCCTCATACCCTAACTTCATCAAAGCAATCGGATGACACACAGTTAAACACCACACCTAGATGTTAATTAGGGATGATGAGTTACAGGTCACAAATAGCAGTACGTTTATAAATGTGTCAATAGTCTGATAAGAAGAGGGTTTATCAGTCAGACCACAGCTCGCGCGATAATGAGCATATTCACGGAAATTTATTCAGCGGCCCTCTAGCGGTCTCCGAAGGAAAACGTGCGATCAATTTGGCTTGATTTTCCCACTGAATTGGAGGGGCTGAAGGTATAGCTCTGTACTGGTCGCTAACTTCAGTTTACGTCGAAACGAATTGTGGTAAGTTATTCTCAAGACCTTCATCTACATTTTGGTATATTATTTTACATACTTCGACATTTTCAACCTTCCATTTTTACCTCTTTAATTGATGCTTATTTTAGTAATATTTTAACTGCGATTTTGTAGTCGGAATTTCACTTTTGGTTCCTGACTTTGCTACATAACCAAATTGTTTCGATCAGGGTTTTTTAGAAAGAAGAAAAGTCACTGTTCAAAATATGTCAGAACCAACTTGACGCAAACTCACCTTATATTTTTATTTTAGAGAAAATGATACCCTAAAAATCGAGAAATTTACGTTTTACCCGGAAGTAACCTTCTCGTTCACTCCACGATGGCGCGAAATAATGCCAAAATTACGTTCGTCGCGGGTTGGTAGAATTTCGCCTTTGGTCCCATACGTTGAAACTTCTGTAATGATGGCAGATGGCTCGCATATGTGAGCTGTGCCTGTGGACGGTGGACTTTGTTTTTTTTAATTAAGACTTAATATAAACGAAGCTTAATAAGTAGATCCCTTCTAAAGTTTTATTCAATGATTATCAGGTTTCCGAATTCCATCAAGTTTTTATAGCTTGAGATATTTCTTGATTTATGTTGAAAATTGTTAACCTTTTTTCTTAATTGGTCGAAGTTGAGCCCCATGATGATTAGCTCAGACAGTCTACTCTAGAGACTATAAACAGTTTAAAGTCAAACTAAAAAGTCTGGTACTACGGTACTCAGTAGTATTTATAAACCATTTTGTTAAAATAAAAAAATTGTGGCTGTCACAGACAGTACTTAGTTAGTCTCTTAATTGACTTACATGTAACATAATTCATACTTTGAATGATTATTTAGTAATTTAGACTATTTCTCTCTTTTTTGTCTCTTCTACACACAGATCTGCATACTTGCTGACTCTGGTCTCTGCTTTCGACTTCATACTGGGAGATTCCATCATGTACTATAATGGTCAGACCATGATTTGGACAAAGCCCTTTTTTCGTTTGCAAATTTTGGACTGATAATGATACAACAGAAAATTGATCTTTATCGATATTGGAAACAAAAAAATTAGAGCACAGTTTTGGGGAGGACTAAGAATACTGACTTGGACAGGAATACAGCTTGACAAAAATAAAAATTCACAATTCAAAACCAAAGAACATTTTTAATGTTACTCATAGTGCATTGCAAGAAACTTTCTACTCAATCACACATTTCAAAATTAAGGGTAAGTCCTTTGATTAAACACAAACATGTAGTTGTTTTGCAATTGAACATAAGTTTCTTGCAATGCCCCATAATTATATTTTGTTCTCAAGCAACTCTGTTATATGTTATCTAATGTGCTGAAGGTTAAGTGCCATGTATGTTCACAATTTTTTTTTTTTCGAAAGGTATAATATATTTGTCCTTTTAAACGGTATTTGAATGTGGTTACGCCTTGTTTTTGTTTTCCACAGTAATTATTGCATATATGAACAGAAGTGAAATATGTGTTATGAAGCACTGTATGAATGTTGTGTGATCATGGAGCTATGGTGTGATGGTATTATAATTAATTCATCATTTTTGTTATAAGACTGTAAACCTGGTGGATGTGAGGGAGTGGCCAGGATAAAAGGAAAGTGAGCATGTGTCCAATTACTGATTTGCATATGTTTAGACAATTTTGTTCGTGGATAAATATTAATGTGCATTCCCTATTCCAAGCAAAGAGTAAAGGAGAAGTCCACCCCACCAAAAAATTAATTTGAATTTAAAGAAAAATAAAGTATTGCAGAAAATTTCATAAAAACTATGATTCAAAATTCAAAAAAATTACTATTTTGACATTGAGAAATTTGCCTAATTTTATAAAACAATTATATGCTCATCTTGGTCAATGTGCAAATTACAGAACCGATTATGTCACACGCACTCTAATTTCTTGTGTATTTTTCTTTTTGATACATGTACATGACATGTATATTTTACTTTAATTTTCATTAACAAATTTTGAGAGGGATTTTAATTCCTCCATTAACATTCGTAGTTTCCATAAATGTAACCTATTGTGATTCGAGGAAGATTTTTTAGATCAAATTTGCTAAAATTTATATAATAAAAATGCAACAAAAATGTAAAAAGTAATGTGATGTGAGTGACATAATCAACTATAAATTGCAAACCATTGTTTTGTGTATATAACTGCTTTGTGTATTTTTTCAAATAATTTGTTGTTGATGTGCACTTGACCTTTAACTCACTTCCCTTCCCACCCCTGCCCAAATAAGTGTAATCAAGAACTTGAAAATCAAAAGCAGTGATTAAGAAGAAGTAAGAATTAATCATAGAGCTATTAATAGCTCCATGATTTAATAAATACAGGCCTAAATAGAACTTCACATGAAAGTAAAAAGAGAATAAAGCTGGGTAGGAACGATGAAGGAATATGATTTAAAGAAAAAGCATAAACATATCCCCGTCACCCCCCCCCCCAAAAAAAAAAGAAAAAAGAAACAGTCCGGCCGGTTCGAACCAGGGTCCTTGCACACGTCAAAATAATGCGCTTACGCAATTCGCCATCGATCCCTTCCATACTTCTTCCGGGTTTTTTAAGCTATATGAAATGTTGTAAGTCTGTGCGCCGCTGTTAACCAATCAGAACGCGTCGGCAATTCTACTGCATTTTGCGATGGACATTGCCGTGGTTTTTTGTGGTTCCTGACTTTGCTACATCATAAAATTTCATAATTCTTTTTCAGTCGTAAAGAAGAATGTCTACGCTTTATATTGATTATAATATCAATTTGACGCAAGTGTGATTTCGGTGCAAAAATGCGCTCTGTTTATTCACTTATATTTCTTGAAAAAAATCATGTTTTCTAAGCTAAATATCGGCCTTCAAAATACATTAAATGTGCATTTTATTTAGCTGATCAGAAATTTCAAAGTTTTATCTATAAAATAAGACCATCGCTGATGTGGTTTACGGTACACCATGTGAAGTGTTGTAGAAACAGTGGATAGGAGAAGAGAAGAAATGGATAGGCGAGAAAGTGGAGATTTGAGAGTAGAGTATTCTTTCTACTACTCATCATCTCTACTCGCCGACTCAAGCCAGCATCTCCTCACTAGCTCTACTACTCAAGCTGTTCTCAACTCATCAATCTTTCCTGGTTTACAGTCCTTTTCAGGACTACTTTCAAGAAAGAATACTCTACTCTCAAATCTCCACTTTCTCGCCTATCCATTTCTTCTCTTCTCCTATCCACTGTTTCTACAACACTTCACATGGTGTACCGTAAACCACATCAGCGATTGTACATACCACCATGCAAACCTTCAAACAACATCTGCCCCAAAATAAGACCAATTTTGTGAGGAATAAACGATTCTAAGAGCAAAAAACACCGATCGGAAAGTTCGTCTTCACAGCTCATTACGTATGCATAACCACGGACGGCTATGCATACTGCTGAATAAAATAGAGCACTTTCGGACGGGCTGCGGACTGACTGTTATGTTTTTAGGTAGCGATGGATGGGGTTGGTACATGGAGTGTAACCTGAGAACATTTACGGTAGAAAGCTTAGTACTGTATCTACAAGTAAACGTTTGATGTTAGCATTGGTAGTTTTACGTTTCTAGAACTCATTCATTCTTCATTATTAAAGATACATGTAGGATGATTATTGTTTAATTTTATTTGTTTAATCATTTCAATAGTCTTGAACCATATTGTAGCTTTTTTTTAATATAAATGGTTCACAATACATGTATATTGTATCAACATTGGCTAGGTCCATTACGTATTTGAAGAAGACCTGCATGCAGTCTTCCATAAAAAAAAATCTTGATTGGGACACACCCATCGAAACAAATCAACGCCTCATCATGATCACTCATGCATATGACTTGAGCTGAGTGAATTTGAACTCTTAATGGACTGCACTAGATCATGATTAGTCATACATGTACATGTATGGACGCATACTGTAAATGTACATATGTATACAGCTCTGTATGGACAGATACATGTACTGTAAATGTACATATACAGCTCTGTATGAACACATACTAAATTACTAATGTACAAGTATGTATACAGCTCTGTATGGACACATACTGTAAATGTACATGTATACAGCTCTGTATGGACACATACTGTAAATGTGTATGTATACAGCTCTATATATATGGACACATACTGTAAATGTATGTATACAGCTCTGTATGGACACATACTGTAAATGTACATGCATACAGTTCTGTATGGACACATACTGTAAATGTACATGTATACAGATCTGTATGGACACATACTGTAAATGTACATGTATACAGCTCTGTATGGACACATACTGTAATGTACATGTATACAGCTCTGTCTGCACACATACTGAAAATATACATGTAAACAGCTCTGTATGGGCACATACTGTAAATGTACATTTATGTATACAGCTCTGTATGAACACATACTGTAAAGGTACATGTATACAGCTCTGTATGGACACATACTGTAAATGTACATGTATACAGCTCTGTATGGACACATACTGTAAATGTACATGCATACAGCTCTGTATCGAGCCTGCAAATTACACTTTCTTTCTTTACTGTGACAGCATTCAATCAAAACTTTTTTACCTTTAGAATCTAGGTTTTAAAAGACATCTATTTCAATTCAAACCAAGTTTGCATTTTACTTTTTCATCAGTCATAAAAGTGAATGTCTTTCATAATGTAAACATACTATGCAAAATGTTGAAAGATGTGTGAATACAATGTAGATCTCTCAAATATGATTCTCCAATGATCAATGCTACACTCGAAGGTAACATGGCATGAATGTTCCGTCTGATCAATATAGGCCTACATTGCAGAGTCAGTAGATGCTGTTGTTTAAACAATGTTTTTTTTTTAACAATAACACTTCATTTCACTAATGAAGATACATGTGCATGTAGTCCTGCAGAATGTAAAAGAACAGCTTTACAGGTGCTCAAAAAGTTTTTTTTTTGTAATGCTCTAAAACAGAATCAATTTTTAATGACTCAATTCACACTCTACACTCTATTCATGGACTGAATCATGATCACCTTTATAATCCCCCTCCCCCTTCTTTCACACAATTGTAGCCTCTACTTTTGTATTGTATTCCAGTTTATAGAGCTGCTGGGACAGGGGTTCTGACTCATGCTATGATTAGTACCATAACTTTAAGCCCACATCTTATTGTTCTCTCCCGATAGACCACAACCCACTATCAATGACTCCTCCTCCTTCTTGCTGTTAATGACACAAAATTACTACTTGTCTAATTAGACTACAGATATATGCTTTTCACACTGCATTTCCTTAACCCCATACTATCCTTAACCCCGGACTATCCTTAACCCCATACTATCTTTTTTTCGATTCACACTGTCTTTCTTAACCCCGTATTATTGCTTAGCCGGGGTTAACGCCTTAACCCCGGGCAATCACACAGCTCATAAATATTGATGATTTTACCATACAGAGCGCGATTAACGTGCAATTTCGACTTCTGTGATTGGCTAATGCTTAGCCCCGCTTTTGCTTAGCCCTGTTTCGTTTCACACTGCATCTCTTAGCACCGCAATTGTGGTGCTAGCACCACAATAAGCCGGCTAACCCTGCTCTTTTGCAGGGCCAGATAGTACCGTACTATTAACCGTGCTAGCCCACTTTGCTAAAACATAGTGTGAAAACGAAGTGGGCTAAGCTTAACCCCGGGAAATTGGTGGTGCTAAGACCCCCCCTTAGCCCCACCAATTTAGGACAAAAAGTGCAGTGTGAAAAGCATAAGAGGATAGGGGTGAGAGTTCTAAAGTACATGTACTACCGGTAGAAGAGCCCTATTTGTGGACCGACTGTACTGTCAACAGAGTGCGTCATTCTTCTTTCAAAGCAGCAAGCCCACACTTCTTTCAATATCTGAGGGGCTCAGTAACTTTCAATAAAAGCTTTCAAATTCAACTGAAAACACTCCTCCGATTTTGTAAAGTTTCAAATGGAAACAGTTCAGGAAGTCATCAGTAGTAGTCACAGAAGACTGACCAACTGCCAAAAGAGTATGATTGTTCAAAGATCACACACGATTGTATTATTTTTATACACTGGAGATGTACAGTAGGCTACATGTACATGTATGTTCATGTATGGACTTCCATCAGTACATATTGAAGCCAAAGTGCCAATGTTATTTTCTGTGAAACTCTGAATACAATGGCCCATATTCTGAAGTCAGGTTTAACTTAGGCCATGGTCTAACACTGTGCTAAAATTATGGGAAGCCAAACATGTGATATAGCATCTTCTTGTAATGTTTACTGTGCTTTTTCCTAATTCTTTAATGTGAAGACAACTAAACACTCCCTAAACACTGATTTGAGAGTCAAATTGGCTGATACATTGAACCTCTTCTGTTTATGTCACACCAGACTATCTACATGTATAATTAAACCACAACTGTAGTCCAGTGTTTAAAATATACCAGACTTAAGAATATGCGCCAGTATGTCTACATATACATGTACAAGATGGGTCTACATACTTGTACAGTGACATAATTCTTCAAAATATGTTGACTAAAATTGCACAGAGACACCGTTCTCATTACGCTTTCTAAAACTAGTTTACTGGGAACCGGTTTAGGAAACCAGTTTGAAAGATCGCTTTGCTAGCGTTCCCATTTGATCACACGAAAGTGGTTTTCAAAATCACTTCACGTAAAGTGATCTTGTTGCTATTGAAATGCTCTCAGTGGGGTGACATGTTTCATGCGAAATTCGAAACTGCAACGTAGGCATTCTACACCTGTCGTGTGGAGTAGAGCGCTCAAAATGTACGAAGATCGCTTCCGAAGAACGGTTGTGTCCTCACTTACGCTAAAACAAGTTTAACGAGGCAAAGCGATCTTGAAAACTATATCGCGAGGTGGTTTTATGAACCGGTTTGGAAGATCGCTTTGATTGTTATTATTACACATTAAGCTAGTTTCCAATAAACTAGTTTCCAGTAAACTAGTTTTTGGAAGGTAGTGAGAACGATATCTAAATGTAAGCTAGTAGTAAGGACCACACATGCACCTAATATAATTAGCTAATTACCCTCAACTATTCCTGCAATTATTGATGACCCCCAAGGTACTACTCATGGTAAAGACAATGACACAATTAACAAAATTTACTACCACAACAAGTACACAGAGAATAAATATGGCAAGAATTCAAGATCAGTTCTCTCAATCACTAGAGGGTGAACATAAATCATGGGTGTGCGCTGTTTATTGGCTGGGGGAGTAGGAGAGAGGTCAGACCAGGTCACATGGAAAAAACAAAACAGACAGGCCACAAATAAGGCTTAAAGGTGAAGGATATCGAAGACCTACATTGTATATGTATATCTAATAAACCTTGTTTGCTAAAAACTGGATCAGTATTACATTGTATACAGTATGTACTTCAAGCCCTGAACAGATTAATGAGATTATTGCATGAAAATACATGCAAACATGCAATTATTTTCAAGATAGAAATTTGCTCACAACGTTATACGGTAACTAAATGAAAATGTTATTAACAAATAGCTTAAAATATGGTACATGTGTATAAAGACCTACATGTACATGTACATGTAAGAACTTGGAGTACTGACCATCTACATTTGTTTTGTTTGCACGCCTACAGTCAGTGTATGCATTGCAGGACTTCATGTAATTCTAATACAGTGTACATGTAGTTTGACACAAAATTTAAGACATGTACATGTAGGCTTATGTACGGTACATGTACAGCCAATTGAAACTTTTTTTTTCATTTTTTTTAATGTTCATGAAAACCATAGAAAAATAGAAATGGCAACTGAAAATGTAGGCCTATAATCAAAATTTAGACACGTAGGACATTACAATGCAGGGTCGACCACATGTACAGTAGATGTACATGTACATTGTAAGCATACATTATAGACATACATGTACATGTACAGTACACATGTAAATCAAATGAATCGTTGAGATTACAAATTGTTCCCTTTGTGTTTACAGTAAAACTAATAAAATAAGTAAGGAAAGGGAGAATACAACTATTGACAGGTGTACGAGGTTTGCCCATGACTCAACCCACCTACACCTACACTATTGCCAGACTGCAAAATGAAAGGCATCATTATGACTCCCTCTTTGTGGGAGTGTAACTGTAAGGAGATTACTGAGTACACATTCTTCAGATTCCTTGAATCAAAGCTCAGTGGTCAATATCAGTGTACATGCTGTCGAGCCTTGTCTTGGTGTACCTCTCAAAATAGTTTTCACACAAAATATAGGGTTGCAGCAAAACTTGGTGAAAATCATATTTCTGATGAAAAAGGCCATTTTAGTTCATATTGGGAGGATGGTGTCTTGTACATTTAGTACAAGTATGTAGATTTAATATAAAGCCTATTCTCAATAGCTCAATTAAAAAAAATGTAAAAATGCGTACAGAAATCGGTAATTCTCCCAAAAATCCATTACCCCTCCCCTCACCACCCCTTAAAAAATATCACATTCATGTGATAGGCCTATTTTTACATTCCAATTCATATTGTAACCAAGCACATCACTTTAGTCTTTTCATTCAGAAGCTTTGGGTGGTTTCAAATTTGGATCTGGTGTTATGAATTTACAATCATTATTCAGAATACAAACATGATATTTTTTCCTCAAGGGAAGACACTGTCGCAACACTGGCCGAACAATTAGTATTGACTTGTCATTACTGTATTTCCTCAAAATATCCATTCCCCAGGCTCACTCAGTCACTCTGTTACTGAGCCATTTCATTTTAAAATTTCATCCCAAGTTACTTGAAACAAAATAACATTTTTAAGAATTAAAAAAAAAATTGTGCATCTGTATCATGATTTATCAAGTTACATGTAGATGTGAGATTGTGAGCTTGTTCAGGCTTCAAGAAATAAATTGTCTTCATTCATTCATACAATAGTTTTTAAAATTTTATTTCCCAATTTCAAGTGGCAAATGGCCTCTTACATGTATACATGTACAATACATGTAGTAGTAGGGTCATTCCACGGGGTTGGGGCAACAGCACTTTTTTGTGTTCCCTATGAATTGTTGGCTTTATCCTGAAAATGTGTTTGGCGTTTGGATGTTGCAATGTGGTTTTGTTGGAAGGCAGTTATGTAAGCAATTACTTGATGCAGAAATAAAAATGTTGAACCTCAAGTATTTTTGATGGTGAGACTTTAAATGATGATGTCCAGACTCTTTTTTGGGGTACCAAGTGTGACATCCAAAATGGTCATTTTCAGTTGAAGATATCTAATTAAAAGATAAACTTAGTCAAATTCAAATGGCCATGATTGATAAAGCAACATTTGTTTAATAACAAAACAGTAATGGGATAGCAAATAAAAAGAGGCTTCATATCATAAATCATTCCTACAACATCGCATACCACCGTTACATGCGATGTCCGCGTTTATTTTTTCTGTAACGGCGGTAAAGTGGTAAATAACTAAAATTCAGAAATCATTCTTTCCAAAGTTATGTGTCAGAAATAAAGGGCAGGCAGTAAGCAACTTTTCATCAAAAGATTAGCTTTGAAAACCAATGTTAATGTCATGTAAATTAATCGAGGGTCGCCGATGTTTTGGGCGATGTCCGGGCCAAATTTGTAACGGTGGATCACATTTCATCGCGTATGTAAAAAGGAGAGACCGGAGAAGAGACCGTCGTTGTATCAGACGGACGGGATGTTAGCCGAAATCCACGTGCACATGAACGGCTATGATATCGGGTGTTTTGCAGCATTGCAATTGGGAATCTTCCTGCAATGTCCGTGTAACGGTGGATTGGATCTCCACGATGTTTTCCCTTTCAAAGCGACGTAAGTACGGAGATTTATCCCGATACTCGTATTTTTAAATCAGTTAAACCTTATCTTAAAAATGTGAAACTATATTATCATGCAGAAAGTGTTTTAAGTTTGAAAAATCTCGCTAATTTTCCATAATCTTTTACTACAGTCCCACATGTATCTTTTCGTGTAAGTGAAATATGTGATTGAGACATAGCCGTGTTTGTTCCAGATTTGCTAAACGGCCCCAAAGAAATAATGTTTTTATTACTGTGATTCCGTGCAAACATGTTTTGAATGTTAGCTGACATGATTCAATCGCAATTTAGTTGATTTTTTTAAACACCGAAATATGTTATTTAAATAGGCCAATGGATACTCAAAACTGCTCTATCACCGATGATCATGCTGACATCTCAGATTTGGTACAAAATCTCGCGGCTTTCTCGCCTTGTTTAAATTGGCTCCTACTGATTCTACGTAATATGGGTATCAAAGACCTGATGATCAAATTTGAATTTCCCAAAAAAAATGAGAGTTTAGAACTAGTGGCAGCGCCACGGGGGAGGCAGGCCCCCCCCCCCCCCATTTTTTTTTTTTTTTTTTTTTTTTTTTTTTTGCTTGTCGGCTGATCCCAATCCGAAAGAAGGGGGGTGGGGGGGCTAAATCATTTTTCTGTTACTACCCCCTACACATAGTACATGTGCTTTGTGTATGATGAAGCATGGCCATAATCCAATTACTAGTAATTCTTGGCTCTAGGCCTAACCTTCCCAAAACTTTTCATCTTGTTGAATGTTATACTTTTAAGCACATTCTTTTTTTCTCTCAATATTTTTTCAATATTTTGTATTTTGATTTCTATATATTCAATTGTAAGGAGAGGGGGGGGGGGGTTTGTTTTATCAGAAAGCAAAAGCCTGTGTGATTGTTTTCAATGTGATTTTTTTTATTGCAATATAATGAGATTTTTAAAACATGTACAAGTGAACAAAAGAAAATGTCACACAATCAAGTTTGTTTCACAAGAGTTTATTTGCTGTATCAGAAGGTAAATTGCAGATTTGAATTCCATTAATTCATTTAATTCCAATAAAACATACATTATGTAATTGCTTGAAAAATTAAACTTCAGCGATGAAAATTAAATAGGATGGTCATAAAAAACTAAATGGAATTGTCTAGATAACCACCCTTGATTAGAATGCAGAATAAAATTAGATGAAATAAATCCATTGAGAAATGAAATTGAAGTACAGATAATTTATGAAAAGGTAATGGGCAAGTAATTGTATTGTGAAAACAAAGTAGAACACAACAACACAAATACAAAAACCTTCTATAAAACGTAACTTTATATTTAATTTATGAACTATGAAATGATGAATTCTATTTGCTATGAAAAAATACAAAGTGAAGGTTCCTGTGTATTTTGCAAGAACAGATCAGATTCATTGTCCCTAGTAATCCACCCCCTTTAATGAGAAAATGTCAAGACATAAATAAGTAAATGATTTGATATAATATAAAAAATATTTGCCTATTGCTTAAAAAATATAGTCAAACTTCCAAATACTATTTTTCTCAACTACAGGTAGCCTCTGTTCAAGGTGAAAATGTATATCTTCAGTACATCTGGTGACCTGTACTCCTGGCCTGATGGCGAGGCACAATTCTACCTCCATCCACTTTGTGACATTGACAGAATCCTCTTCCAAACTTTCTTATTGGGTCACCAGTCTTCTTGAAGTTCATAAACTTGTAACCTGAATGCAGAGAGAAATATTGCATGTTAATTTTAATAGTCAGGTTTAGTGTACAGTGTAAAACATTTTTTGCATTTGCCAGTAAGAAGTTTACCAAAGAGTTCTTGCAGTTTTATTTTTGAACATTAGAATAGCTTAGTACATTTTACTTTCTCGCTTACAACTCTGTTAAAAAAACAAGATATAAAGGTGGTGAGTTTTTTAAATTAAATTTGTCCACTAAGTACTTTACAATTGTCCTTTTCGCATGTTGGAACTTAATGTTTTATCTAATGTATGTAAGTTCCAGTGATGACATGATTGTATTTTAATTAATGTCACTTCTACACTACCATTTTGAGGACATGATGTCCATGTAACTGAGGTAAAACAAATTAGAGTTAACAAATTGAACAAGTTTATATGTGTAAGGTATAAATGCATTGTCCATGTCTATGCCAACTTTGTCTTGTTTTGTCTTGAAAAACCATAGCTTAGAAGAACTAAACTATAACCTTTTCCCTACATATTTTTCACCTGAATATTGTATCAAAGGTATAAAAAAAATTTATAATTGTGTATGAATAAAAAAAACATTTTACCTGTTCATTGATATGAATTACAGAAGCTTGCTTGTAGATGTTGTATTTCTACACTTGAGTAAGATGAGTTAACTTGCATTAAGTGTGTTGATACTAGAAAAATATGTCAAATATTCAAGTAATGCTATTCAATATGACCATTACAAGGACATGATGTCCGTGTAACACAGGTATCTACATTTGAAAGTAATATCTTGAAGGAGATATTTCAAAGTAATAAAAGATTTGGAGATCGTAAGATAGCACTGTTTCGTTTTTCCCCTTTAGACAGAAACATAAATGTTTCCAGAGACAGACGGAAGTGGAACCTTGAGGATTAGTATGATTTTAAATATAATGTCAATAGTTTTGTACATTTTTCCTTGTTTAAACTCTAATTTAAAGTGCTTTTACTTGCAAAGAATTTGACATGCAAAGTGTTTTTCTTCTAGTATAATCAATTGAACTTGTGCAAATATTCTAAGGCAGAGAGGGTAATTTGGTATGTAATGACCATTAATGGATCTTAACTTACAATGCTTCAAATTATACCTCTGTTACAGAGACATAATGTCCATGTAACAGTGGTAACACAAAACAAAAATAGAAGGTTAGGCCAGAGAGAGTAGTTGAGTTTTTCCAAAGAGAATATTCCATTCTGTTGAGGCATGACTTCTCTCAACTATTTAGTTCTACATGCCATCATAAATTGAATTTTCTTGACTGGTGAGAAAAAAGAACGACACATAATTTGTCAATAATTTTGTACATTTTTCTTTGTTTAAACTCTAATTTAAATTTCTTTTATTTGCAAAGAATTTGACATGCAAAATGTTTTTTTTCTAATATAATCAATTGATCTTGTGCAAATAATTTAAGGCAGAAAGTGTAATTTGGTATGTGATGACCATTAATGGACCTTAACTTACAATGCTTCAAATTATACCTCTGTTACAGAGACATGATGTCCATGTAACGGTGGTAACACCAAAAATAGAAGGTTAGGCCAGAAAGAGTAGTTGAGTTTTTCCAAAAAGAATATTCCATTCTGTTGAGGCATGACTTCTGTCAACTATTTAGTTCTACATGCCATCATAAATTGAATTTTCTTGACTGGTGAGAAAAAAGAACGACACAGAACATGGCACTGGTATACACACAGAGCATCAAGTTCCATTTATTGATGCTAAATCTTTCAAAATATATATGCCATGTTGGAAAATATGGAATAAAGTGACTAAAAATGTTGTTAGCAAAATATTAATTAAGAGGAATTGAGATCAACCCTTTTATTTTGACAGTGGGAGAGTATAGTCTAAGTAAGGATGATAAATGATGTCCGTGTAACGGTGGTATTTTGTCAAATCTTGTTTCGCAATTTACTCAAATATGCAGGGTGGTATGAAATGCCTGTAAGTGGATTTAGTTGAAGAATTGTCCCATGAAACATATAAGAAAAAAAACTTTTCATTTATTACATTTCTATTTTTTGACCCTGATGTCACAATTTTTGCCCCAACCCCATGGAATGACCCAGTAGTAAAAAGCACAAAATTTGCGACAGGTGTGCGGATAAATCTCTGTCAGGTACTGTCATTGTGAGATCAAGAACGCTCTCTTTACAGCTCACTCCTCTCCAAATGAAATATCCTGATCCACAGGTTCTTGACACCAGATAACTTCCTCCTCAGTAAATGATCCCAATTTCCTTTATACTGTAGTGAAGGTTTCCGCATTCAATCATCAAACTTTAACCTCTGGGACAGAAAAGTGTAAAGCACTGATGCCTGTTGGTATTTTTCTATTCATTATCTTAAAGTAAACAATTGTGTTGCTTATTGATTTTCCTCCTTGTCCTTGTCTGAAAATTATTCTAGAATTAGAATGCAGTTCTCTATATACATGAAGTCATCCTGAACTACATTTAATGGAATAGCCTAGGTACACATATCCTGTATGCACATAAAAATTATTGAGCAAATAACTTGCTCTTCTTCATAATACATGTAGTAGGAATAGTATAAGAATCGAGCAAAGAAAGGAGGTCATACTAAATGTATTCTGTGTTACTGTGTACTTTTATGCATGACTTGTACTGTTCAGAAAATTCAAAAGAATCTGCTTGCAGTTTTGTTGTGATTTTGTTACTCAATCTTTCCAGTCACCAGACATTGTCTGAAAATTACTCATGATAACAAGTATTTGTTTTGGTTATGCACAGATTTGTAGAAGTACAAGAAAAAGAGTACAAAGTTCTATATGTAATACAAGATAAACATAGGCTACTATATACAAGACATTAAACTTGTGCCAATTCATGACTCAAAGTCCTGTAATTTCATATAAATCTAGTAATGCACTTTTCAATTGAAGTCTCTGCCACCAGTGTACAAGGATGAGGAGGGTTTTTACACACTTTGCCAAGATTTGTTTTAGGCCTGAGTCATTACATGCACATTTTTTTTTTTTTTAATAACTCATTTTGTAAACAGGATTACATGTAAGTAAAATTCACATCTGTACATCCATGAAATCAAGTCTCAGCAGGGTGCTACATAAATTTCAGAAGCGCTTGCCCGGTCCGGCAAGTAAAATTTCAAATAGTTGGAATATACTTGCCCAAAAATCTATTTCACTTGCCCGAAAAAATACGTGAAAAAAAAGTTTTACCTCTTCAAAAGAAAGTTTTGCGGTTTTATAAACCATTGACCTTTTCTCTCTTTTGACATGAACTGATCTACCTTGTTAATATTGCATTTCTTTTGCCAATTAAGTGATTTTATCTTGCCTGCCATGACCAAACTTAGGGTCAATATCATATCATATCAACCCTTATTTTGTCATTCTACTGTGAGAATTTTGCTTTCTACTGTGTGAATTTTGCTTGCACAATTCGGGCAAGTAGTTTTGGTCTTTACTTCAAAACAATTGCCCGACTCTAACTTTTACTTGCCTAGGGCAATCGGGCAAGTGCTTATGTAGCACCCTGCTGAGTGCAGCCAAACTTAATGGCTAGCGTCCTATCACAAATTCGATTATGAAAGGACCTAGCTTCATGCTACATGTGTACAGTATGTATGCAAAGAATTGTAATCATTCCTGAATAAAGTGAAGGTAGATAGATTTTGTCAATTTTTTACATGCATTCTACATTTTAATAATAATATTTGAGAAGCCAACTGCTTATTTCAGTAATACATGGAGAAATATCCATCCACCCTCCACACAACATGCATGCATATAATTTATAAGTCATTCAAATTAGTGAAGTTGGAAGAAGCACTATCAGAAGGAATGACCGGAAGTCTCGACAGGCTTGCCTGCTTTTTCTGTACACTGATGATGATGATGATGATGATGTACGCCTCTCACATAAACACCAACTTTTTAGTGCAGCTCTTTACCACCAAAATTTTCTTGAACTCGATAAATAGAAGTGAATAAAGAAGAGAATCAAATTGAGAAGACTTATTCCTATTAAAGGAAGCAGCATAGAAAATCATGTACATGTACATGTATGCCTTTATATTAATCATATATATCCATGACATGAGGGGGTGTACTTGTACTTACTTCTGTTGGATAATATTGATCTACATTTGTGTATGTTAAAGTTTTTTCTAACATAAAATTCTCTGCCATGCCAGTGCCGTAAAAAGCTAATATTTTTAAGATTTCAGTCTTACAACTGACTGAAGGTGTCATATTAGATGTCAAATATAATTTTTCATTTTGAATGAAATATTCTACCAGTGCCATGAAATTAATCTTTTTTTTTTTGAAGGATACATTTCTGAAAGCTTTAAAATAATAGATAAGGGGACAAACTTAACAGACTTACCAGACTTCAGTGTTTTGAATCGAAGTGCTTCAGAGCCAACATGATTGATCAATGATTTTAAATCCCAAAGTGTGTATCCTGCTAGTTTATAGCCATTCAGCTCTAAAAGTATATCATCAATATGAAGCTTGCCGGACTCCAGCAAAATCTTGTCCGTGCGAATATCGAGAACATGAGGAAACTGTCCATGCTCCGCTCCTCCGCCCAGCGCAAAGTGTGTTCCGCCGTCGGGGGCCCGTCGTAACGTACATTCCTGAATGTTCTGGGTCCAGTGCTTTGGGGGTTTAGGGTTCTTCTTATCCTTCATTGTGGCAGTTATCGATGATACTAGGGCCATCTAATTAAGAAATACTTGACATCATCATACATCCAGAGTTCCTTTTATTTTGGTTGATTTCGACGGTGTGTATCCACATGTACGTGTAAGATAAATTCCTCCGGTATTGGGGAATCTGTAATGTCAAGGGAAGAATCAAAATAAAAGATTGGTAAAACAATGCATGACCCAAGGGTGATTTGCATGCAACCCTCTTCTCACTGCCAATATACGTCAAACATGACAATGATGTACATGTACAATGTTATACATTTCTAAGCGACATATTATAAATGCATACATGCCCAGCTGCATTTGATTTTTGGTGTCGTTCATAGTCTCAGACTTAATCTTCCCTGTAATTTTGATATGGACTGAAGCAAGTGATAAAAAATGCAATCATGTGAGCATTTGGCTGTGTGCACATATAAGTTTTGCCCCAAGTTTGAATGAAATGTTATCGTTAACATCAGTCCATAATGAAATTACTGGAAAGACGATGTCCGATTGAGACTTTGAACAATGATGTCGAAATCAAAGCCAAAATAGAGCTCTTCCCGATGCCCAAAGTGGCAGAAATATACATGTAGCTTCAATTAATTTACCATTTGGGCTACCTACGAAAGTAAATTACATTGTAGCACCTCAGAAACATTGACATTATTGTATGTGACTGAGCTGTACAGTAATTCACCATATGCCTCCATTCGACATGGCAAACTTATTTCACGAGCTAGCAGTCAATCACAACACACACCAAACATATATGGGCACTATCACTCACCACAAAATCCCCTTTAAAATGTCAAATTTTGCCATTAAAAATGCGGATTCTGTGCTATATTTCCAGAGCATGTGGTGGCTTAGCTCAAATTCAAGAAGCGGGGTAGCCGAAAAATGCCCTACAAATGAAGAAATCTGTGGTTTTGTTCCAAGTTCGGAAACATTCTGACAAACTTAAGATTGTAACAAAAAAAGACTCTACCGCAATGAATTTATCAAGTTGATGGCATGATAGCGGCAGGCCTTCATTCGACATAGGGTCCAAGCGTGATGCATGACCGAATGGCCGCTGCAACTTCCAGATTGCATATCGCATGCGGTGTGGCTCAATTCACGCAGTGACTTTTGAACATGCGACGCGTTATGTCGAAGGGCGGGGGCTGTCAAATTGGGGCCACTCATTGCGATACATTTCAAGATTTTATGAAACACTAAGGCGAAAATAAACATTGCAATAAAAAATAGACAAAGATTATGAACAAACATGACGAACATTGATTTGATGCAAAGTTCATTTTGTGAAAAGACATTTTAGAACAAAGAATATTGCAAAAAAGGGCCAAGGCCAAGGGGAAGAGTTCCTTTTTGGCGGTTTGCGAGAGCCACCAAAATTGACAAAATATGTCACAAAAGGAACTCTTTCCCAGAAAAGCTTAACATATAAAATTGTGGGCAGGTTACTCTAGAATCCAAGTTACAAATACATGTAGTGTTATGATGAACTGTGATAATAATGCGACTGTGACCAAATCGTAACTATTGTGACCATATTTATTTTGCACAAGGTCATTTAGCCTACCTCAACTCACTCACACGTATTGCGAGGTTAGTATTAGTATACTAACCTCGCACCACGAACCGCGTTTGGCAGTGGATTTCTAACTAGTGGGTCGCGCGTGCTGGGATCTCACTTCTTGGGTCCACAACACACGACTTCTAATATGGCTTGAATTTTCTGTGCGCGGCGGCATGTAATGAACCCTTGGGTGACCTCAACTCAAGTCAAAAAGCAATCAGAATAATGACATGTGGATGTAGACTTCGCCTTCTGGCTTAATTTTACCATCTGATAATACATTCAATTTCAAAATTTATTAATTCAGATTGTTTGGCGGGGGAGAGCGAAACTCTCTCGTGTCCACACCACAGCTAAATTCACCGACACAGCTTCGACTCGTATAGTCACGTATTGTATTACCGGACACTATTATGATTCCGGACGCGCATATTACTGCGTTCTAAAACAAATTCGTACCGTAAGACTTCCGCAATTCAATTTCACAGAGCAATACATAGAACAAGATTGCATAAACAAGGCGAAAAATCATTTTTTTACCTAATTATCTCTAAAAATGACAGAAAATGCTCAAAATATCATATAACATAGTTTTGTATTGACAATTGAGATATTTTCTAACGGAAATATGGGCCTGATTTGCCGAATTTCAATCTCGTCCACTCCTTCGATCGAATGATGAGGTGTGGTGTATTGTGGGTGATCGTCGACGGCTAGTTCTCAAGGTAACCGTGCGCGAGGTTTACCGTGAGTAGAGCCGTCGATCGGCAGCGCATCGATAGAACTTGATGAGCGTCACGATACGAACGCGAGCATATTATTATTGGAAAGTGCCATGGAACATGCAGCTAACAAGACAAAATAAAATAAGTTATCAAACACGAATTTATTACCAACATCTGCTCAGATTCGATATAAAAAAGCAAATAATAGTTAATACTAAAATTTACTCATGATATGATATAAGAAGAAAAAAATCACAAAAATTTGTTCTTACATCATTATAATCAAGGATATCTTTACCCGTCCGGCGCGCGTCCGGAATCATGATGTAATTTGTCGCGCACGAAAATAATTGTTTTTCGTGGAGGGGTATGCGGCAAGTGCGATGCAAAGAAAATGGTTGGTAAATAAAAAATAATTATATCATATTCATAATTTTCATAATATTTGGAATAGCAAGTTTGAATTTTTCTTGATTTTATTTCCTCTAGTTGTCATTTTTAAAGCACTGAAATAAAGGTGTCCGGCAATATGATACACTGCCATACTACCGATACCACATCGAATAAGTACTGGCAAGACTGTATACCTCCTTCTGCCAAACTCCTGTACCCGAAAAGTGTACTCTCTCCTGTCTTACGAAGAGCATTTGTGGTGAGAGCTCAACTCCTTACAGCCACCTACTTAACATAGTGTCGTCTCTTCACGCTGAAGAAATCAACCAGCCGCACTTGCCCTCTATGCAAATCTACCGACGAGACTGTGGAACATTTTACTGGGCAGTGTCCCAAGCTAGACCATCTCCGTCAAGTGTTTATTGGCAAAGTCAAGGACTGCCTTGTGGACTTCCCAACATGTGTCGATCTATATGTCAATGCCAACCCACAGGACTTTACTCAGGCCACCCTTATACCATTTCACTCTTGTTTGCCCAAGGAACTACACAATAGTCTACTCCTATTATCTCTCTTTTTCCTCCACAAAATTGATGTATTCCGTACTGACATGGTTCAAACCTCCTAAACCAGAATGACAGCGTATATGGAACATATCTGTTTACCTTGGACCCTAGGAATCTCCAAATAGTGGAGGGATCAGCTAAGAGAGAGAATAACCAGCCAGGGCGTGGGGGACCAGTTCGGGCGACTTGACGTAAGCTAACCATGGCATGAGCTCACGAACACATCCGCACAGCCACAGAGCCTGACCTAAAACTCATCAATCTTAAAGCAATACACTTACTTTGTCATTACTTTATATCCATTTATATTAATTCTTAAATACATACCTTTCAAAACCGTATAAATTTTAATCGAATTCTGCCCTCAATCAGTACATCAAAGAGTGATTTTCATAAGCTTGGGTTCAAAATATGTCGTTTGTGTGTACAATGTTGACTGCCATTATGCGCATGCGTAATTGACCGCGTCTAATTTTGTTTGGGCAATTGATGCGATGTACATAGTGCAACCGCGCCCCTTCCGTTGGACATATTGAAAGGTGGCACAGCGTTGAAAATTTTTATTTTTTAAACAAAAAGTCATTGAAATTTATCTTTCCCAACTCTGTGCCCAATTAAAGTGTTGAAAGTGTATATTTCTGTTTGTTCTCTAGGACTTTTTGAGGCGAGGGGTAAGGGGGTATTGGACTTTTACATCTAACGTTAGGCCTAGCTGGGGTCTAT
Organism: Lytechinus pictus; assembly: GCF_037042905.1. Taxonomy (NCBI): domain Eukaryota; kingdom Metazoa; phylum Echinodermata; class Echinoidea; order Temnopleuroida; family Toxopneustidae; genus Lytechinus; species Lytechinus pictus. The sequence continues at coordinate 9,287,243 of NC_087247.1, read as the reverse complement.
TATTTACCAGGTCAATATCACTATCACGCAGAGTCACCAAATTACACCACTGTATCTTCATAATTATGGCAACAATGTCATCATCGTCCATTATATCACCACCACCATCATCATCATCATCACCACCATCATCATCACCACCACCACCACCATCATCATCATCATCACCACCACCACCACCATCACCATGATCATAATCATCATCACCACCACCACCATCATCATACTCATCACCACCATGATGATGATGATGATGATGATCATCATCATCATCCCCACCACCTTCATTGTTATCATCATCATTACCATCATCACCACCGCCATCATCATCATCACCATGCACCATCATGATCGGCATCATCATCATCATCACCACCACCACCACCACCATCGGCACCACCATCATCATCACCACCACTACCTTCATCATCACCACCACCATCATCATCACCACCACCATCATCATGATCATCATCATCATCACCACCACCATAACACCATCATCATACTCAGCACCACCACCATCATGATGATGATGATCATCATCATCATCACCACCTCCATCGTCATCATCATCACCATCATCACAATGCACCACCACCACCACCACCATCATCATCATCATCACCACCACCACCATCATCATCATCATCACCACCATCATCATCATCATGCATCATCACCACCATCAACATCATCATCACCATCATCATCATCATCATCACCATCACCACCGCAATCATCATCATCATCACCACCACCACCACTACCACCAACATTATTTATTTATTTATTTATTATTATTTATTTATTTATTGTTTCACCACCATCATCATCATCACCACCACCATCATCATCATCATCATCAAATCATCACCAGCATGTCAACAGCAGCAGTCAAACTTTATAATTTGTTCCTGGTCGCGTTTTATTTATTTATTATTTTTAATCTATTTATTTATTTATTATTATTATCATTATTTATTTATTTATTTTTTTGGGTTTTTTTTTTTTTTTTTTGAGGCGAGGGGTAAGGGGTATTGGACTTTTACATCTAACGTTAGGCCTAGCTGGGGTCTATTACTTATACCATGGTCACATTTGTTCTACGGCGGCCGTACGGCGAGTCGAATACAGCCGTACTATTAATTTTGATTCAAACCACCTATATGTAGTTTGACAAAAAATGTTAAAACGGCTGTTTTCGACTCGCCGTACGGCCGCCGTAGAACAAATGTGACCATGGTATTACCAGGTCAGTATATAGTATCACGCAGAATCACCAAATTACACCACTGTATCTTCATAATTATGGCAACAATGTCATCATCGTCCATCATATCATTTATTTATTTATTATTTTGGGGGTTTGTTTATTTATATATATTTGCTTATGTATTTATTTGTGGTTTTACTTATACAGGCATTGTCAGTTTCAGAACTGCTTTCCACAACGGCCTTGTCCGCATAAACATACAATATGTTATAATTAATATACATGTAAATGAATCACTGATATTTACATAATCAAGAGCAAAATGATATATGCAGGCGCGGATCCAGGATTTTCCAAAAGGGGGGCAAATTTTTTGGAGGAAAATTTTGACACGCCAAAAAAAATAAAAAATGTCAACCACAAATTGAGGATATTTCGTACCCGAAAAAAATTGACAAGCAAAAAAAAAAAAAAGGTTTTCAATCACAAACAAAGAATATTTCGTACCCGAAAAAATTTTACAAAAAAAAAAAAAAAGGTGGAAGCTTCAATCACAAATCAAGCATATTTCGTACCCGAAAAAAGTTGACAAGCAAAAAAAAAAGGTCTTCAATTTCAAAAGAGGGCAGACACCTCTGTTTTAATGGCATTTTAACATTAAATTTTTTTATTTTACTTCTAAAAAGGGGGGAGGCACGTGCCCCCCCCCCCCTCTGGATCCGTGCCTGAATATATACATATCTATGTGAATATGGAACCGAGAGAAATTAAGAAAAAAGAAACGTATCTCTTAAACTCTAAACAATGAATCAATTGGTTTCAAACTAACGAAACCCCCAAAACAACCCCCCCCCAAAAAAAAAAAAAAAAAAAAACATTTAGAAAATAAATCATATGAAGATCTTTCTAATCCAAAAATGAAAATAAAACTAATATCAAACTTACACCATAATGGTTCCTACATGTAGTATCTTGTTTACATCGTTGCTATGGATAATTGGATGTCTCACTATCATATTATATGAACAATATACTAGGAACCATTATGGTTTTACCTTACCGTCGTCGTAAATGAATGCTTAAAACACACTAGTACAATGACATGGTCATACTATTCTTTTAAATTTTAATATTGGTACTAATGATGAAGTAAATAAAAAAAATAATCCACCAGTTGTGTAGCAACAGTTTTATCAATCGAAGACATCAACTCTTTGCTTGTTCGATTTCTCCAAGCTACATGAACTAAAATTTAACAACATATTATGCTTGGAAAGCTACGCATTGAGTCCTGAAAACACACACTCACGACTGTTCCAAACCACTGGTTGAAAGTATAAAATGTCCTTAATGTATAATTTGGGGGATGACCACTCTTCCTATTATTGATTATTTCTTCCTTGATACGTTGATCTCATCGCAAACAAAAGAACAAGTCCAAACAGACCGCTTATGTTTATTTTCATCAATCGTCGATATATCCCTCCTATAACACTCCCTCACTCCTCCTCGCATACTGTTTAAGAATGTTACTCTCTATTGTTCTCAGGGGATTATTCTATTGTTTTCCGCGACATACCCTCAATATTTGCTCCTCAACCAGACTCTCAGCGCCCTTATACACTACTCATATTCATGATTTCGGCGGGGGGGGGGGGTGTAATCGTTTCTTTTTAAACTTTATTCAATACAGTAATTGCATTAGCTCGCGCTTCGAGCTGTCATTAATTTCTTTTTCGAGATACACGTCATGTTCATGATTTAAAAAAAAAGCGTTTGCAAATTTCATTTTTTTCAGGTCTGGATACAATTTTTTTTTTTAAGTCAGCTCGCGCTTTGTGTTCGCATTATTCTAAGATACACATCCTGTTCACAAATTTCTACAAAATTTCCTTTTGTATGTCAACCTAAATTTGGAGGCTTGCATCATATTGTTTAGCGAAATACATATGTAAACTTATGCAGTGTTTTAGTCAATTTATCACAAGGTTTCATCTCAGGCTGTTCACGAATATAGAATGACTTAGTGTTTAATCTTGGGTTTTTTTAGAATGCAAAATTAGACAAATTTTAAGCACCTTTACTGCATTTAAAGGTATTATTAGTATTAATCATGGTTTTTTTTTAGAATGCAAAATTAGACAAATTTTAAGCACCTTTCCTGCATTTAAAGGTATTAATATAGTATTAATCATTTGAAGATAAAAAAACCCCTTGCGTTCTGTCTTGAAATGTGAGTTGGGGTGATTGTTCATACCATCCCCCCTCTCCGAAAAGTGGGGAATATATCCCACTACCTTTCAAAACTTTAGGGGAGGGTGGCCCTTTTCTCGAATGGTCGGTTTCACGTTTACCCGACACGACAACCCGATGTAATGACACAAGTGATTAAAATACCACCCCCCCCCCTTTAGGGCATTTCCTACAATCAGTATACAGTCCCTATGTTTCTTGTTCTGGCCAATGTATTATACAAAATAAGCGGTGACAGTCGAAGGTGCATGCATGGCAAATTTTCTTTGCTCATTCAAGGTGAATACAAGTTCATCAATTTTGGAATGAAATAAATTTGTTATCAATCAATCAATCAATCATGCAGTTGAAACTTGAAAAAAATTCATGCTCTGTCGCTACGTTCCTTCAAATTTTAAATATTCCTGCTCGGTCGATATTCTCCCTCACCGTGAAGTAATCGAGAGGGGGGGGGGTGACATGACATGTCAAAACCCTCTTCCCAGACGGTATCCCCGCGCCCTCCTCCATTTCCATATGGCTCATATCAGGCGCAAAAAGTAAGACGACGTTCGAAATACGGGAATGTATGGTACTGTCGGTTCAATAGGTATAGCGCCATCTCTTGTCAATAAACCTCTCTACTTTGCATGCATGTGGGAAGTTACCACTGCTCTGTTCCTCAGTATAGAAGTTGCGAATCGATGCAAATGTTCGAAGTTCGAGCCCCGGTGTCTTCCGGATGGTGACGTTAATGGTCGGTCCCAGACGTAAATAATCATCTCGGATTGATACACGACTATAAAAACTAAATCACAAACCCCTTGCATCTTTTTCAAGATGCACAGAAACATAAATATAAAAAATAATTATGTGCAATCCGGGGGAAATGATAAAAAAAAAAATTGTCATAAAGAAACTGCTCTAAGCCATTCTCCGTATTTGTAAACGATAAATAATAAGCTGACTATTACTGCACCCACTACATGATTGAGATATTTCATTTTATTGAGCAAAAAAAAAATCCGAATAATAAAATTATGCTGTGTGAAGCATACTGAGCATGCTGAGGACAATTCGAATAAGACATATGTTCATTGCCTTATCCCATATTAAATTCAGAGAGAAATATAGAGAAAGACACAGAAGGAGAGAATAGAGAGGGAGAGAAAGGGAGAGGGGGAGGGAAGGGGAGAGAGAAGAGAGACAAGGAAGAGAGATGGGGGAGAGGAGAACATGCACAGCAAAAGCCGCTCACCTCGTTGGGATTATAGTAATGAAATTAATTATCCTCGCAAATAAACAAACAAAGGATATTTGAGACTTTCCGTTCACAACTAAATACAATCAAAGTAACAAAATATCACAAATCATAGGACTTCTGTGTCAGTTGTGGTATTACATACAAATTAAACGATACGAAAAGAATGAAGGGCTCCGTGACCTTTTCTGGTAAATATGAAAAGAACGGAGGGGCTTGTCAAGATAAAGCAATGCTTACATGTAAGCCTCTGTGACTTAGAGCTAAAAAGAGCTAAAAAGTAGCTGTAAGACAACCCCTATAAAATGTACATCCACGAAATTCGAATGTTTATTCTAAATAAAATAATAAACAGGGAAAGTAATTTTAGCTTCTTTATCACGTTTATGCACTAGTTTTATGATGTGAATCATTTGCCCACAGACGTGAATGTGTTCCCAAATGCAATGCATGGTAACAGACAGTAAATGTGTCTAACTTCAAAAATGAAAATCAACCTAAAACTCTGATACAAAATGACTGTTATTGTACAATCATTTCAGTCTGACACATATTCACAGAGAGCCATGAAAATATTTACAGTGGAAAGTGTCCGGTATTCTGGAGTGAAGACAAGAAGTTCAAAAGGCGCTGAATAATAGGCATTTAGAGCATCTCCTAGATAGCCCGGTTCTTTTCAACAATGAAAAAAAAAAAATATTCGACATGCTAGTTGAAATCGTTTTACCTCACCATGAAAACAAAATAAAAGAAAACATGTAGGTGATGTAAGAATAGAAAGGGACATCGAATTGGAGATCATGACGTCAGCAAATAGGCCTATAGATCCGGGGGGGGGGGGCACTTACATTGACGAGTGGATACCATGCGCGACCAAAAAACACGTAAAAAGGATGTCTTTTTCAAGATAGGGCACGTTACGTATATACGTTACGCGATAAGGGTGTCAAAAACACAAAAATAATGAAAAAAGGGTATCTATTTTGCTAGGAAAGCTACGTGTTTAGGGTCAAATTTGCGGGGATGATAAAACAAAATTAAAATGTTTTCCCAAATGTTTTATAAAGGATGTCCTTTTTGCGCCAACACTACGTGTTTAGAGCCCGATTTTCGCGAGGTGTGGAAGGTGGGGCCGTATATTAAACCAAAATTAATGATGTGTAAAGGTAAAACCGACGACCGACGGGCCCGTGACATAACAATAAAATATCGGTGTACCCAGTGTTTAGGGGTTTATTTCAGGGAATACTTGCCAAGAGTATCGTTTTGTTTCCAAAACTTGTTAAGGGTATTTTCACACGCCAATACTTGTTTAGGGATGCATTTTCAGAATATGGAAAATACGTGTTTAGGGTGCTTTTCGAGACCCCATGGTCGCACATGGTATCCACTCGTCAATGGAAGTGGCCCCCGGGCTATAGATGTAAGGCGGCAGCATGGTAATCATGGTAATGGTAGACACTGTCGAGCCGCAGTGGCGGCATCGGAAGTGGGGGTATTTGCCCCCTCCCCCAGTCAGTAGAGTTGCCCTTAGTTGTCCACCAGAAATGTGAAAACTGAAGAAAAATAATGTATGGTATGCGCCTCTACCCCATATTGTATTTTGCCCCCACTTGCTCCCTACCAGGCCTATAAAAAATTAACGGGTGCCACCATTGCTGTCGAGATGGGGATGATAATGCCCTTTAGTGCCGGATCAGTGATAGTGGTGGTGGTGGTGGTAGTGATGATGTGGTGGAAGCAGCGGCGATGGTGGTGAAAACACCAGTCACAAGCGGTTAATGCATGGTCAGTCAAAGTTCACGGATTGTGGTGGTGGCATCCGGATGCAAACTAAACACGAATTTTCTAGTATGTTGTTTCCTTCAAATTAAAACAATGTTAATGGTGCGAAAAAAAAGTGATGTGTAGACGTATGTGCTTTTTTGGTTGGGTTATGGAAGTCGTGGATGACAGATTATTAATTGCACATTTCAAGCCCTACTATTGGACGACTTGCGCTCTAAACGGACATGAATAAATCTGTGCTGACCACCATTACGTTGCTGATGATGCGAGCATCTGCTATCTTCGTGCCCTCATTGCATGCTAAAATTGGCGCCGCGCCGCTGAATGAGATGTGAAAATGCACTTGTACAGTACAGAGCGACTTGCTTGCCATCATCTGTACAATATCGGTAGCAAAAGAGAAGCCCGGAGAAGCCTGTGCATCTTTTTTGCAGTTTGTTGTCAATTCATTCGGAGAAGCAAGTCTTTTGTCATCTGCAGTACATCAACAAAGTCAAAGGTTGAGCGAGTATGGTGGTAGCGTCACTCAAGTGGAAATTACAGGTATTATAGAGGGTGAAATTCGGAGATAATAATAAGCATGTATACGCGCCGTTCCCCGCTGCCAGATCAAGGGGAGTCGAGTTCTGGGAGCTCAACTTCCGCAGCATCATCGAGCTCTTCTGACCCAAGATCTCCATCGAAGCCGTCGAAAAACAGACCACAGCGACCTGAACTGTCGACCCCACTTCCCATGGAAACAATCCAATCGTTTAATGCAGCGTATAATGCCGGACCAGTTTATATCAGCGAAGGTTTAGGTAGCCCTGTTCATGGTAGAGGTTCTCCGAATTCTAGCTCCAGCGGCAAGTCGAACTCCCCCACACATAGCCGTTCGAGTAGCCTTGGGTCTACCCACGGCATGAGCAACAGCTCTCCTCAGGCGCAGGCGGCTATGCAAGCAGCAGTCATGGCGGGACAACATCATGATGATATTCGCCATGGTGGTGGAAATAGAGACATTGTGCACATGGATATACACAGTCAAATAAGGGAATATCAGAGAGAGAACGAAGGCCTCCGACAAGAGCTCGACAACAGGGAGACAAAATTGAATTCCAGCATGAACAGTATCAAGACATTTTGGAGCCCGGAGTTGAAAAAAGAACGGGCTTTGAGGAAGGAAGAAGCAGCCAAAATACAATCACTCAAAGAGCAGTGTCGAGTAGCTGTAGACGAAAATCAGGTGAGATATATATCTGAAAATATTAAATATTCCATACATGTATTTCATTGAAAGCATGCATTGTATTTCATTTATTAAGTCGATCTATATGACTCTTATTATTGATATTCTCATTGTTAATTATTGAAATTTAGGAAAACCTATTTTGCTGACTTAATGTTTATTAATCTGTAATTCAACATTTGATATGAAATTGATACATATTATATTACACAATACATTGTACATATTCTCAGTTTTCACTATTACATGTACAGGTGGGTGTGTCATAAAGCTGTTCGTATTAAGAGCGTCTTTAAGAACGACTGGTGATCCTTTCTTGTGGAAAATGGTATATTCATTGGCGATGGTTAAGCGTGTAAGAAGGGTTCACCAGTCGTTCTTAAAGTCGCTCTTTACTTACAAACAGCTTTATGAAATGCCCCCCCCCCCCTTGGGCATGTGTATTAAACCGATTTCAGCAGACAGAAACAAATTACAAGGTAAATTAATTTTATAGATTATATTTGAGGGTTTAAAATTTGAGATTATCATTGAATATATTTTTTATAACATATAATGGTCTAAGAATCAATCAAGATGGTTGAATGTTGTGATAATATAAACGTTCAACAACTTTTTTTCCCCAAAATCATTAATTTTGGCCTTAAAGGACATAAGACAACCACAATAACTGTACTTTATTTTTGCAATTTCTATTTTTGTATATATTACTAGTTTCAAATTGTTTTTGTGTTGATAGTGTGAACCATAAATATGGTTAGTTGTAAGAGATGATCTGAGAGAATGGTTCGATAAAAAAAATATTTTTTTCTCCATAGATCAAAGAGCCATATATTGTCTCTTTTTATTTGAATGTTTTTGGATTTATCCCTTTTGTTTTCCCTATCCTTATATTTTAAGACAGTAGTATTAATGTCAGTATGAAAACTTGCAATTAATGTTCTTAATATGATTAATTATACACCTAATTCCTAAACCATGTATGGGTTTGTGGATTTTATTAAAAGGCAAAAGCAACAGAACAAAAGTACGGTATGCTGTGCAAACCCATCACTCGAGTTAAGGGTCTGAATGTGCAGCCTACTCATGCTTTGTGTACTGAAACAGCAAGTTTTTTATGTGCTAGTCTTTGCGTGGAGACACACTTGCTGATCAAAGTTTCAATCAGGGTCTGTGCCTGCAGACTAAGAACAAAAATTGGTGGCACCGAACAGACCTGGCTGGATTGTAACAGGGGTTATTTAGGAAATAACTACAAGTCTGGCACATAATGGTATGAGACTACATGTGTGAGTGTAAAAATGGAGACACAAAAATAGACATAAAAATTGGAAAAAAAGGGACATTGATAATTACTTCCCATTAAGTAAATGTAACCATGGTTGCAACACACGATATAGCCTACATGTAGTTTTACTTCAAGCGTTAATTATCAAATTTAATAGGCTGAGTGTGATTTACAATTTACAAGTAAATGTCATGTAACAAAAACAGTACATATATTGATATTTTCCATCTGATCCAGACCCCTGATAGGTCGATCGGCCTCACATGCATGGTACACTTATACCCCTTTCATACTGCCCTCTTCATTTTTCACCGGCGAACTTCCCCGCCTCGCATTCCTCACTTCCCTGGCGAAGAAAAAAATGTACCCTTTCGCACTGACATTTCTTCCCCAGCGAAAGTCAACGGGCGATTGCAGAACAAACGAAAGAAAATTGTAAACATTACTTCTTACCTATTACAAAAAGGTATCAAAAAAATTAATTACAACATATTTTGGAAGTATTACGATAAAAACAAACAATATCACCTTGTTTTGATATCTTAGCGCATTTTATACATGTAAAAAGTGCTTTTTAATAAATATTATTAGTAAGAAAAAAAAATGTTCGAGGGTATCTACTATCTACTTGGCCATAGCATTCAGCTGAGCTTGCAACTATCGCGCGCGGAATCTCGGTGCAGGGGACTTCGGGAGAGAAAAAAATTGACCTCTGACGTCATTAAAGAGGAGAAGTTCTCCAGTTTGCTTTCATACTGGCCTTTTCACCGGCGAACTTCGCCGGTGAAACAGTTTCACCGGCGAAGTTCTCCACCTCTAGAGGTGGAGAAGTTCACCGGCGAACTTCACCGGTGAAGTTCTCCTGTGTACCTTTCATACTGGACACTTTCCCCTTCGCTGGCGAACTTCGCCGGTGAAGTTCGCCGGTGAAAGGCGCAATATGAAAGGGGTATTAGACATGCACATAAATAGGACTGGAAAGATGGACCCCAACTGTTAATATTATTGTAAAGTACACTTGCTATATGACCTGAGAAGTGGAAGGTCATCCAACCATTTGAATACCACACATTTTCAGCAGCCCTTGTTGTCATGGAGCTATAACATTCCTGTTATGATTTAAAAGGCAAGAATCCCCTATTGTTTTTATTGAAGCTTCTCCCCTGTAAAGTAGACACTTTTGTTACCCACATTTACATATATTGTATACCGGCACTTGACTATTACTTTCATAACTTGAACATATTGTATTATACACAAATGCAAAATACATGTACTTTTATGGTGAGATCATGTATTTTTATTGCTTTGCAACAGGATATCTGAAAGAAATGCACCCATTTCCTGGAGGAATAGAGTGTACAAGGTATTTTGATCGAATGTGTAATTGTGTTTGTTTAAAGTGTTCCTCTTTGAAATCGATTCCTCTTTGAAATGTTGCCAAAAAAGCTAGAAGAAGAAGAAAGAATTTTAGCTCAAACCATGGATCCACCGTGGATAGACATTGTTTTTTTGTTAATGAATTCATTATGTTTTTCTCTCTCAATGTGGTTCCAAATAACATTCTTACTTTGGTTCAATCTCATGAGTTCGGCCGCCAATAAACTAGACAGTTTGTCAATTATTTATGCACACAGGATAATGAATCACTGAAATCAAGGAAAATAGATGCAGTTGTTAGTTTTTATCAGAAGTTTTAATTCCATTGATCACATTTTTATTTAAATGCTTTATTGTTTTAGAAAGTTTATTCCTTAAATTGAGATTTTATTCTTTGTGTTATTGAATTAGGTTTGTAATATATTTTCAATTTTGTTCAATTGTTTATTTTTTCAATCTATTTGTTTGAAATCATTTTATTTCATTAGTTTTGATGTCATTCTATTTTTATCATTTTTTCTTCATTTGTTCATTCTTTCATGCATTCATTCATGATTAAAATTTGCATTTTTCAGGATACTGTGAGGTCAAGTTGCACCAAAATAAATCAAAATAATATGCTACTGCTAGGTGGGATGGTGCTGTAGTGCCGATAATACTCGCAAACATGTTTACAAAAAATATAGGCCTAAAATGCTGGCAGGTATTATTCAATCACCCACATATAATGTAGGCCTATTTGTACAAGTATACATGTACCAGAACAACAAGGTCTGCAATTAAAAGAAAATTGTATGACCCAAGTATTAATCATAGTGTAAAATAAATGTACCATCTAGTGACAGAATTATTGGTAATACCTTGAAGGTTAAAGCTAAAGCTGCAAGTGCAGGTACCCTGGAATGTGTAGATCATGGCCCATTGGATATGATCTCTTGTTGGGGTCACTGTTGGAGATGTGATCCCCTTCAACAGCTGAAAGACTGTCTCTCCTTTCTTTAATATGTGTTTCTGTTGTGTTTATAAAACAAGATGTTGTATTGTAATACAAAACTTATGATCATTATGCAATGTGGAGCATTGTGGCCCAGTGGATTAGTCTTCTGACTTTGAAACAGAGGGTCGTGGGTTCGAATCCCAGCCATGGCGTAATTTCCTTCAGCAAGAAATTCATCTACATTGTGCTGCACTCAACTCAGGTGAGGTGAATGGGTACCTGGCAGGAATATATTTCTTGAAATGCCACCGCACTGTAAAAGGCTGGGGGGCTAAAGCCAGGGTAATAATATCCAAGTCCTTTGGAAGCGCATAGGGACGTTATGACATAATGTGATATGCGCTATACAAGAACTGCGTTATTATTATTCTTATTTTGCTCAGGTAGTGAGATCATGGACCTAAGGTCCATGGTGAGATATTGTCCATATTATCTGTAATCATCATATTTCTGTATTCCACAAAAAAAAAATGTCTTTAACTGCATCTCTTTGATCATTATCATATTCTGAAAAATTAGATTCTATTTTTAGTCATTGAATGATCATCTAGTGTATTGAACCTCATTGGGAAAGTAGCTACATGTATGCACTTTATCACAGTGACATCGAAGATTCAACGTATCAATTTGAAAAGCCTTTCTATACCAATCACAAGTTTTGAAATCCATAAATCCCTTCTTTTGTCTTGTCAAGTCTTGAAAGGTCTGCTTCTTTAAATTAATTGCATTCTTTCATATGATAGTATAGCCATTTTTTGCGCAAGTTTTCATTAAACTGAATCAAAATACAATGAATTGCAATCTTGTATGTGAATACACTCTTTGAGCCCTAAACATTGTTAAATATAGGCCTATGCAGATACAGGAATTTAGATCATACCAAATACAAAAAGCAACCCAATTATTTCCCTTTTAATTGAAAGACTGAAACCATTCAGCAATATGAAAACAAAATCATAAAAAAATAAAAAAATAACAGAGTAAATAAGGCAGGAGGTGAACTTTACTCCCATGCCACATGATTCATTTAAATTTGATATTACATGTATGTATGTGCACAGATCTGCTGGTGCATGTGACATAGTACTTCACCTTCAAACAATGCAATTACAAGAGTTGAGACATATTATGAAATTAGATAATAATTTGCGGCTGTGTTAATGGGCGATTCATTCATGCATTTGATTTGATGAATTGTTGATTTAGTGGTCATGCTTCATTGGAGAGTACAGGTGTTCCTTTGATATTGTTTAGCCATCAGTGATTCTGTGGGATTATCAGACTTTACAATTTACATACAATGGTCAATGCCACAAAGAATTATACCTGTTTAGTAAATACTTGGTCCATCTATATTAGCCCCAAACTTAGAAGTTATCTAGGTATTTCTGAACAATCTTGAGATTATTCTTAATGAAGGCACAACTACATGTACATAAGCTCGGGATAGTTTGTTGGCTTAATCTGAAGAATTTACTCTGTAGTCAAGTCACAATTATTTGCAAAATAACAAGCTTTTTTGCAAATTATCCCCAGCAGCTTGTAGGCCTATCCTAGGGGGGGGGGGGGGGGCAGTCAAATATATTGCTGTACACATGCGTGACCAAAAACACATGTTTAAACTTTAACCCTATAGCACCTACAGATTCCTATGCATAATGGCAATTACTCACTGGAGGAAACAATAAAACTGGTAATAAGTAGGCATTGTTCGAAACAAATTGAAATATTTTTTTATAAATTTACTTTTGTTCATTACAAGTTATATTTATTTTGTAGCATAGGACCTGTTGAATAGAATGGTACATGGCAAAGTTCAATCAGATGTACGAATATTGACCTTTGACAATCGTTTGCAGAGCGAGAAGAAAAAAAACCAAAAGTTCGGGTTTCAGCCGCCCCAGTCCCACGCCTTCAAAAAAATGTAAAGTATCACTGACAGAATACTAAAGTTTTCGCCAAATCTTGGATCAAATATGTCAAAAATTAATTCCAACTCACATCTAGATGTCACTCTGTGTGATATCCAACGTTTTGATGAACATATAGCAAGGCCCGAGCTTCTTCGGCGAAGTAAGTGGTTTTCCGAGACATGGACGCAGCCATCTTTGCTGAGATCGACTGCGCAACAGTCTGGAACTTGCTACCCACCGATGCATGTCAATCGGTTTTTCTCTATTATACTCAATAGGAGCATACACTTTTCTATGCAGATCTATGTAGCAGCCAACCTATACGGTATGCACACGCAATATTAACACGGTAAATCATAGACAAGAGATACTATAGCGCAAAGAAAACGTACGGGCGGTTAAGGGCGGTTCAGTGTGTAATAGGAAGGGCGGTCTCGGGCGGTTCAGGTGCTAAAGGGTTAAAGGGGTGTTTTTTCAGTTTTGGACGCGGGCCGCGCGTGCACTCGTTAAGGGTATAAAAACACAGATTTTCAAGAAAAGGGGTGGTATTGAAAGACTGGTCAGTGGTCAATCGCAGGGTCAAACGTATTTAGGGTATTTTTTTCCAAAGCTTTTTTTTAAAGACTAGCCAAACGTGTTTTATAGGGTATGTTTTTTCCCCGGGGTCATATTCTGGCCACAACTTGTTTAGGGGCCAAAATGTGTAAATAAAGGCCGTGAAAAACTTGTTTAGGGGGTTATTTTGCACACAGAGAAAAAACTTGTTTAGGGGGTGTTTGGAAATAATTTGGTCACGCATGTGTACACTACAGCAATACATTTGACTCTCCCCCCCCCCCCCCCCCCCCGGAGGCCTATATCAAAGGTGGAGATGCAATCTGGTTTTAGCACAGGATTTATTAAAGTTATTCATGGTATTATAGTACTTTATGTACCATTGCAAGTTATTAAAATCTTAAACCAGTAGAATACATTCTGCAGAGCCCAATGTCACATTCCATAGAATTCCCCCAACTTGGGCTGGTGGAGATGGGGTTTCTTTGAAGTTTGAACCTCAAGATTTATCGCACAGACTGAGTAGGACCTACTGATTGCATGAGAATCTCAAAAGTTCGCAAAACTCTGACTGATGGAGCCGCAGCTTTTACCTGAACCAAACATTACTGATCGTCAAGTATATTTGTATAATCGAAGTAGAAATTTACTGTATTTGTTGGCATACATGTACTACTTAATGGTAACAGAAAGATCTATGAATATAAGAAATTTAAAATCTCTTATGCAAATTGGAATGAAAAATACATAAACCACTAGAAGCATTTATAAACCATTTCATTCCTAGGAAGTTCGGAACTTGTATTAAACTACATGTACCTAAATTTGGTTATATTTGTTTTTATGAGAATCGCATTTGCAGCACATACATGTAGGCCTACATCATATACATGATCTGTTTTGCGAGCTACGATACATATTGCCAAAAGGGAAGTATTAGATGTGGTGTCAGATTCACAATACCATACTCAAGACAACAATACCATGTTACACGTAGCTGTTTTTTTTTTTTAAAGAAAAACAGAATTGTTCAATCTTACTTTAGGAAGGTATATTTGAATTCAACACAATTTTTACTGTGCTAGTGCTATTCAAGAGAAGCCCAGAATTATTCTTGTAAAAAGTTTATGAAAATGCCCTTGATGTATCATGCGAAGAATGGAAATATTTGTTTGCATTGGGGTGCACATTGTACTTACATATCTCTCCTCAGTAGGCTCACAGACATTTAATTTGTTTTGACCTTATTTTTCTTTCTCCTTTTATGCAGCAGGAAGGTGTGGGGGCGGTGCCCTTCCACAACCTATTAAGATATTCAAAATTTATGCACTTTTTATTGCAAATTTTGCTAACAATTCCTTGATATAATTTATCTAATATTAACATTGTCTTGCCTGAATGAAGTTCGGCAGAGACCTAGAGATCACTTTTAATGTTTGTCTGTTGGTCTGTTACAAAATGTTTAAGTTTTGTTCAACTTTCTCTCATTTCTTAATTTCTGAATCAATTATGTGTTTATACTTGATACAAATCATCATTGGGTATTGTCATGAATCTATATAGACCATTTTAGCGATGCATTAAAAACGCGTATTTTGGTCTTCATCAATTGATCTTAATGAAGTGATGATTCTATAATGTGATAAGTGATATGACTTGTTCAATCAAATTTCCCCTCTTTTTTTTGGGGGGGGGGGGGGGGTGGGATAGATGATGATAATTATATTGGAAGGCTTTATTTCATGGAATACCAGAAATATTCCACTTGTTAGGGCCAATATTTGCCCAAACTCTTGGAATATTTCTGGTATTCCATTCTGAGCCATCCATAAATACCACACTATATGTTCATGAGGATCATAAGGTCAAAGTTCATCTAGGGCTAAAATAAAATCATATTGCATATTTTATTGATCACGAACTCAGGCGCGACTCATGATTTGTGAACCACCTTGTTTTTATATGTATTAAGCACTAGTGTACCTACGGGGGGGGGGGGGGGGCAGGGGGGGCAGACTGCCCCCCTGACGAGTCACAACCCATGCAAAGGACGTATCCCTGCCCCCCCCCCCCCCCCCCCCGAGGATCTTGAAAACCCTTTTTGCTCCCCCTTGACGAGCTTGAAGACCTTTTTTGCCCCCCCTGACGAGCTTGAAAACTTTTTATTTTATTTTTTTTTTTCAACTTTTTTTATGGTATGAAATCCTTTATACACATGTATGTGATTGAAGACCTTTTTTTTTTTTGCTTGTCAATTTTTTTTCTGCTACGAAATCCTTTATATGTGATTGAAGACCTCTTTTTTTTTTTTTTTGCTTGTCAAATTTTTTGGCGGACGGTTTTGCCCCCCCCCCCCCCTGTGGAAAATCCTAGGTACGCCACTGGTATTAAGATAAAGAAAATTACACATGCACACCCCTTGTAACATTTGAAATCTGCAGTGACTTCCTTCCACAGAAGTCGCATAAATTTGCATTCTGTACATGCTGAACTTAAGTATGAATTTTGTAATTCGTTTCTAATTTCAATGGAAAATGTTGTGTGACAAGTGGTTTGATTGAATAAACATTGGGTAATTGGGCTTCATGTGTTATATATAAATGTTGCCGATGAAAGCATATAGCACTTCATACATGTACTCAGACCTTATTATTTTGTTCCAGTTTCAAGTATGCAGAAAATTGCGGCTCATGGTATTAAGCAAAAGTCATTCATTTTGTAGCATATGTCATATTGATTATAGCCACAGTCTGTTCATGTACACGTTGCTACATTACTCCTTGTTCCACGATGGTGTTGGCATCATCCATTAGAGTGACCTCCAATTGGCCTAAAACAATCCCCTTCTATTTTCAGAGTCCATGTGTATAGCAGACCATGGTGATATTCTGGCACAGTAGGAGATGATATTGGTGCCTTTCATTGGAGCAGTTTTGCTTGAGAGAAACTGATACACTCATCATATATTGCATGAAATCATGTGCATCAGACTGTGATGAGATATATATTATGAAAATTATATTTTACCATCGGGCCAATCATGATATGAAGGCATACATGTATTATGTATGTGCTCAAACGGGGCTCAAACGCTGTTGATTTATCACCGACAGTAGCGCATTTATTGACATTGCATTTGAATTCGTGGATTCAAATCATATCTTGTACATGCACATGTGTGTGTAGGTTTAGATACAGTATATATGCATAAAAAGACTTTAAGCTGCATTTGCATAAATCAGTATAAAAAAAAAGGCCTATTGATACAAAAACACATGCGACCATTATTAGCAGCTAGCTTGCTTGATATTGAACGATGGTGGCCTCGAAGGATGAAATTTGATTTGTTCAATCAAAAAGTATGCTCAGTCATAGATGGGCATACATATCCAAAGCCCATAGTAAAACAATTAAAGATAATTAGAGATGATGATGGCAATGATGATGATGAAAATAATAACAATAGTAAATAACTTATATTATCAATGATACTATTATATCATAATCATCATCTTCATCATCGTCATCTTATTTATTGTCTTTCATCATCACCATCATCTTATTTATTGTCTTTCATCATCACCATCATCATTGTTATCATCTTCATTATTGAGTTTGTGCTTGACCTGACAGAACATTCTACAAATTATATTCTTTCTGATGGCAACGTTGTAATTCTGCACCAAAAACTGTACATCGATCCTGTCTTGTTAGCTTATTTGTGGCTGTCAGCCTGCATGTCGTTAGCAGTGGTCACTTTCCATGAATAAACAGGCCATCTGTTATTGATGAGTTAATCCTTGTTGTTCAGGGTTCAAGATAGATAGAAGCGAGATATCGTCTTGAATGTTGATTGCCTTCTATACACGCCAGGCAATAAACTCTAGGATCATTTCCATACCAAGTCAGATGCAGGCCTTGGGTATAATTAATGGATCTCTTGGAATGTTCGTCTTTTGTAACATGTTGGATAATCAATCAGCCAAAATTAAGACTTCATTGTACATGATGTTGCTGTAATTGCATTTTATTTTATTTTCGTGTAGGGAGTAATCACGAAATGATTTGGATGTCGTAAGTCATTTATATGCTCCTTGGGCTAAAGAAATCTCTGAGTCGGAAATTAGTGAGGCTCACACAATGTTGATTTGATACTTGCACATAATTTTAGATCAGATGCTTTTAGAGGCTTTCAGAAACAAGAATACAATCTAATATGAATATATAAAGGAAGCCTTAGGCTTGATAACCCTTTTTGCAACAGCTTCGTGCTGACTATAATGTCTCATTTCCATGCTTGGTTTTCAAACCATGCAAATTAAAACCCTATTCAATGACATCTGCTTCAAAGCAATGTTCGAAGTTACATTTCAAAATTATACAAAATATAAAATCATACGCCTTGTACATACAACTCATCGAAAAATAAACATTTAATACAAAATTCTTCAAAGTGACAAACTGATACCCCTTTCATAAACCTATCCTCCAATTAGCCGCCTAATAGTAATGCGGATAATTCAATAAAAATTGCGTTCACAAACTCCGAAAATTATCCGCATTATTTTTACGAGCGCCCGTCCTGAAAAAGGCGGATAATCGTCATGACAACTGGACACGCCCCCTCCGATGCGATTGTGTTGGAAAAGGGTGACCTTGTGACCGCACCATGGCAATTATCCGCATTATTTGGAAATATGTTCATAAACTCAAAATCTTGTCCCGATGCTGCTATTATTCGGATAATTGCAGCATCAAAATAATGCGAATAACTCTGGTCCTCCTCAGATTTTACGACCAAATTATGCTGCTATTAGCCGCATAATTGGGTTTATGAAAGGGGTATTTGTCATCTGGAACATGCAATCACTGACCGAGAAGTGTTATCGCTACAGTCCGACATGGCTTATTACAAAAACCACTAAAGGCGGTGCTGCACCATCCCGAGTTTGCTCAATCTCGAGATTTTAGCCCGATCGGCCCTCTTCGCGATTAATCTCGAGATTCAAGAAACCCCGTCTCCACCATCGCAAGAAGAGCGATTCCTGCTCGAGCGAGGCAACAAGCCCAATATTCCGAGCATGCGCACTTTCGGATCTTGGAGTTTTAACGGCCCGCGCTTTTGAATAACTTCCCGCGATATGCAATCAAATACATGGAGGCTACTCCTTACTCTAGCACTTTCGCCGAATTCGACAAGTGTTATATGCAACAATCCTCTCAGCTCAGCTGCGCTCAGCGAGTGAAGAAGTGATGTATTCTTCGTTAAATATGATGGCGGAGAAGGAGGCAACGACAGAGAGAGACGGAGAGAGAAAAGGAGGAGGAAAGAATGCTATTTGCTCACATTTTGCGAAGGCCAACTGCTGTTATTGACTATGACCATCGTCGATAAATGAGCGCCTCCCCCATATCCATAGGTCTGGTCTCTCCCAAAATCCATTCACTGTTGGGACACCATCGTTGCTGATTGGGGAATTGATGAACGCTATTCGCGATAATGTCTATTCGCGTGTATAAAAGAGACTTTCGCACGTGTTTATGTTTTGACCAAGGCGGAAGTGGAACGCGAATTGCATTATGGACTGACGTCATGAATAAATTACCCCGAGTCCAATCTCGAGTGCGTCTGCACCTACGAATTAGCGGGATAATTCGTAAAATAGCGCGCTATTTTGCAAATAAACCCGAGTTGACTTGGGATTGCAATCTCGAGATTAATCCTACGAACTAGCGCGATAATTGCGTCTCCACTGCAAACAATCTCGAGATTTTTCAGATCGGGATAATTTGCCGGATCAGAAATAGCGCGCTTATTTGAAAACTCGGGATGGTGCAGACGGCCTTTAAAAGTGCTTTTGTTTGTCTTTGTCTTATGTGGAAGCCCCCCCCCCCCCCTCAGCTGTGGCCACCAAAAGTTACAGCTCTCTGCAGATGGGCTCATCTGGAGCCTACAGGTCCATTGAGATATGATCCCTTGGCCAAACTCTAATTCAAGAATGCATTATGGAAATTGTAATTACAAATTGCGAAACTGAAACTGATTTGGTCATTAAATGACGTACGTGTATTAAATACAGTCTGTAATGTCCAAGAGCTTTTATTATTCAATAGATCCTGCATTTACCTACATGTACATGTACTGTGTATAATCAGATTTAATTTTCAAACAAGTAATTAAATCAATTTTAGACATGATTATTCTGGGAAGCCCCGGTAAACATAGCCAGAATAAACCCTGCATTAGGTGTACATGTACAGTACACATGTCCAGATGATAAAAAAATTGCTAGTCTCTTTGCAGTTACATGTACATGTAGATAAAAGCCTACCCTTGTATGGCATCTAATGCATAGGCCAATCTTCTTTTTAATTTGCCGGAAGATGATGAAGAGAATATTCTATTCCTACATTTTCAATGGATAAAAGTTGATGATAATTGTCAATTAGATTAGGATAACCATGATTGAAGTTTATTCCATAATTAACATTTCACTATTTGACATGCCAAGGACATGCATGCACCAATGAAAAAACATACATGTGTGCAAGTAGCCTTGAGTTTCCAGCTATGTCCCTTGGGTCACTCATCAATATTGATGGGAGTTAAATTTAGAAACTAAATAACAAGTGCAGGTTGTTAGAGAGTGTTGACCTCATTCGTCCCATTCAAGTGTTGGAATCATGCTCAGCGAGTACATGAAAATGCCAGAAGTAGCAGGTTTGTCAAGTTCAGCTGAGAGCTTGTTCAGACTGGTGCGATCGGCTGCTGCTGAAAGAACGGCATAGCTTAGAGTTCAGGGAGAAGGGGGGGGGGGGAGTGCTGATATCAATATGAGCATGGACCTACAGTACTAACTCAGAGTAGTAGTAGGTCCATGATATGAGCAACATTTTGTTTCGAGGTTGACAGTTAGAACATGGACCTACTAGGTCCAAGGTGAGAACAACAGTCATTTATAGTTTTTTTGTTTTAGGTGGGGGGGGGGGGGGGCAGAGCTCTAGTATATGTGTTACAAACAGATAAGTAACTGGTATTGCTCACTTGTACATGTAGGTCTAAATCCTATCTTGGTAAAAGAGAGAAATAGATTGATAATAGTATAAGATTTCATCATGAAAATAAGGTAAATTTCTCATTTGTCACATTGATACAATTTAATATTTTATCCAATTAGATAGTCTGTGCAATCAGCTGTGGATAGTGATCAGCCGAACTCTGGATTTAGAATGATTAAACCCTAAAGATTTATTTTTTAATATCAAATGATTTTAATCCAAATCTTTAAACCTTAATCCTGATTTCGACTGGACACTATTCACAGCCTGTCTGGATTGATTTCAAATCCATGAATTTAGAGTGTCTGTACATTTGCATCCCTATACCAATTTAGATGATGTGGTACATGTACTGTGTTGTACTGTAGGATTAGGCGGGATGAATTTGTCTTATCAATCATTCAGCAACATCAAAGATGTTGGTATCAAATGGTGAAGCTCACATGCAGCAGGGAAAGCCGTTCTTAAAGGTCAAGTCCACCCCAGAAAAATGTTGATTTGAATAAATAGAGAAAAATCAAACTAGCATAACGCTGAAAATTTCATCAAAATCGGATGTAAAATAAGAAAGTTATGACATTTTAAAGTTTCGCTTATTTTTCTCAAAACAGTTATATGCACAACTCAGTGATATGCAAATGAGAGAGTTGATGATGTCCATCACTCACTATTTCTTTTGCTTCTTATTGTTTAAATTGTACAATATTTCAATTTTTACAAAATTGACAATAATGTAAAACTTGACTGAACAACATAATGTTAAACAAATGTGAATTCCACATGTTCAGGGAGGAATAAAACTTGATTTCACATGACAAGGGGGAGAAAATAGGAAAATGTCATATTTCATATACGGTAATAGAATACAAAAGAAATAGTGAGTGGGTGATGTCATCAGTCACCTCATTTGCATACACACCAGGATGTGCATATAACTGTTATGTGAAATTAAGCGAAATTTCAAAATGTCATAACTTTCTTATTTTACATCCGATTTAATGAAATTTTCAGTATTATGCTTGTTGGATATTTCTCTTTTTATTCCAATCAACTGTTTTTTGGGGTGGACTTGTCCTTTAAACTTTGACTTAAGTCCTACATACTTCTATGTCTCTCATATTATTTTTGCATTTTGAAGAGAGAATAATAACTGGAGATATGCCCTGAAAAGGGATCAAACATTCATTGCAACATGGCTCATATAAAGGCTGAGAGATTGACATGTAAGAAGGAGATAATGATATGGATTAGAGATATCCAGGAAAAAGGTATATATATTTTAAAATGTACTTCGAATATCCACTGTACCATGTAGTACATGTACTTGTGTATCAATTTCAAAGATTTGTCATAATTTCTTTTAATAATCCTTGTGTTCTGTTTAATTAGTTTAAAAATGTTAAAAGTAGTATAACTTTTTACTTGAAGATGCATCCAGTTTATGTCTAACTATATGTAGGTGTAGTTCTCAAATTTCATTTTATTATGATGCTCGTAATGAAAATATGGCGACAAATTACAGATGAGATGCTGAATATGAGAAATATTTCCAGTGTACTCCGAGTGCATGCTGCTGTACATGTAGTTGTAGTTCAAAGTCGGACTCCCTACAGAGATGGAATGAATAGGATGAGACGGAGGTCACGAGGTCAACCCGAGTGGTGGGAGTTATTAGAGGCATCATTCAGATCAGACATCCCACAACTATACACATGTAGTGCAGGAGATGCACAATGTCAACATTGGGGTGATTACCAAATGCATGATTATTACAGCACATACCTCATAAATTGTAGTCCGCCCTGGAAAGGTTGTAATAACAAGACATGAATTTCTTCTGTGATTCATAGCACAGAGCATAATACCTCGGTCACATATGCTCTACGGCGGCCTACGGCCGTTTTATTTATTCTTATTCAAACCACCTATATGTAGCTGGTACAAAAAATTTTTTAAACGGCTGTTTTCGGGCCGCCGTAGAGCAAGTGTGACCGAGGTATAAGAGACAGCTAGACTCAAATAGGCTTTCAGACTCTTAAATCTCAAAATTAAATGATGAAGGCGCCCAGTTGTGGAACCTCTAAAATCTTTTTAAGTGCAATTTTTAAAGCATTGAAATGTTTTGGGATCAGCCGGATGGGATGATAGGGATTATATTAAAGATGGATTAATGGGTATCCATGAGGTATCTTGTGAAGGTTAGATGTTCGGTATTTGGGAAGTATTTCCGGTAGCCAGGCATGAACATAGTTACAACGATCTTAGTTGAAATGTGAATTAATGCTAATGAGATCAAACACATCAAAGCATATGGTATAATGAGATATTATTAAAAGTCTTTTATACATGTATGTTCAATTCTCAGAAGACACGCATTAACAATGAAAATCATCCATGAGAGTGACCAAGCCCTTTTGTGTATTTTGATTGTTCAAAACGAATGATTGGAATGTTCGTTGCCCAATTAATCCAACTATGGTCAATTTTCATTCTTGTAGAGCAGGGTTGTAGAGTGTTGTGTCTACAATACCTGTCGTGTCGGTGTAAGAACACCTTTAATACCACACTTTCGTGTATCTCATGCATGCAAATACGCCCTTAGCAGCACTTGTAAGTGCATTGCGTATTAAGGGCATTCTTGCACCGACACGATGGACTATCAACTGTATGTTATAGCGCAAATGCAAAACGTCTGGACACACTCCTGTGCACCCAGGGTGTGTCTGGTAACATGGCCTTTTTATTTGTTGATTCTTTTAAAATGTATTTGTGCTTTGCTTATTTATTCTTTCATTCATTCATCGACCATTTGCCCATTATTTGATGGGAGAAAACATTGTACATACATTGTATAAGTACCATGTAACTTGGAACAAAGAAGTTCACTGCTGAAAATGTCTTCTGACAACATCATTACAGAGTATACATGAATATCTAATGTGGTGAAGTGAAGCAGTACACTGCAAAAACTCCGGTGTTGATTTAACACCAGCCCGGAATCTAGATATGACCACACCAGAGAAGTATTGAAACAACACCAGTTAGGAATCAAACCAATGCTGTTTTAATACTAATTGGTGTTAGACCAAAACCGAACTGGTGTTGTTTCACACTTCTCTGGTGTGGACATATATAGATTCCGGGCTGGTGTTAAATCAACACCGGAGTTTTTGCAGTGTAGTCACCAGTAAAAGAACTCCCAATATCTTTGATGCATGATTATCGTACACATATCACGTACATGCATCTCCTGATGATTCATAACAATGCATTATAAATAAAGCAACTGTTGGAACTTGCACTGTAGTAGAATGTGTTTTGAGACATTAAGGTTCTAAAATACGACCTGAGTCATCGCAGTATCCAGCAATGTTGGAGCCTGTAGTTATTTCCATTAGACGGTTAAATTGCCAATCTCGAGTAGATGTAGATTCACTCATTACTTATGTTTGCTCTGTAAATTTATGAACCATTAAAAGCTTGATACATGGAATAGTATACATACCCATTACTATATATGTAGTACTTTATAGGACTTCTGTGGTGGTTCATAACGCTGTTTGTAAAGCTTTTGCTTACTAACAAAAATCTGAAGAGATTCCAAACATATAATGTGCATAAATCTCCTGATAGTGTTAAAAGCAACTAGTAAAAAGCAACTATGGAACTTGCACTCTAGTAGAAGAATATTTTTTAGTCCACAATTGGTTCTAAAATACATGTATGACCTGAGTCATCACAAAATCCAATGATGTTGGAGCCTTCAGTTATTTCCATTATATGGTTAAATTGCTCATCTCGAGTAGATGTAGATTTACTCATTACTTATGTTTGTTCTGTGAATTTATGAATCATTAAAGCATGATACATGGAACTGCCTGCATAATGCTCATTACTTTATAGGAATTTTGTCACATGAATATTCTCATACCACTCCACAATGTAATATCATTTTCATAGTTGATATCATGTGAAGTGATCATCTGATAAATGTCAGGTTGTATTATGATATCCATGCAGGCAATGCCCAAAAGAAGATTTAAGATTAACATTGATGTGAGGAATACAAGTGATTATGATGGGAAAAGAGGGTTATTCCTGGAAGTTTTTAGCACCATTTTATCCAGAATTCTGTACAAATGCAAACTTGCTTGTTTCTCTTTTCGTTCGCTTGATGGTGCTTGCAGAAGGTCAGAAAAGAGTTTTATCTATGGAGTCAATGGCCCGTATTCTGAACTCAGGTTTAAATGACACCCTGGTTTAAAGTTGTGGTTTAACTATGGAGAGCCAATTAGGGCACAAATCCCTAACAGTACACATCCAATTTGACACCCAAATTGTCTTGGAATGATAACTGAAGTATTTTGAAGTATTTTTCATGAAAGCAAAGGGAAACAAAATAGTAAACATAAGAAACATTTAATATAAACAGAATGTTTATATTAAATAATTTATTGATAATTTTAGCACAGACTTTATAGACTATGGTCTAAATTAAGCCTGACGTCAGAATACAGGCCTTTGAGTTGTGAATCTGAGGGTGTTTTTTCCCTGTTCGAAGGCACATGAACCATGATGCAGTGCATATATGTACATACACATTGTGCAAGGCATACATTGTATTTATTCATCTACCTATTGCATGAGTTTACTGGAAAACTTCCACCTAGTACATTTCTGCATGTTCTAATTCAAACCATGACCATGAGCATCAATAAAACTGAAAAAAGCACACACAGATGCAGTCAGTTTTGAAAAGAATTACATTTAATTCATTGAGTAATATTTTAATCTTCTTGCCATCATGATCAACGTTCAAACAACCTTTTTTTTTTATATACCAAAACTATTTTGATAACTTGTCACTTTGAAGGAAGGAAAGTTTATGAAATATTCTGCAAGATTGTAGTAAGGATTTTAGGCTAGAATGTGGTAAGAATAGAGATTGGAAGAACAATCTTGATAAATGAGGATATAGGAAAAAAGGGAAAATAAGAAAATATAGCAAAATACAATAGGCTTGATTTGCATAGAGACCCTTGATTTTATTGTTTGGAGAGGTAAAACGCTTGATTTCAAGATGAAGTTGAAATCTCGATGCATTCTGCATGACAGGTTCACGACGTAGTTTCTGCAATGTAAACATACACTCTATGTCACAGTACTGTTTACAAGTACAACGCAAGCTGAATCTGGGAAATTTTGAAAGGTTTTCCAAGAGAAAGGATGCATTGTGGCCATCGTCACTACTGAGTCATCATCAGCTATGTGTGTGGAATGATGTCAAAAGTGATTGTTCTACCATGTTTCTGGTGTTGGAGAATCTGTGTTTTTCGTGATGGCCACTGCCTCTGGAAGTCTAAATCGCTATACCACGCATTGAACCAAGTGATGAATGGTACCCATTGTAGGTTACCTTGCAAAAAATTTGTTGTTTATCATGAATATGCTGAAATTGCTCGGATTTAGGCATAGAGCTATTACAGACTCTATGATTTAGGTATGTGACGTACATAGTACATGATATAAACAATCAATATGAATCGTGAAAGAAGATTTCATTTTGGTTGATGCAAATATCAATGTCATTCAGTTGTCAATGATGCTGATTTTAAAGACTACATCTAGGCCTAGATATAATTTATTTATTACTTTCTTCCTCAATAAAACCAACAAGACGTTGTAAATGATTAAAAACTAAAAATCATGCTATAATAGAAATTGTGATAAGTATGTAGATTTTTTAAAACTATGCCACAGTCTTTTTTTCTGTATATATATGAATTCTTGAGGTACTCAGATGTTTCTGTAGGCCTATAAAGTATGTTCCTCACAAAATTTATCTTTCATTAGCATGTACAAATATACCGGTAATGTTATGAATATAGGTCTAACCACCCATGCGATTCCCAATTTCCTATAGTTTTTGAAATGCAGTTCTGTTTAAAGGATTTGTTCTTGTGGAATTGTGTGCAGGTTTTGTATGCAACTATTCCATTAGATTCTGCTTTTCCCATTTTTAGATTCATAAAAAGATTTAAAGTCAGAATGTCAGGAAATTTCATCTTCATGTTGTCTAAGGCATGATGCAACTTCAAGTAGCTTCCTAAAATCAAAGGTGAATACATTGTGTAGTAATGTTCCATCCCTTGGCTTCAATCATCATTTATCAGTACCAAATCCATCATATATATCCTCTTCCCCCTGTGCCTGGGACACCTCATTCCCACGGAATGTTACTCAAAATGTCACAATAGGCGGTGCTGCACCAGCCCGAGTTTGCTCAATCTCGAGATTTTAGCCCGATCGGCCCTCTTCGCGATTAATCTCGAGATTCAAGAAACCCTGTCTCCACCATCGCAAGAAAAGCGATTCCTGCTCAAGCGAGGCATCGATGCATTATGGTCTGACGCCGTGCATAAAAAATCCCGAGTGCGTCTGCAACTGCGAATTAGCAGGATAATTCGTAAATAGCGCGCTATTTTGGAATTAGCAGGATAATTCGTAAATAGCGTGCTATTTTGCAAATAATCCCAAGTTGACTTGGGAATTGGGATTGCAATCTCGAGGTTAATCCTACGAACTAGCGCGATAATTGCGTCTCCATTACAAATAATCTCGAGATTGTTCAGATCGGGATCGTTTGCGGGATCAGAAATAGCGCGCTAATTTGAAAACTCGGGCTGGTGCAGACGGCCCTATGGTCTTCATATGTAGCTCAATCTTTTTGACCAGGATGAGCTCTTAGAAAGGCCCTTCATAAAAAGGTTTTTTGTTGTCTCTACTAGTCTCTTCTCATTTTTTCATGTTAAAGCGGATAGAGAATGCTTTTTTCATAGAATGTTTTGCTTTAAAATGTGATTATATAGAGATTTATCAGACTATTTTGTATGCCACTTATGTATCATGCGCAGTATATGTTCTCTGAACTCCTAATCCTATGGTTGAGCATATCAGCCTATGTGTTCTTTCTGAAACACCATATACGTGTGTATGTTTCAAAATGGCAAATGTTCATTCTGTCTTCGAAAATGAGGGATAAACGCACCCATGGAATGGATGCATGAACATGGATTGAGATCGGAAGTGTTTGGATTCGCTCACATGCGAAAGGAAGCATTATGGGAATGTGTTGGGAGCGGATTTATTCATCTCAGGGTTATTTGTCCACCTGCCAAGCATGATCATCATTTCGCCATATCTGATGGGTACATCAGATGGGACACTGTCATGGCTGTGAAGCACCGCATGTTGTCTTTGGAAGATGTGCCCTGATGACGGTTAAGTAAATGCCACACTGGATATTCATTGATGCTGTGCGTCTTTGATTATTTGATCTGATATCTCCCTGTCTGTTATTGTTTACAAAGAAAAGGAAAGGGTCAATGAGAGTAGGAGAGGAAAGAGAGTGAAAGAAAGTGAGAGGCAGAGAGAGAGAGACACACACACACACACACCCTCACAGAAATTAACTGAGAAATCTGAAGCTAATTTATGCATACTTGGTATTTATCTTTAAAACCTTTTTATTGAAAAACTCCTGTTAATAGAATGCATTAGTTTTGCATTATCATACGTGCAAAGGAGTATGTGATTTTATTCTTAAAGTATGTTTTTTTTCTGATAGTGAACATGAAATCATTTAAAAAAAAATAAGAATTACATTAGAATCAGAGCACCTCAATGAATATAGTGTTCTCGAATTTAGAGTGGAAAAGTCGAGGAAAGTTGATTAAGAGTATCGTCTTTGCAATTGGCAAATGGAAGGAAAGTAGGGCATATGGGATTTCCACACACACACACACCCTCACACACTTTCAGCATTACACGTCCATCGCCTATAACTGATGCACAGCAGGTATGCGAAGAAAAGTACGGTAGTCATAAACCATAGTCGAAACATGTAATTGACATTTTTGGGGATAAGAGCACAAATTATTGATGAACGTGCCCAATAGGTTCATGAGATGTACAGCCACACTTAAGCATCTCCATCCATTAGGTCGCATGTGTGCCCATGAACCGTGATAGGCGTAGGATAATGCAGTGATTTACCGTCGAGGAAATGAACTTTACCAGACCATGCATCACAATTTGTGTTTTGGTTTATATATGGGTGCAAGCAGAGGATAGAAAATGATAACATCCAGGTTGATTTATTCGATACGGAACGTAATTAAGAAATTAGTTTATTTATTTGATTATGAAGAAGGTACAACAATGTAATGAATTATTACATTCTTATCAATTGATCTGTATTAAGATAAGATGTGTTGAAAGAATATTATTGATTAATAAATTGCACATACATGTATAGCAATATTATTAAAAAATATATATTAAATAAATATCAAATATTAAATAATGCACATTGACATTTTTTACTATAAATGTAGATTGAAATTCTAGTACAATTAAGTATTAATTAAACCTGTTATTGCTTTATTAATGTAACAGACATATCAAGTTTTATCTATTATATTCAGATTTCAAGTATTCTATCATTTAGTACATGAATGCAAGGTCAGTCAAATTTGTGCTATCATATTATTATCTTACGCCTTTAGAAGGGGATACTGAGATTCTCTGATCGCAGGGTGCTGCTGAACCTATTGGATCTTTACCCCTTTTTAGGGGCATTTTTGTAACAAAATGAGTTGAAATATCTAACATGCCAAACTTGATCTCATATTTTGGGATTTGGGCCCCAAATGCCCTGTTGGGAAATATTTTTTTTATGAAAATGTCATTTATTAGAGTGTACAAACAGTCCCTATTCCTGTCAAGTGATTGGGCAAGCCATTTGCTAGGTTTTTTTTAATGATATACCTAATTTACATGATTGTAGTAAAAATTGTCTATCTGTACATAAGTAATTAGCAACCTTATGGTCGAGAGACAGTTCTTTGAATTCGAGGTTGTGGCCTTGCCATCAGTGAACGTCAAGTACTGTTACAAGTCATTCGTGGATTGAACCTTTCCGAGCACTCCCCTTTGAAGTGCGTATCACTCGGCATACTGTCCTGTTGTTAACGCTGATCGGATGTATGCAGGCTGAGTGATATGGGACCATGTCCTTCACCATTGCGCAGGATTAGCCAGAAATAGGAGGATCAATACGACCGCTCAACGCCACATACCCAGATCAATACAAGAATTTCATTATAATCTTTGCTCACTCTCCTCTCCCATACTCCTGCTATGTGGCAGCGTAGTAGGGCTCTGTTAAATAGGTAGCCAGCGTGCAGCTCTGGATTTGAAACCCATTTATGTGATGTAAGGAGGTCGTGCATATCAAATGATACAGGCTTAGTTTCATTTCTCATCGATCACATCACAATGTGCGGCGTAAATCGGTTTGAAACTTCAAGACGTGTACTTCTGGGAAGGGTCAAAAGTCACATTTTTCCTGGGTGGAACATTAGAGGACAAGAATTCTGTTTTGGGAGAGTGAAGCAATGGGTGCTTTCCATTGCTACAAATCAGAGAAATTAACTAGCTTTTAATCCTTTTCTAAATCTAAAAATCATTATGCAAACTGACATTACTGGACATCACAAACATGAATTAATGTTGTTTCTTTGAATATGATAAAGTTTTTAAAAGTTCATACATGTAGGAAGGGATCCAGATTTCGATTTGAAAAAAAATTAAAGAAAAAGAATCATAATTTTCATTATAATGTTAAAAGAAAAGTAAAATAAGCTTCTGCTTTTAAATGTAGCTTTGCAAACATTCCCACTCCCACCAGTTTTAGCGAATACTTTTAAGGAATGACCATCTGTTTATAAAGATCGTAAATTTGTTTTTCTTTGTAGAATTTTCCCACTGAAACATGTATCACCAGGGACCCATTGCAGAAAGAGTTGCAATCAATCTCAACTCTTAAAATCATGCATAACTTGATTTTCGACCAATCAACAGCACGCATTTCGGACTTGCGATTGATTTTTGACTTGCGTTTAAACACAACTCTTTCTGCAACGGACCCCAGAACCCATTTATAAAGACCACCTGTTCATAAAGATCGCTCTCTTTGTCTTCCTTTAGTGGATTTAAGTGGTATGTTTTTCACTTGAATAGTGGATTGAAGTGGCATGTCCTTCACTTAGATATTGGATTTAAGTGGTATGTCTACCACTGTGATAGGTATCAACCGCAATTTAAAGATCACTAGATGCTCCTGGGTATTGGGTTGCTCCATGTATCATCATCATCACCACCATCAACTTGCTATCCAATGTCACAACATGCACGCTTCACAATCATTGCCTCTGTGTGCTTGCCATTGACTCCTAAAGATTTTAATTAATAACCTTTAGCATTTCATTTCATATCAAATCTGCCTCTCATCACTCTGTCTTCTTTTACTTTCTAACCCACTCCTCCTCAATCTGATGTGCTCTTTGATGTGGTCTTTCCTCCAGCCATGACCATATCTGGGTTTTTTTCAGAGATGTGATATTGTATACTAATTTTTATAGAGTGAATGAGTGAGTGAGAGTGGGTGAGAGTGAGTGTGAGTGAGTGAGTGAGTGAGTGAGAGTGAGTGTGAGTGAGTGAGTGAGAGTGAGTGAATGAGTGAGTGAGTGAGAGTGAGTGAGAGAGTGAGTGAGTGAGAGTGAGTGAGTGAGTGAGTGAGTGAATGAGTGAGTGAGTGAGTGAGTGAGTGAGTGAGTGAGTGAGTGAGTGAATGAGTGAGTGAGTGAGTGAGTGAGTGAGTGAGTGAGTGAGTGAGTGAGTGAATGAGTGAGTGAGTGAGTGAGTGAGTGAGAGTGAGTGAGTGAGTGAGTGAATGAGAGTGAGTGAGTGAGTGAGTGAGTGAGTGAGTGAGTGAGTGAGAGTGAGTGAGTGAGTGAGATTGAGTGAGTGAGTGAGTGAGACAGGGGTGTGAGAGTTCAGATTTTTATCTGATTTCAGATTTTTTTCGTTTTGATTTTCAGCTTAATTTCAGCCTATTTTGGGCTTTCCTCTGTACAAAAAGTATGGGAGCTCTTTCTATTAAGTATGGGAGCTCTTTCTATTTCAGACTTTTTCTACAAGTTTCAGCTTTTTTCAGATCTGTTTATTTGTGACCACTCACACCCCTGGTGAGAGTGAGTGAGTGAATGAGTGAGAGTGAGTGAGTGAGTGTGAGAGTTATTATGTTCATTCATTCATCCATCCACTCATCCATTCATTTATCAGTTCTTCCATTTATTATTAATTCATTCATTTCAAAAGATGAGATGATAGAGGGTATGCAAGTTATCAGATGTAGAATATCTATCTATTGATTAAAAAGACAATTATTTCAAATAACAGGTGTTTTGAATTTAGTTGCAAGATATTACTTCAAGCCCTCATGCAATCAGGGGAAGAAAAAAAAAGACTGTTCTATGAAACTGCTCATTTTTCAATTTATTTACATTGTACCTATGTACAGTAAGAGACAGTATTATCAATATGTACAGTATAGTATCTGTGCCATACATACATGCATGTAATTATGAGATTAGTCTTTAAGTATGAACTTAAATACAGTACATTACTCATATAAAAAGAGAAATAGCCTGAGCAAGAAGTCATTAATAGTGTGTATTTCCTTATCCAACTGTCATTTGTATTAATTAGACGAGATTGTTTTGTGGAAGTGCCATGTTCTCTCCATAGACTGCTTTGACCAAATTGATTAAGAGTCTACATGGTATTTAAGAGACTAATGATGCTGTCTGATTTCCATAACAAATTACACAAGGCTCTCTCTCATTACTCTCAGTCATCCTATTGAATGGCAGCAGTGACAATGCCTGAAATGGTTTGATCCTCAAGGTTTTGAGTGAAAAATTTGAACTTTCATGATGTAGTGAAATGAATATTTAACTTGCTGTTCTATTTCACTGTGCAAAGGAAAATTATATCTGACACCAAGATATGTCTGTATATTAAATGTACATTCATTGAAAAAAAATTAAATGGGCGAAAAGAGGGTTATTGTTTATGTGAGTTATACAGGTAGTTTAATCAAATGCCTACACTTACATTACCAATAATTGTTAAGAAGATAAAGGTATTTATTTGTAAAAATTTATTTTACCATATTGATTTATATAAACAGAGAGGTAGTTTTTCTTAACAAACTTCAGTACTTGGAACTTCAAGGGGAAGTTTACACTGAAAAAAAATTGTTTTAAAAATAGCAGAAAAAATAATAAAAAATATTGATGAAGGTTTGAGGAAAAGCCATTAAAGATTAAGAAAGTTATAAGAATTTTAAGTTTTGGATTTGTGACGTCATAAACAAGCAGCTGCCCTGTAAGATATGTAATATAAATGCATAAATTTCAATTTTGTAATAGTTCCTGATGACTTATTTTTGTTTGGTTTTTAGGAGCGGGTGTGAAATGATTTGTCTATTGATATACTGAAGATACAATAAAAACCATTTGCATTTTTCTGAGAAAAATGCATTTCATTGTTTATTCACCATATGATATGTAGGAAAGCTGCTCGCATATGACGTCACAAATCAAATAATTGAAATTCTAATAACTTTTTTATTTTTTGATGGATTTTTATCAAACCTTTGGCAATATTTTTATTATTTTTCTGCTATTTTTACAACAAACTTTTTGTCAGTTTCCCCTTTGAACTTTGACATTTGCCCGATGAAGTTTCAAAGCTTTGTTCCTCAGAACATTGATGTTATATGTATATCCCAATGCTCTGAGAAAATCCCATCTACACAGGTGTTCACAGACTTGTAGGATATGTGTAGGTGACAAACTTTAAATTTCTTCTTTTCCATTCTGGTTACTTCATACAGCAATTCCTAAGGACGATAAGGGAGCTGAAGGGACAACTCCAGCATCGGGAACACAACCTGCGACACTCGCCCAACGGTGATGTCCCAAACGGGGGTTCCTCGCAGGGGACGGTGGCCCACCTGCAGCACGAGGTGGACGGTCTCAGGACAGAGCGGGACAGGGTCTCCAGGGAGGTGTTCCTTCTCCGCAAGACCCTGGAAGAGATGGAGCTGAGGATCGAGACCCAGAAGCAGACCTTGACGGCCAGGGACGAGAGCATCAAGAAACTGCTGGAGATGCTCCAGAGCAAAGGGTTAAACACCAAGAAGCTGGAAGGGGACCAGGAGGAGATGGACAGGATGCGATCCAAGGTGGTGGAAGCCGAGGCAAGGGTCATCAAACTCCAGAAGCTCATGGAGCAGCGGGATAAGGAGATGGGCGGTTACATGGAGGTAAGCTTGTCTGTGTTTGATGGAAGTTATGCTGACAGTATCTTTGATTGTTGTCATTTAAAGCTATAAGCTTTAATTGAGTATATATATATCAAATATATTGAAATTTTGAAATGATTGAATCAAATGTAATTGATTATACATGAATACTAAGGTAGATTGTTGTTGATTTCATAACTTAAAACAAAGGTTGACAGTAGAATCAACGATGTCTCAAAACCAGAAATATATGCTATTAGGTGGTGTCCAGGTTGAATGATAACGCTATCTGGTTGCGTTGAAGGCATTCATGTAATATGCAATCACCAATTTTAGTATATTATATACCTTCATGGGAAAGATACATTTTGTATGTATTTAGGTAAAATATGCTTATTTTGATAGCGTTTTTCTTATCCTCAAGCCATCTTCCAACCTGTTTCCCATTAAAAATGTCAAATACTCCCTCTCCAGGGGTATAGAATCTTCAGAAAATTATTTCCATTAGTAATTCAAACATGTGTGGCAGCACATGACAGAAAGCCGGTGGAAAAGCGCCTGAGCAATCTCTACCGTATGGAGTTTCAGTCGGCCTCGGGCATTGAGAAGAAATATAATGTGTCGTCTGTATAATTCAGTTATCACTCCCAGGATGCGCTAAAGCAAGCTGATTTTAAAGTACCCCATTGTGTGCATCTTTTATGAGAGGGAGTTATCAGATAACACATGGAGGTCTAGGATACAATAAGAGAGGTGGGGGTAAAGGCTTGGAGGGAGGCCACAAGAGGGTGGAGAAGGTAGAGATAAAAGGAAGATGATTTAGACAATGAAGAATATAATGCAACAATTGAGATCATAGGTAGAGGAAGGTATAGAATAGATAAGACGAGAGAGAGACAGACAGAGAGGCAGAGAGAGGATTGGGGTAGAGGTGCAGGAGAGAGGCAGACCTGGGCCCCGTCTTACGAAGAGTTGCGATTGATCTGATCAATCGTAACTATAGAAAGTCAGCAAAGTCAACATATAAAATGCATGTTTGTTTAAAAATTGTTCTAGGTATGAATGTATATCCATAAATTCATTGACAATTTGGTGTGTTCACATTTTGCTATTTTCCTGTAAACAAAATTATGATACTGATGGATCTCTTTGTAAGACGGGGCCCAGGGCCCCGTCTTACAAAGAGTTACAATCGATCCAATCAATCGTAACTCTATGGAAGTCCACCAGTGTCATAATTTTTTCTACATACAATTTTCAAAATGTCCTTTGTAAACAAAGGCGAACACACCAAATTGTCAAGAAAACAATGGATGTATGTAATTTACGTCATATCTAGAAAACATTGAATATTCATGCATTTTAGATGTTGACATTGCTGGCCGTCCATAGTAACGATTGATTGGATCAATCGTAGATCTTTGTAAGATGGGGCCCAGGGCACTGTGTTACAAAGAGTTATGATTGATCCGATCAATAATAACTCTATGGAAATCCATCAGTGTCATAATTTTTTTCTACAAAAAATTTGCACAATGTCCTTTGTAAACAAAGGAGAACACACCAAATTGTCAAGAAATCAATAAATTTATGGATATTCATTTATATCTAGAATTTTTTTGAACAAACATGCATTTCATATGTTGACTTTGCTGGCCATCCATAGTTGTGATTTGATCGGATTAATCGCAACTCTTTGTATTAAAGTAAGAATCAATGGAAGCGAGAATCAGACTGGTCAGCACATAAAGAGATAAAGAGAGAGAGAGAGAGATGAACAGACAGACTGACAGACAGATAGACAGACAGACTGACAGAAATGCAGGCAGAGACAGACAGACAGACAGTGAGGAAGTGGGAGGGGGTGCAGAGAAACAGAAACAATTATAGTGTACATCTAGAGTAGATATAAACCTGCCAGATGTACATGTAGGTGTGGGTTGAGACCCGACCGTATAGTATGTGCTTCAGTGCATGTGGAATTTATGAATCGAAGACAGGGAGCAATTAATTCAAGCTTCGTAAAGCTGTTGTGATTCCTGGAAGGTTGTCAGTGTAAAAATAGCCAACCACATGTACATGTATTGGGTACTCTAGTCATCTTGCTAACACTTAATATAACTAGCATATATGATATTGAGAATATATATTCTCAAGTTTTGTGATATCTTCTGTCAAGATTAAAAGCAATGATTTCATAAAATATTTTGGATCTTTTTTGTATACATGACAAACAGCTCATTCTAATTATATTCAATGTTTTTCACTCAAAATTTTTATTTTCAATCGAATTTTGATAAGAAAAATCTTTAATATTATCATTGAGAAGAATTCAAAATTATCATAAGCACTATCTATAGTTACAAGTGAATAATTCCAAATTCAAGGAGAAAGCTTACAGTTTTCTAAAAGGAATTGTGTGTACAAGCAGGGAAGTAGTATAAAGTATATGTATGTTTGTGTGTGCATTGAATACAAAATTATAGGATTCGTTGAATATATTTAGCAAAATCGTTTCTTGAATTCTTCACATAATAAATTGAATATTAAAAAAAAAGAATGAAAAACCCAACACAGTTACATCTACTGAAGATATGAAAGCAGTGTTATTTTTTGTGTGTCTTTCTGTGATATATGGACAAGTGAATGTTTTATCTTTGTAAAGGAGATCTATGTAGGAATGTCCTTATGCAGAGTTGTGCATACCACAATCCTTTCAATCATTTAGGGGTGATTATGAATTGTTATTGACCTTAAAGGTAAATTCCAGTTTTGGGAACGATCTCAAAATGACTTTTTACAGAATTTAATATAATGATCACCAAACTGTCTGTTTGTATGAATAAAAAATATGTGCCAAAGGATTCTGGAAGAAATTGTGTAATTGCTGAGAAATCAGCAAATTAGCACAGGATTTGTGTCAAGCGTCGGGCCGACATTCAAAGCAATAATAGTACACTGTCCCACGTGCGCTTATCTGTGTTGGTGATCTTCAGCGTGAACATTTTTCAGCGTAGATTTCAAGATTTCACAAAGTTTAGTTTATGTAACTGTACCAGATCTAGATCCTCAATGATATACTGACAATTAAGCCTGGTTTTACAGACTTTCTCATGAAATCAGTGTTTACTGCAACTACTGGCATTTCTCTTTAATGGACCTGTTTGTTTTCAATCAACCGTTTACAGGAAAATAGGGATGGTAATGTTGGATCAAGGTCAAATGGCACCGTGGGACAGACGGATGACAGCAGTACGAGATTAAAGATCAAGGTTTGCTTTCACATCAATTCACTTTCCATACATAATCAGTATTTTGTAATAGCAGTGCTACATGTCATGTAGAAAAGGGGACATGTGCTTGGAATCATGATGTATTTTAAAGGAAGATAGGGCTTTTACCAAGACGTTTCTATTTTCATGTTTTCCACAGGTAGTTTATCGAAAATTATATCGTAAAATCTAAGATCAATGTACATTGTATTCTTGAAAGATAAATTCCAATCATGACGTGGATAGACACAGCATTTTTTTAATTTTTTTAAAATAGAAATTACTATAAAAGGAAGGAGAAAACCACATGTCTACACGTATACCTGTTGACCTATATTATTTGAAATTGATTGCTATAGCTAACAATGGGTCTTGTCTTTTTTGCCTTCATTGTATGAATATTTTATTTTATTGTGTTATTTATCAAAATTGTTTCATTAAACAACAGTTGCATGGAGGCATGGTGGTGTTTTTTATTATACCTTGTCAATGATGCTCATTTACCTCCGGACTGCACCAAAACCGAAAATTGATTCTGAAGTATAATCTGTCTGGAGATTTGTGGAGAATATATGAAGAGTGATTTTAGGGGTAAAGTGCGGGATGCTGAACCAACGAAAATCAATTTTACTAAAATTGGACCAAATAGGTTGTTTGGTTCCTCCATTGAATCAAATTCCCCCCTAAATGTCAGAATAGTTTGATTTTCAATATTCCACTCGATTTTCTCGTCTATGCACATGTACTTTTAATGCACCTTTTTTTCTCGCTCTCCCTCTCGCAATGAAGCTTGACCAACTGAAAGGAAAGCTAAGCCTTAAGGTAGCCGAGTTGCAAGCCCTACAGACCAAGTTTGAGGCTATGAAGCATAAAGAGAGAGACCAACAGGCTCATATCAATCTCCTCAAAGAATCACTAGCTGCCAAAGAACAACACTCTAGCATCCTGCAAGCTGATGTAAGTATTTTGAGCAAAGATCACTCTCTCGAAAGAACCTGCCATATCTAGCTCGTATTGCTTTGATGAAAATTAGTCAAAATGTTACCACTTCGGAGAGTGGAATTAGAGTGAAGTTGGAGCGGAAAAAAAATATTTGAAATCATTTGAAGTGACATCATAGATTGTTTAACTCCAAGTTTACTCCTCGTCATTTCTCAAAAGTCAAACATATCAACACATGTTTTTAAAAGTAGGTCATATTGACACATGGAAAGGAATGTGACAACCTGTATTTCCAAAATTAAATCTAAAAAAAAAAAACCTTTTGTTTAAAGTGGAGGAGCCGTGGTGTAGTGGTTCTGACTCTCGCCTTGTAAACAGAGGGTCGTGTGTTCGAATCCCACCGCGGTCTGGCGTCCTTAGGCAAGGCGTTAATCTACACTTTGCCACTCTCGACCCATCTGCTAAATGGGTACCCGGTAGGATGTGAAAGTCATTGTAGCTTGTCCAGTACTGTGTGCGCCTCACCGGCGACTGACTGGAATACTCCCCAGGGAGTGGAGGATGTGCACACATTGTGTGCGGGAATGACTGATTGAATCCGATGACCGGGGTAATAATATATCTGTAAAGCGCTTAGACACGTCGTACCGATGTATTAAGCGCTATATAAAAAACGGATTATTATTATTATTATTATGAAACATTCTGTTTATATTAATACATTTGGCCCATTAAACCTTTCAGCTTCTTGTCAGTTTATGAAAGTGTCATTTTTTTCCTTCAAATTCATTGCCCGTAATTGGCCAATCCGTGCTTCATGTGGAATGTGATTCTTGTAAATTACAAACCTGTATGTGATGACATTTGCGTAGGGTTTTAGGGTTGTAATAGGTTTTATTCTAGCTTTAGGGTTAGGCTTAGGATAGGGTATAGTGTTAAAATCCAGGGTTGAAGTTGGTCATTCTATTAGTGTGTGATATTTACAATGCGGCAATTGTAGCCGGAGCAAATGTCAAGATTCAAGTTTTATTCATTCATATGAACATTTTACATTTTCAAACATCTATAACTCAATACAAACAATGATATATGATACAAATTTTCATAGATCGGCATCAAAAAAGTAAACATTGCTTTAAAATATGAAATGTATACATGATTATGTAACAATAGAAAAAAAAGGTACTAGAATAAAGTATTCTTGTAATTGGTTCTAAAGTAATGACAGAGAAAGAAAACGGGAGATGTGGATATGAGGGAGCCAAAAGTAAAAGCGAAGCTTGTTGGTTGAAGGCTCCTCTGAATATGCAGTGAGAGTCCCATAAAAATATCAATATGATGAGAAAAAGTAGGGTAGTAACTAAAAAGTAAACAAAAAACTAAACAGAAAAGGGGAAGACACTAATACATGAATAATGAGTCAAGTGTATTGGAACCTTGAACAGCATACAAATAATTATTTCTGAGCGTAATATAATAATAATGGAGACCAGTGGTGAATGGCATCGGAGAGCAGTCAGCAGAAGGGATGACAAGGGGAGTGGGGGATTCAAATAAAAGTAGGCACCACCCGGTAATAATGTAGAGGTGCTGTGGCTCACTCAGTGTATATGTCTCCAGACTTTGAACTACAAGGTCCGGGGTTCAAATCCCACTGCAGCACTCGCGTCCTTTGGCAAGGCATTTGCCACTCTCCACCTAGGTGTAGTAAATGGGTACCCGGTAGGAAGGAATTCCTTAAATGCTCGATGCGCCGATCAGGGTAGCCGTGCTAAAGCCGGGGTAATAGTATGCAGCTCTTAGAAACATTGACTATTAAGCGCTATATAAATGTTGCATATTATCATTATTATTAATAAACTCCCTTCCAATCATGTGTTATGGAACCATACCAGCAAACTGACTTTGTTTTATGTACGCACTTCTTGTATACAGGTGGATGCCCTAAGATTTCGGCTGGAAGACAAGGAGCACCAGCTGAGCAAGCAGGAGGTCGTGATGACATCCATAAACACTGATAAATCCAAGCAGTCTTCGGAGGCCGAAGAGCTACGAGAGATGAACGAACTTAAAGAACGGAGAATAGTCGCACTCCAACGAAAGGTATACAAGTTCTCACTAATCTTGAGATTGTTTTGGGATTATGGTATCCACATGGACAATCCTGAATTGTAGATCAGGCCGGTGTTATGATTAACATACTCAACCTTATATACATTAAAAAAATTGTAACTGGTCAGTGCGTAGTTTGCCGTCTTTACAAGATTAAATGATTCTGCCTTACATGTGCTGTAAAAATGTATTTTTACATTATCTACACTGTTGTGTTGGACTATGTCCAATTTAAATGTGAATCAACCAAAAATGGTAAACTTCTTGTTCATTTAAATATTTGTCCTTTTTTCAAAACTACAAGACGAAAATGTGGTCATTGTGATAAGTTTTTTTCGAATGTAGGTCGACAGTGCATTATATAAACGTTTAAACTATCCACAATAATATAGTGCATGAGACATTCACAAGATAAACCGTGTGTCGGACTATGGCCAATTTAAAAGTCACCATATCAC
Source organism: Lytechinus pictus (assembly GCF_037042905.1). Classification (NCBI taxonomy): domain Eukaryota; kingdom Metazoa; phylum Echinodermata; class Echinoidea; order Temnopleuroida; family Toxopneustidae; genus Lytechinus; species Lytechinus pictus. The sequence continues at coordinate 9,246,326 of NC_087247.1, read as the reverse complement.
ATGAATCAACCAAAAATGGTTAACTTCTTGTTCACTGAAATATTGGTCCTTTTTTTTAACTACAAGATAAAAATATGGTCATTGTGATAGGTTTTTATGAATGTAGGTTGATGATGCATGATATAAACATTTGAACTATCCACAAGAATATAGTGCTTTTGACATTCACAAGATATTTTTAAGATACTTAAAGGTCAAGTCCACCCCAGAAAAATGATGATTTGAATAAATTGAGAAAAATCAAACTATCATAACGCTGAAAATTTCATTAAAATCGGATATAAAATAAGAAAGTTATGACATTTTAAATTTTTACTTATATTTTTTCACAAAACAGTGATATGCACAACTCAGTGACATGCAAATGAGACAGTCGATGATGTCCCTTACTCACTATTTCTTTTGTTTTTTATCGTTTGAATTATACAATATTTCAATTTTTACAGATTTGACAATAATGACCAAATTGGCTGAAACATATAGTATTAAACAATGCTAATTCCACACGTTCAGGAGGAATTAATCATTGTCTCACTTGACACTGAGGAGAAAATTAGAATATTTCATATAATAAAAATACAAAAGAAGTAGTGTGGGATGACATCATCAGTCTCCTCATTTGCATACCAACCTGGGTGTGCATATAACTGTTTTGTGAAATTAAGCGAAATTATAAAATGTCATAACTTTCTTGTTTTACATCTGACTTTGATGAAATTTTCAGTGTTATGCTTGTTGGATTTTTCTCTTTTTATTCAAATCAACTTTTTGTCGGGGTGGACTTGTCCTTTAAACAAGGGCTAATGAGCCAGGAGGAGTAAGTGCTAGATTTAGAATGCACATATCCACCATGCTCTACCCGTAGTAGAGTTGTATAGTAGAGCTGTGTGGTTGTTGTAGCTGTTGGCTCGGGAGATGGGAGGAAATGCATTTCTTATCCCCAACATTGAAATCTAATCCCAGCTAGGTGGAAAGAGTGTGAGACACACATACCGTGTAGAGTGGGATGATGAATCTTTTATGAATAACAAATCATGGAAGAACATGGAGAGGAAAATCCCCTTTAACTCGAGCATAGATTGATGTGTTGGTTCAGGCTTAAGCACCGTTCACACTTGAAAAAAACATTGTTTTGCAGGAAATTAAATTGTTGGTTTAAATGCTTAGAATTGAGATGAAACTGGCTACATGCATATTATGAAGGTTTATTGGTATGCTCGTTAATCCACTGAAATTACATGAATTCCTCTGTGCGCGTTTATTACATACCAGCATCTCGTTTATCGAAAGTAAGACACCATTTTTTTTCATGTCTTAATTCGAACAGATTTACATTAAACTGGTTTGGTGGCTTAATTAGTCCCCACTTCTGCTTTTGATTGTATCTGTTGATAGAGTATTAAACTGATTGTCGATTGCCTACAGATGTAGAGCGGCAAAGGAGCTGAAATTCAATCCTGTATAGCTGTTGTGTAGTATGCCTTTAATACTGGAAGGTTTGATCTGTAATAAAGATTAAACACAGCTTTATTAGTATGTTCAGTTTAGTAAATATTGTGTAGAGATGAAAATTTGTAGTCAGTTGTGCAAACTCTTTATAAAAAAAATAGCCATGCCTAAGAGAAATTGATAACATCAGTATTTTTTGCAAACTTGGTCTGATTCCACCAATGGTCAAAAAGTAATTGACCAACCTTTTATTTGAGTTACAAATCTTATATTTGGCCGGAATTCATATAAACCAATCTCAAGATATAGATATTATAAGGTCTTCATTTTCAAGACCTGAAAATTAAAAAAAGTATGTATTTTATGCTGTTTTTAAATTACTCTGACTTGGTTCATCTCTTTCTTCTAGAAATGTTTATTTGCTTCATCAATCTGATCTTATCACTAACACTACAAGAGATACAGAAATCTTATTGATTATTGCAGCCCCACGTGATTAAATCTATGTTTGCATTTGTCAGGAGCCGATTGGCTGTTATATAATAGGATGTGGCCACTTTATGTAGGTGTCCCATGTTTGCTTGACAGAAGTACTCTTCATCAGCTAAACTGATGGACTTCCATCAGTGTTGAATTAAGCTGAGGTTGTGGAGAGACACGCATGGTTAATGAGTGGGATTAGTCGATGACATATACATGCATGGCTTCCGAAATAGAAAACTAAAGAATTTGTTTTTCTTCATTTAATCATTAAAGGAAATATTTCCAAAGAAGCATGTAGAAGTCTCTTCTATAACATAATATCTGAAGTAAAAGTGGCCAAGTGAAATTAATATTTTCCTTTTTATAATCATAAGGTCTACTGTTAGTTGAAATAATTATTACAGTTTGATATATGTGTAGATGTACCTGTATTTTATGATGATGATTGGTAAACCAATAAAAATGCCTTAAATGCACATTTTACAATGCACTTTAACATTTAAAACTACAATATAATGCATCAAAATGAAATAAAGTGTAATATGTGTTTTGAGTCTTTTGCTAAATTTTATTTATTTTTCCTTATCAATATTTTAGCTATGTAGTATATGCCTAAAATCTTTTAATGTTCAAGTAAAATAGCTGATAGTGCATTATTGTCCTGTCAATTTAGAAAGTTTAAGACTTTTATTTCATCAATAGTACAAGAACTGAAACACATATGCACTTTCTTCTAAACAAAGATAAGTTTCAATTTCAAATGGATGATTAATTGTACAGATGGCTTTGTAAAGTGGTCATTAATCTAGGTACTTGAAGTGATCATGTCATTGTGCACTATATAAATGTTTTGATATCTCTTTGGATACTTATGAATTGCATGACATGTATCTGATTGGCAGTGTTCATGTACACATTCTCAATCTGAATTATTTTATTCACATAAACATGTATATTTCTTGTTTGATTTCCTTTCATATTATTTACATAATTCTATTTCAATTAAGTATAGATTTTTATATTTACCTTCCAGACATGTTATTGAATTCTGTTGTTACATTTGTATTTCCTTGAAATACATTTTTTCATTGATTTCATAAATGATTTTCATTCAGTGCAATATGTACTGAAATAACTCACCGCATATTATTTACATGAATGACTTTATTCTTTTATCTTCTATTATGATTTATTTCAGATTTTGTTCTATCATTTGAATTTTGTATTACTTTCTTTTTTCTTTTGACCATTCAAAGCACGCTGATTTGTCAAAAGGCATGGAGCTACAGGCGAGCAAATTAAAAATCCTACAAGTGAAGGTGACCGAGTTCCCACCCTCTCATTCCCTGTAAAGCCCCAGTCAAACCGACAAAGCCGACCTCAGACCGATAAAAGCTATTACATATACTTTCAATGGCAAATCATTGGTTGGTGTGGAGTCGGTTTCGTTGGTTTGACTGTATCATGAGGGTTGTTCATGATTCAATGTTCCTATGTTCATTGGTTTGGGTGTTTGTCATTCTATCAAACTCAGAACCTTTCTGTCTTGTGTTCACTTTCCTTGTTGGATACTCTGTTGATGAGATTATGTTGTGATGTGGAACTTTCATAAATTCAGGTGTCATTTCTGTAGAAGAGTTTTGTATATTTTAAACAAAAATGATTTTGTGGCACAAGATGTTTGTCATTCAATGTTCCTTTGTTCATTTGGTTTGGGCATTTGTCATTCTATCAAACTCAGAACCTTGCTGTAATCGTCTTCACTTTTCTTGTCGGGTATACTGTCAATGAGATTCTGTTGTGATATGGAACTTTCATAAATTCAGGAGTCATTTCCATGGAAATCAAAATGTTTTGTATGTTTTGGACAAAAATAATTTTGTATGTATCCTAAAGCTTTTGCAAACCAAAACCACATTGTGGAGATTTATTTATGTGTACCCTCCTTGGTAGAAGTTGTTGATTTCACAGGATGGGCCGTGCTATTGTTGTTCTTGTATTTTGTTGATACCACTGTCATCCTGGAATTTCCTTTGTAAAAAGTCAGACAGAGAGACACACATGCCATGAGATTGTAATTCATGTGAAGTTCATGTTTAGTCATTCCTCACCATTGTCTTCTTTCCAACCCTTCAACTTTGTTTTAGTTCCAAATGATGTCTTTTGGAGTAAAAAAACAAAAGTTAATGTCTGTTTAATACCTATTGTAGAGCATTTGAATGAAAATATCATTTATACATTCCATGAAGATTATGACTTTACACTGATTCATTTATTAATCTGGCTGAAAAATCTTATTTCAGCAATTGTTCATTTGTGTTTTGCAACGCATCTTGTCAGTAATTTTACATACAGATTTACTTTCAACCAATATACAAGGTGGGTGTTTCATGAAGCTGTTCGTAAGTTTAGAGGCTTTTAAGAACGACTGGTGAACCTTTCTTACACGTTGAATAATCACCAGTGAATATTTAATGGTGAATATCATTTACCACAAGAAAGGATCACCAGTCGTTCTTAAAGTCACTCTTAACTTACGAACAGCTTTATGAAATGCCCCTCAGGTTTTCTTAACATTTGGGTCCCATTTCATGAAATTTGTTATGATAACAAATTGCAATATTAGTTATAAGCTACTGAAATTATTCAATTTGATTGGCTGATTGTAAACTTGTTATAGAAATTGTGCATTCGTTGTTGTAACAAGTATTTTGAAACAGAACCCAGTACTCGTCAAAGCTTCATAGAATGCTCCATTAGATCTGTCATTAGGCCACACTGTATTTCCTCCTAAGCTTCATGTACATCAAAATCTCCATCTTTGCAACATTCCCCATATCTCACCATCGTCTACATGTATCTCTCATTTCTTGTTTAAATTGTTTTATTCATGATACAGAACTATTAGACAACATCTTGTATGTTTTGTAAAGTGATGGTAGTGTAAATACGTAATCAATGCCCACCACTCCACAATTGTGCTGGTACATGTCTAGCACTTTCAAGGATCATCAATTTTATTTCATCGTAAGGACAAACATGTGATCACTTTATGATATGGAAGTAGTTGCAGCTTTCAACAGACACGCTCTTGCCAGGGAAATGCCTTTATAGCTTTTATTGCGTACACACTTTCGTTTAAGGAAAAAAAATTAAGTGTTTATTTATTGAGTGGTTTTTGGATTGCGTGAAGGGTAAGTAGCATCTGTCAATCTGTACCTCAGGTAGCACCCGCATAGAATCAAGAACCAAGCTATTATTATCCAAAATGTAAAGTTCCCTGCTTTTACAGCATGGGTATTTACGTTTAAAAGAAAAAGAGAGAGAAATGTACATTTATTTGAGTGGCTTTGGATTGGTATGGTAGTTTATAAAATATTGCAAGAAGGAAAAGTAGCATCTGTTACTGTACCACAGGTAGCACTGACATGGAATCGAGAAGGAAACTGTCATTCATGATTGGGGGGGGGGTAATCTGTTGTGTCACCCCCTCCACTCAAATACTGTTATGTCCCCATGTATGCCTGTGACTGGTTGTTTGTTCCTAAATTCATTATATGAAATGCACATTTTCTGAATAGTATTGTTCAACTGTCTAGGGTTGGAAACCAAATTATTCGTACATTGACCAATAAAAGAATCTTGAATCTTGAGTAATTGTTAAGAAAGATGGTAAATTCTGACAATGGTTGTTTTTATGCAATTTCTCAGTCAAATTCAAGATTTCCAAATAGTCGATGTCAGTTATTTGCGCAGTCATATTTTGGAAGAGGGGGGAAGAATTACATTATATACTGCATATAAACAACACTTGAATGATTTATAAATAATTAATTGCTCTGTTATGCATCTATTTCCTTTTCACAAAATCACAAATACATATTTTGATAGGATTGTATTTCAAACTTATGTCTAGATAGGATCGTGTTTGACAAACAAGAAAACATAGTCTTAATTTGGTTTCTGATGCTTACTTTACAAGGAAGTCTAACCAACCTGTTTGTTCTAATAAACAAAGAAACAACAAGGAGTAGGTCAGTGCTAGTAAGAATAACAGAAAATAAATTGGAATGGAAATATATTTCAATTTTGGAGAAGTACTTGAAGTAAAATTAGAGAGTTATACCTGAAAGCTTGCTATTATTTTTGGGAATTACATAATTGAAGTCATACTTATTGATCAAATTGTTTCATCAACATCAATCTTAAAGGGAAATCCACCCTAAATGTCAAGTTGGCAAAATATATCAAAATGAAAAATGGGGAAAATAACAACCACCTTACCTTTTCTCGGATTAAAAAAAACATGTTAAATATCATATTTTTCTCCTTTTCTTTTTATTTTAACTAATTTGACATCGTGGTGGGTTTCCCCTTTGAATAGCCCTGCTCTGGAGGTTGAATACAAATGTAGGATGGTCTAATAATCAATCAAATCATACATATGAGTACCAAGTGAAACGGTATCTGCCCTGATGATTGTGGGCAATGGGGCCACGTTGCAGGTGGGCATGATAAGAAGGCATCATAAATAGCACTATGCGATGCGGTATTCTGTGCTAATAAGCATGGAGCGTGGAATCCCCCTCAAAGAGTGCATCACATTGGGTTCATTTAATAGCTATGCATACTGGAAGATAAAATTTGTCTTTGTATATGGAATGAGACTTAGATTTGTATTCTATATCCTCAAATGTCATGTATTTAATGAAATTCATACATTGGTTTGTGAGACGGCAGTGATGGGATTTGTTTCTTTATCTTATGTTGTGAGAAGCCTGTCTATATAAAAAAAAATAGAATTCAATCAGTATGATATAGTGATATTCAAGAAATAAGCCCCTGATTTCATTAACATTTGAATCTGAAGATAAGGAGGTAAATCCAAGATATATAAGTTTAACGAAGTCTGCAGAGTACTAACGTATTTGAATATTGTCATGAAAACATCATCATATCTTCTCTTTTACTTTTTTTTTATATGAATTCTTCTGTTAAATATGGGTCTTCTTATTTTGATAAAAACTTATCTTATGGGAGTACAAGTTGATAATCTTTAAAAAAAATGGGCCTTTGATTTTGTCATTAGGGCATTTTCACGGTAACTGACATTACACAGCACAATGTTTTCACACCTTTCATTGTGTGTATCTCTAAAACAACAAATGATGGGAGTTTGCTTTTGATAGAGTTGATAAAGTGAACCTTGCTGTATACTCTGATACTAAGTTTTCCTATGTAACCACATTTTTTTACGCATCAGCAAGCAAAAATGTGTCGGTAACTGACATTACGCAAAAGGACATGCAATTTCAGGGTGTTCATTAAAATTGAAATATCTCATGTCCCTGAGTAGATAGAGTAATAATTTGAATATGTAAATATACCTCCATTACTAGGTTAAGATGTGTCAAAATATTAAACAATTCGTTTTTGTCTTTTGGGGGCTATGATAATTTTTCCACAACCATGCTGGTAACTGACATTACACTTAATTTGCCATAGAGATAACACATGGAAGTCAAATGTGTGGAATCATTGCATTGTATCTTCTGTGCAGGGCTTCACATTAAAGTGAGCTTGATGTGGAAGTATGCCAGAGTTTCTAGGAACATTTCAATGAAAAAACTTTTTCTTAATTCCTTTGATTTGAACATTTTTATCATTACTTGTCGGTAACTGACAATACACATTAACATTTACCAGTGCTATATGATTTTCAAAGGCATCATTTTCTTGGTACTTATATGTAAGGCTTTTTAAAATCATAAAAGTTTCGTAATACTTCACATTTTTAATTATCAAAAGATAAGAAATGTATGTTTTACTTACTCGGGGGGGGGGGGGGTCATAGCAGCTACATGTTTTCCTATAGTAATTTAATATTGCATTGATTGTACACATGGATTTTTTTCTGACTATACACCCATAATATATTCATCAGTTTTATATTGACTTTTTAAACCTTTTCCTTCTCCAACCTCCCCCTACCCTCAAAAAAGGCAAAATGAATAAGGGTCTCCTCCCCTAGGCTACACGTACCCCTCCCCTGAATCTCATGCAGCCATGTAGTTTTATTGATTTCTATTCTGGTCAGTGCAAGCAATGCTTGTTCATATCTGTCGGATTTCAATTCTCTTCATAATTTGTTCAATCATTTTCTTTGCTAATTTCTTTTTTAAGCTGTCAACAAAAATTAAACTCCAGCTTCTAAACTGAAACTGAACTATTTGTAAATTAGAAAAAAAAAAAAGTTTTAGTAGATCCATGCAACATTGATCAGAACTGTCAAATTTCACTTTTCATCTATACTTGTAAACCAAAAACAAAATTGTATCACACATCCACACTACTACCAGGTATAAAAACTAGGAATTTACTTTTAGCGAGGCAATGCTCACAAGAATCCTAGAAACTAAAAAAAGGGACCCTGGAAATCCCCTTCATCACAATGTTAAGCTTAAAAAATGTTGCAGATTTAGGCAATAGGTTGGGAAAAGTACCCCCTACCCCCCCCCAAAAAAAAAAAAAAACAAACAAAAAATTGTCTGATACAAACAATTAGGTACTTGGTAAGTGCATGTACAAAACAATTTCATAGTAATTTTTTTTTGCATGATGGGAATGCAACCTCCTTCATAATTTCATATAGTATTCCTTGTGAACTATACCTTTTAAAAGTCAATAGCAAGCTCCTTCTGGTGTGACTTTTAAAGTGAAAGACTTAAAAAACAAGTATACAATATTTCTTCACCATAAAATTGACCACATATTTGCATTTCAATATTGGTAACCAACGTTTTATCATGGTAACTGACATTACATCTCGGTAACTGACATTACATTTTCCACTTGGTAACTGACATTACATATATTTAATGGTACCCTATGGCTTCATTGTTAATTGGTAATCTTTAATTTTGGTGTAGAAGGGAGGGGTGTTACCTAGAGAGGAAATCTACCAAGTTTCATATAATATATCCTCTTTTCCAGGAAATGAGAAAAAAAAGTTCATGTTTTTGGTAACTGACATTACATACCATATCACATACTTCATCAATGTCTTTTTATCAGATGAATGAATTACTGGTGTTTCTTTCTGTGGGATTTTAAAAAGTGGTATAATAGCAAGCTAAATCACAGGCGAAAACATCATGATCAAACCTGTTCTTTAAAAATCTGTCAAAACAAAATATGTATCAATATACTATTTTCAACACTAATTTGTATCCATACTTTGGCAGCCATTTTGAAATAAAAAATGGCTGCCAGAGTCGAAATTTTTTTTTGTCTCACAAACTTCAGGTCTTGTTTTATTAAAAAACATAAAGCATTTGACATGAATATCAACTTGATTTTTTCGCCTCTGTGTCCATCTGTGGTGAAAATGCCCATTAGGTAAAACTTTGATTTTTCAAAAGTTGACAGTTTTTCTGGCCAGTTTTAACCTTGAATGTTATGTTTTCCTGTTCAATTCTAAGTATTACTGGTCAGATCACTGATCAGCTGTTTTCTTTCAATGATAATATTTTGGGTTGTCTACTTTTCTTCCCGATTCTTTTACACACACAAAAACATGTTTACATGTCTGATGAACAATGAGCAGTAGCACATACACTCTCTAGCCTGTATTGATGAAAGTCCAATCGTGAAAAGCATTTGATTTGTAATTGTATCTTGTTTATTTCATACTTCCTAATTGGCAATGTCACATGATCCTTGTTTATGTGTAGCAGTGTACATGCCCCTTGTGACTACTCGAGTAACTATTCCCATTTTCATCTTGGCAAATTGGTAATTTGTTAAATCCTTGTGCTCTGTAAAATTTCATCCATTCAGTATTTTTGTGAGTTTGAATCTGGTCATTGTATTGTTTCTGTCTGTTTCTGAATAACTACATCTTTAGTTTACCTTATGCCCCTTTGCTTTAGGACTCTAAAATAAAAATGAAAATCGTTGAAGAATTTGGGTAATTAAACTTCGAGCAAACATCTGAGGTCATGAATGAAATAATGATTTATTTTATGAAATCTGGAAAAGAAAATCAGTCTGCAATCGATGCACTTTTAATTGATGGCTTTTAATGTTCTGTAGATTTTGAGACTTTGAGGGTGCTCTGTAACTGCTTCTCATCTAGTTGTGATTGTGTTGTTGAGTTAGAAAACGTGGTAGTGCAACCATTGAAGACGACTATGTAGCTAGAGCAGGCCATACAGTATTACTTGGTGTACTTTATCATTATCGACCCTGTTACAGGCTTGACTTTAATGTATTTGAATGTATATGTATAAATAATACTAATTACCTTCTTGACATTTATCTTTCCTTAGAACGAAAGCCTTCAAGAGCAGCTGAAAGAGAGAGACAGCCAGGCGGTGTCACTCCGCGATCGTCTCACCACTCTCCAGGCCGACCAGAGCAGCTCCGACAGTGCCGTGTCCAGTCTGGAGGACGCCCTCATTGACAAGGACCGTACCATTGAGAAGTTGAGGGCCGAGAAGGAGCAGGAGATCAAAGACAAGGAAGAAGCGGTCGGGAGATTGGCTAAGCAGATCGAGGATCTCAAGATGCAGGTTGGAGAGCTTCAGAAGAGCATCTCGGAGAAGGAGGTAGAGTAAAGCTTAGGGGGGCTCAGGGATGAGGGATGGAAAGTTGAAGATTGAAAGACTGTATTAGAAGCAGCAGGGGCATCCCTAAGATAAAGTTTGAAGAACCACTGAAGAGGATTTAGAGAAGGGTTCAGGGCTGTAAGAGAATAAATAGTGTAGGGTTCAAGGTTGGGTAATTGGAAGCAGAAGATTTGAGGATAACAAAGAATCAACCGGGAGATTGGTAAAGCAGATCAAGGAGCTCAAGAGGCAAGTTAAAGAGCTTCAGAAGAGTGTCACGGAGAATGAGGTAGGGTAAAGCTTCGGGTGCTCAGGGATGAGGGATGGGAAGATGAAGATTAAGACTATATTAGAAGCAGAAGGGGAATCCCTAAGACAAATAGAGGATCTAAACATTGAGTGTGAAGAACTCCTGAAGAGGGAAGATGAAGATTGAAGACTGTATTAGAAGCAGCAGGGGCATCCCTAAGACAAATTGAGGATTTAAATATTGAGTTTGAAGAAATCTTGGAGAGGATTTAGAGAAGGGTTCAGGGCTGTAAGAGAATAAATAGTGTAGGGTTCAGGGTTGGGTAATTGGAAGGAGAAGATTGTAGGATAACATAGAAGCAACCGGGAGATTGGTAAAGCAGATCAAGGAGCACAAGATGCAAGTTAGTAGAGTGTCTCGGAGAAGGAGGTAGAGTGAAGTTAAGGTGGACAGGGATTGATATGTGGAGGGATCAGGGGCAAGGGATGGGAAAAGAAGATTACAAGACTATGAGAAGGAACTAGGAAAGCTTAAAATAATTTGAGGGTCTAAAATGGAGGATTAAGAACTCCTGAAGATTAGGAACTCTACGATGTACGGAGGGTTCGAGAACACAGTAAATCTATTGAAAAGGCCTGTCAATGACATGAAACAGGTGGGAGGTCTTTGTCCTAAGTTTCAGAGCTGACGAAAAATTGCAAATGTGTCCAGAGTCAAGGACAAATTTTGCTGTTTTTATTCACCAATTTTCAACTATGACGTGGCTGTTATTTGTCATGAAGGGTATTTGACAATAGATTTTCTATGTTGTTGAACCCTTCATACATCACGGAGCAAAAACTCCCTAGTGTTTTAGAGAAGGGCTTTAGACAAGGGAAAAAACGATGAAGCAACCAGGGGAGCATTTCATCAACATTTGTGTCCAACTAGTTGTCAGATCTGACAACTTTCCTTGATTCTGATTGGCTGAGAAGCACTGTTTCTATGGTAACTGTCGGATAAAACGGAACTTGTCAGATAAAACGTATGACAAGTCCTTTCATGAAACGCTCCCCAGGAGATTGGCAAGCGGATTGAGGAGCTCAAGATGTTGAAAAAACTTCACTCTGTTGAAAAAAAACTTCAGAAGAATGTTTCAGTGAGGGAGGTAGAGTAAGAGTGTAGGAAGATGGGTAATATGAGGTGCTGGTTCAGGGGTGAGTGGTAGGAAGAAGATGATTAAAACACTACAAGAAACAACTGGGAGAGCCCTAAAAAATAACGATAAAGAACTGAAGAGTGTTTAAGAGGAGGAGGTAGAGTATAGTTTAGGTTGATAGGAAATAAGGGGTATGGGATTCAGGAGTAACAACCATTTCAGTATAAAAAAAATGCAGTTTGAAGAAAAAAAAGGTGGAATCAAAATCATTCAGTGGTGGGACAGATGAACTTCCCTTTTCTTTTACCATGCCGCATTGATATATCACAAGATTTCCCTTTTTTGTTGAAAATCATAAACATATGAAACTTCTAAGATCTCACCGAATTAAGACTCCAACATTTCATCAATGATGTACACCTCACTTTTAAAGGTCAGAGCTTACAAATTTCAATGATGGATACATTTTTCTACAGGCTTCTTTCCTGGATCTGAAGGAACATGCCTCTACGGTAGCGTCGGGAGCTCTGAAGAAGGACTCCAGGATCACGACACTTGAGATACAACTTGCTCAGAAGACGGAGGAACTCATCCAAGCTGAAAGTGAACTCAAGAAAGTGAGTGTATCAGTAGTGTAGCCCACACGTAAGGTGCTTCATCTGCCTTGGGATCCTTGTGGTTCTGAAGGGGCAAAAGCTTGTGGATGAACAAAATTCCATACACTGCATCTCTTTACTGTTTTATGGGGATGTAGTTAATTCAAATCGATCCCCAACGATATACAGATAGTTGGCCATCTCGTACTTCATCTTTTTCAAATATAGATACATTCTCTGTACGAGTGCATGTCATCTATAAACTGATTTTGCTTGGTGCTTTTTAAATTGGGAATTATGGTGTCATGAACTTTCCATCTAGTTGGCTTTCCATCTGTTGAGATCGATTCGAATATATTGCGAAAGAGGGAAGTCACATGCATCTTTTGTATGGTAAAAAAATCAATGAAATTTCATTTTCTCAGAAAATTTAAAATGGCTTTAATTGTACCTTCAGTATATCAATACACAAATCATTTCACACGCGCTCCTAAAAATGAACTAAAAATGAGTCATCATGAAACATTGAAAAGTTAAAATTTATGCATTTTATATTACATAACATATGGGCAGCTGCTCAATTATGACGTCTCAAATCAAAAACTTGGAATTCTAATAACTGTCTTAATATTTAATGGATTTTCATCAAACCTTCACCAATATTTTTACAACAAACTTTTTTCAGGGTGAACATCCCCTTTAAGATAAGGTCTGTTCTTCATCGAATAGCCTTCCTGAAGAATTTGATTAGTGGAGACTAATCACTTATAAGCTAAATTTAAGAAATTTCTCAGAATTCCTATATTTTTAAGTGATTGGTTTACAGATCCCAGTATTTCAATTATTTTCATCGCTATTATTATTCCACATATCATCATGATTCATGAATCAAATCAAATAACATTTAATAAACTCATAGTCTGAGTGAGCAATGATTTTTAGAGAAGGTTTTTAGAATCTAGGTGAATAGTTATCCCATCATCATTGCAAATTTTCTTATTGAGCCAAGAGTACATAATTAACACAAGCTGAAAATCCAGCAATACTGAAAATCAGAGAAAGTTGTCAACAAGAATAAGTACATGTGGGCATACCTACTAAAAGAATGCCCTGCTTGTCTTGTTAAATAACGGAGAAATACTAAATTTCTTTCAGAATAATTTAGCTCTTAAATCTGTTGTATCCTTAGAAACACATTGGCGGGAATTAAAGGTGGTTTTTAGAACCACCGGTTGAACCCATGGATTATGCAGATTTTCTGTATAAATTAACCTTATTTACCGCGTATATTATACAAATATACCAGGCTTTGAGTAAGTATAGCGGGAATTATTCATCCGAGGTTGGACTGGCGTTACTATTTTTCCCGAGGGGCGAAGCCTCCCGAGGGAAAAATAGTGATTTTGCCAGTACAGCCGAGGATGAATAATTCCCTCGATACTTTTGAAATAAAGGCCTGGTATATTTGTGTTATATCCTACTTTAATAAGTTAGAGTAATAGATCTTGATGATCTAGATCTTGTACTCTTAGTTCATCCTTTTTTTAATCTGAACCAAACCAGCTGCGCTGACTGACCTACTTTTCCTGAAGCGCTTAGCTACGCGCTCAGTGCGCGTAACGTGTATTAGTGCTTGCGCCATCATGATCTGTGACGTCAATGATGGAATAGTCGACTATTCCATCATTGACGTCACGGAATAGCACATTTTCTTCGGTGGGCGTTTTCATTTTCGACATAATCGCAAAATAGTGAGAATATGTTTGGTCACATGATGCTATTTAAACCAATCAGCATACAGGATTTAATTTATGTAGGATATAACATAAAATATCCAATGCTGATGTGCTCTTTTGTCACAGTGTGCCAAATTGATGCCTGTTACCATGGTTAAGTATGCTATTTTATTCATGAGTCCACTGTTTGAAGAGTGGACTCATTGATTCAAAACAGTGGACTCATGAATAAAATAGCATGGATAACCACGGCAACAGGCATCAATGTGCTGCACTGTGACAAAGGCGCGCAACAGCATTGAACTTTTTTTTAAATATACACGGTATATAAGCGTAATTTATACTGGAAATCTGCATAAACTATGGGTTCAACCGATGGTTTTAAAAAACCACCTTTGTGAATTCGGGCTGGCATGGGGTTCAATTTGTGGCCATTTCATTATTTGACTATCTTTGATTATAGAAATATCTTGCCTGTTCTTCCCTGAAGCTGATTAGTATTTCCCCCTCTTTTGTAGGGCTTTATAAAGCAGTTCTGCCTTTTCACCCTTGGTCATTAACAAAAAAAATAGTTCTCCCTAAAATTTGCATGTGCAGTAGGTTAGGTTTTAAAAAAAAAAGACAAAAGTAGTTTGCGAGGTTATTTTGGATCTTTGTGAACAGAATATTGTGATGAGGGATGTTGTGTTATTCAGTAGTCTATGTAAATATATGTATTAGAAATTGATTTATTGTGTGATATTTATTGTGACTATTATTCCAAAGTTGACATTTGTATGGACGATATCAAACCCCTCCTCATCCCCCTTAGAAGAATGTGATGCAATGCTTGATTAAACTGTTGTTTGAATGATGGTGATGGTTGGTAATGCCTTTTTTATACTTGATGCATGGAAGAGACAAAGGGTCTTTAGAAAAAACAAGAAACAAGATATCATTAAGGTGATTAAAAAACAACAACAACAACTCTGTATTGAGGTAGATGACAGAGAATTATAGTCAGTCAGATAGATTCTTGGATCAAAAGAGATTCAACTAAGATCGACTCACCTGTAGGCCTACACCTATGTGTTTTAATGGAGGGTGTATCATTTTTTATATTGAAAGAAAAGTATTGTACACTTCAGTTTACCATGACAACCCGTTTTCTCTTTGAAAGAGGTGCCTTCTACAGCTGTGCACTCGTGATGATAGTGATGACAAAAGGTCCTGTCACAATCTGCTATCTAATGGCTCTGTTTTGTACTTTTCCATTGACGGGTGGGTACCAGGCACGACCAAAAAAAACACGTAAAAAGGATCTCTTTTTCAAGATTGGGCACGTTACGTACGTAACGTACTAAGGGTGTCAAAACACTAAGATACTGAAAAAAGGATATATATTTTCAAGAGGAAATCTACGTGTTTATTTAAATTTGGAAGGGTATAAGAAAAGACTGAAATGCTTTTATATAAAGGATGTACTTTTTGCCCCAGCACTACATGTTTAGAGTCCGATTTTGAGCAAGGTGTGGGAGGTGGGGCAGTACTAAACTCAATGTAAGTAAAGGTAAAACCGATGTCCGTGATCCCGGTGATCACGTCTGTGACATAACAATTAAAATATCACTACTTGTTTAGGGGGTCAATTCAGGGAATACTCTTCAAGGGTACCATTTTGTTTCCAATACTTGTTAAGGGTAGGGTTTCACATGCCAATATTTGTTAAGGGGTGCATTTTCAGAATATAGAAATACTTTTTAGGGTGCTTTTCGAAACCCCATGGTTGCGCCTGGTATCCACTCATCAATGGAAGTTCCACCCCCCCCCCCACGGGCTCAAAGTTGGAAAATTTGAACATGCTCAAATTTTAAAATGGCTCGCGTCTTCTGTTGACATCTAGATCCATCTACAAACCAGGTGGAGAATAAGTCTAAAATGTCAAACGAATATACATGAAACATAAATATGGTGGAATGTGACTGAGCCTGTAAGAATGACAAATATTGTGCTATAAACTAAACTCTGGTGGTGTGGTGTGGTATGGTGTGTGATTAAGTTGTGAATAGGGTGCCGAGTTTGATCCCCTCTTTATCCCTGTTTGGATCCTTTCATTTTTCACCCTATATAATCCCATTCTCTCCATGCTAACTCAGACGCATCGTAGACTCCAGACGGTAAGTATTCATGATGCATGTGTGCATGGTATCCATCTCATCTTCACAATCTTTATCATGTATTCCTCCTCCATTTCAAAGTATTAACATTATGACCCTCTTGAATAGTATAAGGAATATTCACAAACACTTAACAAGATGGCTACTGATTTTGTTTTTTTGCCCCGTATATGACTTAAAAATTTGGATGCATCTGAGTATTAAGATCATTCTGACTATATAGAAAAAGTCAAATGCTATAAGATGACTACTGATATTTTTTCCCCATATATGACTTAGGAATTTGGATGCATCTGAGAATAAAGATCATTATGACTATAATATAGAAAGAGTCAAATGCTATAATGGTAACTAAAACTCTAGTAATAATAAACTGATCCGTCATTGAAAGTACCAGTATATATTTCACATGTGACATCACTTGTTTTGTGTTTATAGCATAGCTTGTTCTCATTTCAATTTTAGGGTCAAAGCCTTGTACCGAGAGATCATTCTTTTTGCCATATTTATCAGAATATGTAAAATAGAATAGCACCCAGATGTGCTTTCATTTTTGCTAGGTATCCACTTTTAAACCAAGTGAAAGGAAACACTGATATTTCATGATGTTGAGGGCCAGGCTTTGATCAGATTTTAATCTATAGCTGTCAAATCAAATATATTAATGGTACTCCTTCATGATCACAAAAGCTGTACAGTGTATGTATTCAAATTAATTGTTTTCAAATTGATTAATTTGTATAAAGAAATCAATGTTGATTTTGGGGGATGAAGTTAAGAACTCATGTTTGGTCATGGTCTCAAAAAGTATTAGAATAATGATTTCAAGTGGAAAACATAGAAGTATAAGAATTTTTTTTAATTTTAAAAGTAAGGAGTCAATGCAATAGCATATCTGAACTAAAATAACCTAATATTATATATACAATCTGATCGTCATATCTTTGTCTCATACACTATTTATAAAGACCATTTTTTTAGTAAAAAAAATCTTTCCCCAAGATGTATTTGTATTTGTATGTGAATCTTGCATGAAGCCTTTAGATGTCTGACACCCCTTCTCTATCCCAGATACTTGTAACGCTAATGTGCTTTGTCCATTGAGATTTTCATATTTCTTTCTCAGCAAAAAAGTATCGCCAATGCATAAAGAATAGCTTGAAATTACAAATCAAACGCTTGATTTATTCTGCTTATATTCATAATATGTATTATGCCTCTTTGAATGAGCTATGAACCAACCAATTTGCATCCTTTGAAAAGAAGCTGAAATACCTCACAAAGTCTGATTTAGTGTATGAATGCTGCTTGCATGGTTCAGTACCATACTACACTTGATATACTATTGAATGAAAAAGCAAGTGATGTTTGCTTTTCCTTTGCCTTCATCATATCACAGTGGTTGATGTTTAATAAATATCATCCTCATGGCTTTCCATACAGAGGGTTTACTCTTGCTTCGTAAACGACTTCATTCAGTGGATGTTTGTTTTAGTAATCAATAATAGTGATAGATCAATCAGTAATGTCAACACAGGTACTTAGACTAATTAAAAACATCAACAGTACTTTCACCAATCATGATACAATGTATGGGGAACAGTTGATTGAGCATTACGTTTTGTCATATTTTAAATTGGCATTATAAATGATAATTTTAATAGTCTGATAGTTCCAATATTGGTAAAAGTTAAGCTAAAAGGAATTTAAAAAAAATCTGAGTGACTTGTTAGCTCGGACGAGTCCTTGTTTGAATTTTTCTAAAAAATTGTGATTTATTTTTTTTATCGTTTATTTCAGAGAAGGCATCTTTATATTTAGTATGGAAATGATATCCAGCTTTAGATAATGCTCACTTTATCTTGTGAATAAAGTTGTTGTAAACAGGCCATATGAAATGAATGATTGTTATGGATTCTTTGAATATCTGGTGATTTGCATTCCGTTTTTAGATGATATACAACTGTTTTAGTTTTAGAGACATTACCGGTACATCCCTATCCACAGGAAGGGCAAAGCTGAAATCAGCTCAAAATGCTTTACTTTTCAGAGGCGACAAGAGTTTTGAACAACCAAGGGATTAAATGCACCTTCCTGAAAATCGGGGAATTCATTGCGTTCTGATCCACAGATCTAACAAAAGCTACAATGTAGGTTTTGCATGTGTCTCCATTTATATTTCTGAACTATATAAGTATTCAATCGAAATGTCCGTTCCTATCAGGAATTGAAAAGAAAAAAAAAATCATTATTATTCTTCAGCATATATCAATTGCTTAAATAGGAATCAGGTGTGGTGGGGGGGGGGGGGGTCCACCTATCGTATTCTTCAAATTTTCCTGTGATTTATTCATATATCTGGCTTTTGGGATTAGCCAGCTATGATGTTCATGCTAGTTTCCAAGCTTCTAACCTTCTTTTAAGTAGAATGTCTCATCTACTTATTTCATTTACATGGATGCTCTAAACAAAAAAAATCAAATGTGAATAATGTTTGATATGTATACTTTGTCTTCCCGTTTCTGTTTTTACAGCTGAAGGATGAGAGAGACTCCAGCTACACTCAAGAGATCCAGGAGCTGCAGGGATCCGTGTCTGCGATGAAGGAAGAGGTCCGCAAGTCGCACGCAGAGGTCGACAGGCTCCTGGAGATCATGAAGGAGATGGAGGGAGAGAAGAACGACAAGGAGAAGAGGATCAAAGACCTAGAAAGGTATGAAGTAATGGGAACCTTGTCTGTAAACTCAATGGCCCGTATTCTGAAATTGGGTTTAACTTTAAGTTGTGGTTTAACTACGGAAAGCCTGTTGTTACATAAATCTCTAACAGTAGAGGTTCAATGTATCAGCTCATTTGACTCCCAAAACATTATTAACTGCCTGGGAAGGATAAATATGACAATTGTCTTCACCATTAAATAATTAGTGAAGAGCACAGTTAACATGAGAAGCATTCACACTAAACAAAAGTTTGAAACGTTTGGCTACCCATAATTTTAGCACAGAGTTAGACCATGGTCTAAGTTAAACCCGACTTCAGAATACGGGCCAGTTGGTCTAAGTTCCAGGTTGCTGGATACCACCGTGCCCAAACCTATTTGGTTAGCTCTTACTTTGATTTAATTACCTTTGGGTTCATTCATCATCATTGTAAGTTTAGTCTAATTATTAAGTGGTTTAACTTCCATTTGGTCTACAAAGTTTGCTGCCATTGTGCTCAGGTCTGCCAATTTCAACTCCAGCCCCTGCGTACCCTGACACTACCGGGGACCGTGGCACCCCTAGACTGGAGAAACCTTGAGCCACCCCCGCAACCCTGTACGTGTTTACCTCCGGGGGATTTTTGCCTGTACAGCTCCCCCGACGATGCATCCTGGTAGTACATGGGGCTGGAGTCATAATTGAAAGGTGCATCACTCCCTTTGATCAATTAAGGTAGTCTGATGGAATAAGACCTAATAGGTATCAGACAAAATGGTGCTAATAAATAGGCTAAGTGGCATTTAGATCAAGTGGTTACTGGAAGATCTTATTGTAGTGGAACGGGATTAGTAATAGTGTGGAATGAGACAAAAGGGGCAACATACAAAATGAGACCAAGTGGTGACTCTTGAAGGATATGAGGCAAATTGCTCCAGTAATGTTCTTGATGGGATGTGCATAAAAATCTATTAAAACATCTTCAACAATTCCCATTGACACATTAAATCTAATAAGTGAGAGATAACACATTAATGAAGATGGACAATAATAAAACAGGTGTATTGGGCTTTATTTCATTAGGCAATGCTGCACCAGCCCGAGTTTGCTCAATCTCAAGATTTTAGCCCGATCAGCCCTCTTCGCCATTAATCTTGAGATTCCCCGTCTCCACCATCACAAGAAGAGCTATTTGTGCTCGAGCAAGGCATCTATGCATTATGGTGTGACGCCGTGAATAGATAATCCAGAGTGCGTCTGCACCTGCGAATTAACGGGATAATTCATAACATAGTGCGCTATTTTGCAAATAATCCCAAGTTGACTTGGGATTGCAATCTTGAGATTAATCCAGGGAACTAGCGTGATAATTGCGTCTCCATTACAAATCTCAAGATTGTTCAGATCGGGATAATTTGCTGGATCAGAAATAGCATGCAAATTTGCAAACTTGGGCTGGTGCAGACGGCCCTAATTAGACATTGGGGATTAGTTTGGTATGTCACTTGTTACTGTTGCATAATATGGCTCTTGTAGGATAGAATTCTTCTGCACAGTCGGTGTGCTCTTGAACCTGGGTTGGTCTTATTTTAATCATCTGCTGGGGCCTTTCAAAAATCTTTTACTTGAATCAACAAATTACTCATTCACTTGACTCTTGATTGTTAATGAAGAAGCATTTGAGAGAAATTCAGTGATAAACCTGATTTTTGAAAGATTTTCTCACAAACTGTAGCAAATTTCTAGCACATGATAAGCAGTTATCTATGTGCTGGAATAAGAAAATTCAATTTGCATGGACTCAATTATAACCAAAAAACAAATGAAAAGAACAATGCATGTGAAAGACATGGCTTTTAATATCGCTACTATTTTACTTTTACAATGCATTAAATTATTGCTCATTAGAATATAAGAATGATTTACAAAATATGAGACCGCTTATTTTACTGTGGGGTGTTAATTCATGGAACAGGTGTAATAACTTGGAGATCGACATATATATTGTTTGTTATCATATTGATATAAATATAATAGAACAATCCATGATACCTTTAGCATATCAAATAAGAAGTTGTGAAAAGTATTTGTGTGATGCATTTTATCAGATTGATATTATGTTGTGTAATGAGAGAAAAAAAAAATAGATCAACAATTAATTACAGGTGATTGCACATCTTAGTATTTCATACTGTAGGCAATTCTGATGTGCATTTTATATCAACACTTTTCTCATCATGTGTATTATTATAATGCTAATTTTAAACACTATCTGTTGCTTCTTGAGATCCTTAATTCCTATTAAAAAGTTGTACATGTAGCAAGCCAGTAACAAAAATGCCTTTTGCTTCCTGCTAACCTTTAACCTTCCAGCGTAATGAGAAAGCATTGCCCAGGGTGAGTGACCTATGTATGTCATGACCTTAGATGACCTTTGACCTCACTGTGCATGAAGTATCTTTGTTGTCATTGCCTGATATTTTGTCATGTATGATGCATGTAGACATTTCAATTTTAGTGTTTATCTTTTTCAAATTGTTTTCTATATGATGTAATGAATTTATAAGTAAATTCCTTATTGACAGTGCAGTGTTTGTGTTCTGTATTTATAATGATTATCGATATTTACTTTCACTCTTTAGTAGTCAGGAAAAATGTACCCTGCCTTTGATATTGTCAATTCCCTGTGTCTCTATTGGCAGAAAACACAAGTCCTTACCACCATTTTTTTCCATCTCTCACCTCCAAATTTCATTTCATATTTTTATTTTTCTTTCCTGAATGGCTAGAAATGTTTACATTTTTGTTCTGCTTTAATGAAAATTTTCAAAGTTATTCTGGGGAGTGTTTCATGACAGGACTTGTCAGACGTTTTATCCGACAAGTACTGTTTTATCCGACAGTTACTATGGTAACAGTGCCTCTCAGCAAATCATAATCAAGGAAAGTTGTCAGAGCTGACAATTTGTCGGACGAAAATGTTGATGAAACGCACCCCTGATGTTGTACAATGTAGTTCTGTACCCTTATTTGGTCTACTCTACACTGCACATTTAAAAAATATTATTTGGCATGTGTGACGTTAACAATGTTATGATCTTGTATGTTCTGCATGGTTGATTCATATATATTCTGATGTTATTCCAGTCTTTAAAAAATTGTTCTGGTCGAAGATGTTCTTGGAACTTAGTGGGATGATAAAACAACACTCACTTTGAAGAAAAGCAATGTTTCCGTAATGTTAATGTTACAGAGAGAAGATAGACCTATAAAGGAATTCTGTAGTAGGATTAACAGTATGTATTGATG
Source organism: Lytechinus pictus (assembly GCF_037042905.1). Classification (NCBI taxonomy): domain Eukaryota; kingdom Metazoa; phylum Echinodermata; class Echinoidea; order Temnopleuroida; family Toxopneustidae; genus Lytechinus; species Lytechinus pictus. Next base: position 9,223,901 of record NC_087247.1, on the reverse strand, counting down.
TAAATGAGAACCTGAAGAAAAAAAAACACCCTTGTAATTGGGGAGTGATTGATCTCAGTGGTGGAGACCTAGGTCATTGTCTCTTTTTTGACCTGCCTTTTTACCAAAAGAAAGAAAGAAGAGGATATCTGAGAGGAAGCTCATGAAAACTTCTGACTGACCCATTTCTTAAAGTTCCTTTTTTCTTTTTTTTTATATTTTGAAGTTTTATTAATTTTCATAATTTTATGACATAACAAAAACAATAATCATACAAAATCACAAGAGTGTGCTACACTAAAGAACAATAATCAAAAGTAAATCAAACAAACAACCCCCCCCCCCCCAAACAAAAAAACAAAAACCAAAAAACCTGATACAGAATTTATTTACCATAGATGACATCATATCTACACCATTTGCAGGACATTTTTAATTTTGCATTGTATTCCCCAACTAAGACTAATGCTCTCGCATTATTTGACCCATACTACACCACTCTGAACAATACGGCATCCGGAGTAAGATCCCAATGGATAACCTTCGTAAATGTCAACTAGAGATAGCGTAACCCCTGCATTGTGAGTTTAAGAAGACTAATTCACTCTTTTGAAGCATGTAAGAATCCAACCTTGCATCATTCCGTCCCAAGGCACTTCAGGTCTTACAAAGAGTTACGATTGATCCGATCAACCTCAACTATGGATGGCCAGCAACGTCAACATCTAAAATGCAAATTTGTTCAAAATATTTTCTAGATTATGATGTATATTCGTACATTTATCGTTCTCTTGAAGATTCGGTGTGATTTTTGTGTGTTTACTAATGAGGTTGTGCAAATTTCTTGTAGAAAAATGCTGGTTTGCATAGATTTATATAGAGTTAAATTGATTGGATCAATAGTAACTCTTTGTAAGACGGGGCACAGAAGTGTTTCTCATCTTACAACATCTTTGGTAACATCTTGGATTATATGTTTTCTCACAACAGTCAGTTGAAGGATGTGAATAAGAAACTGGTGGCGGTCAAGCGAGATCAGCAGACTCAGAAACGGAAGAATGCCCAACTCTTGGAGGATTATAGGAGAAGAGAGGGAGAGATGTCATCGGATACACACCAGCTACAGGTTAGGATATTATATTTTTGCATCCTCAATGACTCTACTGATTTGATCAGATTTCATGTATCAAAAAGTGTACTCATTCAGATGTACACTATTACTGATATAAAGACATATATTCTCAGTAGGCCTATACTATTTTTTACTCAGGTTTTTCTTCTCATTTCATCACCTATAAAAGGACAAACCACAATTTCTTTTGCTACTATAGACTTAAATGCTAAATACTGATCATGATTAAGTCTGATTTAATTTATCTTGTGAATATACAATAAAGTGCAAGATCTGAAGAAAAAAAAAGAAATACCAGCCCTTTCTTGGCCGATATCTGCCTGTTTATTTTTATGTAATTAGGTTTTGGTTGGTCTCCACATAACATAAACCAATAACAGCAAAATGATGTAATATTCTTTTAAATGTTGAAATTAACAGGATATGGTGAAGGAGAAAGAAGATCGCGTCGAGGAGTTAGCTGAGGCACTTAAAGAAAGTGTGACGATAACGGCCGACAGAGAAATGTTGATTGCACAACAAACCGAAGCCATCTCCAAGCTGAAAAAGCAGGTTTGTAAAATAATTGATTAGTCATGATGCATGATATTCTTCTGTTCATTCGTTTTTCAAAAACTTTTATAAAATCTATTGATAATTAATCTGGTGGTAATGATTCTGATAGATATTGTCAATTGAAAAAAAAGTAATCTGAGCTTGCCACATTAAGTATTTTCACTAGTTCGGTAGTAAATTCACTATGGTCAGCTTGTAGTATAAATAAACTTTTACTCTACACCAATGAAACTTTGTTAATGTGTACTTGTGTAATTGTGTAATTCATAATATTGCATTTTCACCAGTGGCTTTCCATAGTTTCACCTATTTCTTTAGTTTAGTCTATTTATTTAGTTTGATATTGTTATTACAATGATTCTGCCATGATAAAACGATACCACACCATCGTTTCATCACAATTTTTTTGTTTTACTGGCTTGGTGGCAGCGGTGGGATGTTTGGGGATGATACACACACAAAAATTAATAAATAAATAGGCCTATCCTTCAGTTTCAGGTTTTTCATTAATTACTATGGAGACTGAAGTATAAAGATGGCTTTAAAGATTGCCAGTTTATGTAATCCTCACTTTAGATGTATTAGTGTAGGCAACGTTGTGAGGGAATGTCCTTGAGAGTCCGATCAAAGTAGTGATAAATCAAAGATAGAATGGCGCCATCTCTGGCAGGTTTATGATGATTGGTAATATTCAACTAAGTGATCGCTGTGGTGCCACTTGCCAGCACTTCCTGAAGTTATGAATTATAACTTTAAATTCTGTTGTGACAAAGATACTGTATGGTGTATCTGACTGTTCCCCCCCCCCAAAAAAAAAAAAAAAAAGTTGGTGATCTCATTTATTTCAGTTTTTTTTTAATAGGTCTTTGTTGTTTTCACCAAATGACTTTGAGTTACTCTTGAATTTCTTCTTTTTTGTAGTACTACAGGTATACACTATTTTGTAGACTATCAGTTTATACATTGAATGCAGTTGTAGTGTGGTTTCGTCAAATAACATTATTGTGCAGTGGTTCCTGATGACTTAGTTTTCTTTTCTTTTCATGATTGGGTGTGAAATGATTTGTCTATTGATATACAAAAGGTACAGTAAAAACCATTTTCAATTTTCTGAGAAAATGACATTTCATTGATTCTTTACCATTCGCTATGTGGAAATGCTGCTCGCATATGACGTCACAAATCAAATAATTAAAATTCTAATAACTTTTTAATTATTTGATTATTATTTTTCTCAAACCTTCGACAATATTTTTATTATTTTTTTCTGCTATTTTTACAATAAACTTTTTGTCAGGATGAACTTCCCTTAAATGAGAAGGTTCTTTTAAAGGTAAATGCTAGTTTTGGTAACGATATCAAAATGAGTTCGTACAGAATCCAATGAAATGACCACCAAAGTGTCTGTTTGTATAAATAAAACGCATGTGCCAAAGGATTCTGGAAGAAATTGTGTAATTGCTGAGAAATCAGCAAATAAGCACAGGATTCGGGTAGAGCGTCGGGCCCGACGCTCAAAGCAATAATTATACACTGTCCCACGTGCGCTTATCTGTGTTGGGGAAGTTCAGTCTGAACATTTTTCAGCGTAGATTTCAAGATTTCACAAAGTTCAGTTTATGTAACTGTACCAGATCTAGATCCTCGATGATATACTGACAATTAAGCCTGGTTTTACAGACTTTCTCATGAAATCAGTGTTTACTGCAACTACTGGAATTTCTCTTTAACTTTTCTAGTTTATATATACATCCTGTGTATTACGGTTTTATATTTACTGATAGATTGTCTTTAAATTTGGTTTTCATCCCTCACGTAGCTTGAAGATGTGAGGAGAGAATTGGATGAAGTAAGAAAACAACTGTCTATGGCCAGCAACAAACTTTCAACAACTCTAGTTCTTCTCAAAGAGAAAGATGCCAAACTGAAAGCGGTACAGGCCGAGGGTAGAAAACATCTCGAAGAAGCTCTTGGCATGAAGTAAGTCAAATAATACTCCTTTTTTAAAATCAGTTTGAAATAATTGAACAGTCTTCTTCTTTTGTACATCTACTGGTATAAACTTCTTGTCACATTTAGAATCCCATCCTTAAGAACAAGCCTTTGTTTTGAATAAGTAAAAGGCAAATCATTTTGTATATTTTAAGTTTGGGAATGTGATAGATTCATATCCCGATGGTTCCAAAAAAAAAAATTCTGACTTATTTTTTCAGATCGAACTTGCATTCTTATTTTCTGGATGCAAGCCAGAAATATCCTCACATTATTCAACTTTCCCAGCAAGCTTTTAATATTCAAATCTCTTGTTATAGCATTTTTTTTCCTTTCCTATTTTATTTATGTAAGATTGCGTATTTCTTCAAATATAATTTTCTCCCTTGTAAAAAAAAGTGGGGAAAATGCCTATGCTGCAATAAAGAAGAGACAACTTGTGTGATTATCATACCATCTCCTGTTGTGTGATTATCATACCATCTCCTGGGTATGAATCAGATGATTCTTCATTTCAAATTTATATTTTCAATACCTGCACCTTTCCAAGTAATTCCATTGTGTTATTAAGCCATCATCAATATATTTGCTTTGACATCCTCACAAACGGAAATGATAATAAAGAGAGGGGATCAAGGCAAGACCTGGTGAGGTTGGGTGAAACCCAAGGTGTGATGCTATGCAGTGTTGCACCCTTCCTGTCAGCCTACCTGACGTGATAAAATATTGGTATGTCACATTGTCACACCTGGTTGTCTTCCTATCTATCACATTACGTATGCAGCTCACAGTCAGTATTCCCATCATATGAAATGTAGAAACATACCTTTCAGAGTGAGGTGTTCCCGAGGCATGGCCAGTATACCCGTACCCGTACATATATTAAGCAAATAATAGCCGGTAGTGAAGGTGATGGGCAAACTATCACTTTCGAGGCGAGTACATCCAGATTGCCGAGGAAGTGATAGTTTACCTCGTCACCTGAAATCAAGAGATGATTATATGCTTTATATTCCACAGCAGGGTGGTGTTTCATAAAGCTGTTCGTAAAGTTACGCAGAACTTTACGCACGACAGGAACATGATCTATGTCCGAACTCAATTACATAAGGATATATCACTTGGCATGAGAAAGGGTTACCAGTCGTGCGTAAAGTCATTTGTATCTTACGAACAGCTTTATGAAACACCCACCTGGAACCACTATAACGAAGAAACTGATGTCCAAACGTCTCTACGAGAAGAAGTTTGATTTAAGAAAATTAAGGTTTCCTGTGAAAAAAATCCATTGAGGGGATTGTGCTTGTTTTAAAGCTAGCGTGTAGGTAGATCTTGCTCCAGCAAGATTGATTGTGACCTCACAAAGGAATTTTACCATCACAACGAAATAATCAAGAAGCAATGCACTTTAATATATTTTGCACAAAGTTTTACTGCTAGCGTGTATGTACACTGCGCACGCTCATCTAGACCTTTCGCGATTATCTTTGTATGTTATGGAGAATTATTGAGAATGATGGAACAAAAAATTGAGTGGCAATCACCGCTTGATTTCGTGCATACCGTACTCAATCTAATTCATAATGCGTTATCACCCTATGGGATGAAAAGATCAGTGAAACACAAAATCTCCGTCACTGCGAGTGATGATTGATGGGGATATATAACCCTTTATCACGTGTCTGGCTTCTGATCAATCCTATAGCAAGATCCTTAGTATGCGGAATATGAATAGTTTCTATCAAGAAAATGATAAGAGTCGTATTATGGAGATGGGGTCAAGAAAAGATGAAGTTATATGTCTCCAAGCATGTTCTTACAAATGTAAGTCAAGTTTGGGATACAATGCTCCATTTTTTACCACAGATCAAAGGGAGAGCAATATGCTTTGATTTGCAATGCATTTTTAAACAGAACGACCAAAATGGAGATTTAAATTCATGGGACAAAGACAAAGTGTTTAATTGTTACCCGTAGTTAAACCATCCTAGTTCAACTTGATATACTTCAGCAGATACACAGCTCTTAAAATGAGTTTTTACAGAAATATGGTTGATCTCACTGGAGGTGTTGAAAAGCAAATAATACACTTTAAAAACCCAAAAGGAGAAAAGGATGGATAGAGCAGAGGAATGACAGTGTTTTCCATTCATAATAAAAATGCTGTCAGTCCTTTGCATTGGCTCAGTTGGTAGAGCCTCTGTCTCACAACTGAGAGGTCGGGAGTTCAAACCCCGGCCGCGTCAGACCAAAAGACATAAAAAGATGGAAGTTGCTGCTACCCTGTTTGGCGTTCAACGATTAAAGGGATAGAGGTTTGTTGATCTGGCGCTGCACAGCGGCTGCTGGGCCCACAATCAATTGGGCAAAGTAGATTTTCAGAGAATTGCATTTCACGTCTAATTCGAACAATAAATTATGGATTTTCATTTTTTTCATTTCATTTTTTTCATTTCATTTTTTTCAAATGGTAAATTACCACTTTCCACCCTTTCACAGTTCAGAGTGTACCCTAGTGACAGTGATGTGTTAAAGATAGCGACCAACCCATTTGAGATAAAGATGAAGAGGAATTTGAAATAACTTGGTATTATTAATCAAGTAGTACTGTAGCTTCTATATGATGATGGATAAGAGGTGTATCCTTATGTGATTGTCATTGATCTATCTTTTAAGATAACAACTGCTCCTTCAGGAGTGGACCTTGCTTCATCTTTAAGAACAACCATCAACAGAAATATGTGCTCAATATTTTGTTGACATTATTCAGACAACTTGTGATTGATAACATGCGATATAAACATGTCAAAGATAAACGTTGAAATAAAGGAGTGTTTCCCTGTTGGGTAGTCATGGAAGTAATCATTCATCAATGTAATAATCACTACTTAGATCAGTTGACCCAAGTGAAGTTACAGGAAATTCCAGAGAGTGTGCTGAGCTTTGATCTGGATTGAAAATAAGAGTAAGCAAGGTGGATACTCATCAGGCTGAGTTTGCACTATGTAAGACCCGTTTCATAAAACTTGTTATAATAACACATTTGCAATAACAGTTTAAAGCTACTGAAATCCTTCAATCTGATTGGCTTATGGTAAATCTGTTAATAGAAATTGTGCATTTGTTATTATGACAAGTCTTTATGAAACGGGACTTAGTCTCTAGAATCTAGCCCAATCAGCCATTCTGATTGGGGGCATTTCTCAAAGAAGCATGGGTGTCTGATAAGATAATCACAAGCTAAAACTGAGTGTGCAAATTGGGCAACTGATTCGCAAAATAGTGCAGTCTTGTTCAAAACATTGTTAAGTCTTGAAATCAAACCCAAGATTAGCCTGATGATGTCATCTTCATTATGAATACTCGGGCTAGTTCTATTAATATATCGGCCCTGTCACATCATTTCGTGCAAGCCTTGCGTGTGACTTGCAGGTAACTATTTTTTGCTACCCGCAAGTCGCCCGCAGGTCGGCCGCATCGACAGTATCTCGCACGCAACTCGTACGCAGATGCACACGCAAGTCTGATTTGCATGCAGAAAAACTTTGTTACGGGTGAGTTGCGGGCAATCACCTGTAAATCACTTCCAAGGCTTGCACGGAACGATGTGACAGGGCCTTAAGTTTTCCTTTGAGAAATAGAACAATAATTTGAAATACCCAGTCTGATGAAGACATGCTAGCTGTGTCTGGACATGCTTATCAAGGACAAGATGTTGTCTGGCCTGGGACCCATTTCATCAACAAGCTACCACTATGGTAACCTTGCCATTACCACATGTGGTAACATGGCTCAGCAGCCAATCACAGTCAAGGTTACCAAGGCAGCTGCCATAATGGCCAAGTTACAATAGTTGTATCTCTTTATGAAATGGACCCCTGGTACAATCGGACAGTGACCAAGTCACGAGAGATCACTATGGCACTGGGGCATAATAGGGCGTGTCTTATCAATGAGTTTCCAAGCCTTCTGAGATAACGCTTATGAAAGATGCATATGATTGACATGAATGAATGAATATGATAACAAAGTCGCCCCCTGAGGTGCCGAGATATATTTTTCCATGTCACAGTATCAAAAGATAGCCCCTTTCCATCATTTGATAATGTCATCGTCAGATATCCATGAAGATTTGATCTGGGGAATACATTTTGAAATGTCATCTTAGAATTAAGGTATAGAATGACCTTTAAAATGCATTTTTAGTTGTTTATTATATTTTTTTTATTTATCTATTTATTCATTTGTTATTATCATTATTATTATTTATTTTTTTGGGGGGGTTACTAATGGAAAATATTTTCACTATCCTACCCAGTTACATTGCCAAATAAGATGATTTGATCTACGTCATTCAATGTTTCATTTTTTTTTCGTTTAAATTACTTTTATATTTAATGCCAATTGTACTAAAGTCAATATGGTATCAAATTATTCAAGATATTGGTGCTTGTGTTGGATATTTCATTACAGTATCAAGTTATCAACCCCCTTCCCTTTTAAAGATCAAGTTCACACCAGAAAAATGTTGATTTGAATAAATAGAGAAAAATCAAACTAGCATAACACTGAAAATTTCATCAGAATTTGATGTAAAATAAGAAAGTTATGACATTTTGATTATTTTCAACAAAACAGTGATATGCACAACTTAGTGACATGCAAATAAGACAGACCATGATGTCCCTCACTCATTATTTCTTTTGTTTTTATTGTTTGATTGAATTATACAATATTTCATTTTTTATAGATTTGATAATAAGGATCAACTTGACTGAACCATATAGTATTAAACATTGCTAATTACACATGTTCAGGAAGTAATTAATCATTGTTTCACTTGACAATGAGGAGAAAATTTGAATATTTCATATTTCATATAATGAAATACAAAAGAAAAAGTGAGTGGATGACATCATCGGTCTTTTCATTTGCATACCAACCAGGATGTGCATATAACTGTTTTGTGATTTTAAGTGAAACTTTAAAATATCATTACTTTCTTATTTTACATGCGATGAAGATTAAATTTTCAGTGTTATGCTTGTTAGATTTTTCTATTTTTATTAAAATAATCTTTTTAATGGGGTAGACTTGTCCTTTAAGAAAAAATGAATTATCCCAAATTATTATTAGACAGATGGATTACTATGTATTCCTCATCAAAGAAGAAAAGTGGGTATTTTTATACAGCGCTGTAGTATAAGATGAGAAACATGTGTGTATGTAGCTCTCTGCTTCACACTAAAAAAAAACTATTTATGTTCTCTGCAAAAATATCCGAAGTAAGTATCTTACCAGGAGTTATTATTTGTATTGTTTTACCCAGAAGAGAAAAGACACACATCGCATGTGCATCTCTGATTACCCAATTAAGGTCAATTAGCGCAATAACGGCGTTGAGTAGATGTTGTGCCACATGAGCGGAAATGGAGAAAACACAGAAGTGTTTTGCGAATTTCGCACCCTGCTACTGTGAAACAAATTAGATTACTTGTTCTCATCTCTTTCACTCTAATGATCCCCCTTTTCTCTATTAAACTCTCTCTCTCTCTGTCTTTGATATCCATCCCTTCCTCCATCCTACTGTTCTATTTTCTATTTTCAATCTTCAAAATACATCATACTTTTGTGTAGTAGGTATTGTATTTTTTCATCATAATTCAAGTTTTATAAGGTTGTGTGGTATTTTGTTAAAATACTGAATTTATTAGACCTGTGGTTTTTTTTAATGTCATACCATTATGTCACACATAATCCTTTACCCATTTGAGATTGGCTAACTATGCTACAACACACATTTTCCATACATCAAAATCGACATGTATGTAGGCTGCCTTAATATCTTTGATGATGACAATTTATGGACTTTAAAATCCTCATAGAATGACTTAATTTCAGTAGCCTTAAAACTTACATATTCCATTTTTTTTTGACAGACAAGAAGCCCTCACTGCAGCTATTGGAGAGAAGGATGCTCATATCGCCCTCTTGGAACTGAACAGGAAAAGTCCCAAGTCATCGGAAGAACTCAAACTTCTCAAGAAAGAGAAGGATACTCTCGTGCAACAGCTCAAAGATGAGGTAGGTGGTGGGCATAAAACAAACAGGAAAAGAAATTTTATTATTACTCTTTTTTTAATTTACCCTTCTGCAGGATTTCCTTTGTTGGAATATCATTATTTTCATAATTGACGGGTTGAATATTGCAGGATATCAATTATTTATGAACACAGGAAGGTTTCAAACATACAGATGTGTAACACAGGTTTGAAAATGTGTAAAATAAATGGAGTGTGAAGTATGTTAAAAAAACACTTGAAAATTTGAGCAAGGAGGAATGTGTAAAAAAGTAAGGATCAAAGAGTGGCTGCCTCTGAAAGTACTTTATTTAGATTTGCTCAAACTAATTTTCATTGAGAGAAATTAAGTTTTCTTTTTAACAGAAAATGGTTAGTCATGTATATTCTGCATACGAAATATTTGTTTGCTCTTCTCATTAAATCTGTCCATCCTGTGTAGTCAATCTAATGTGTGTGTGTGTGTTGGAGGGAGGGGCGCTGATAATATTTTCATGTTCAGTTTGTTGATAGTCTCAGAAAAGACTGTGATTAAGTAGAAAACATGCTGTTTGGCTTCATTTAAAGAAAAAACTATTTTATATATTTTTTCATTCTGATATAGAGAGTAATTTTCAGTTTTAAAAAATGGTCTTTTCCCTTTCTGAAAATCTGTAATTCCGTTTCAACTTGATCTAAAAATGGAAATTCTGTTTTGTCACTGAAAATGTACACAGCAAAAACCAGAATTCCCGTTTTGGAATGGTAAATTCCATGATTTTTTACATGAAAAGTATAAGAACCAAACGGAATTTCGGTTGTATTTACTGGTAAAACGGAAAATCACTGTCCCCACTGATTGAGAACAACCATGCTGTATTTTTCCTATTATATGTACTGAAATTACTTTTGATGGAATCCAGTTCCCTGTCATTCATGTAGGTCATTGACTTATGACAGAAACTTCACTTACATTCTATTGATCTTTCAAACTATTGGTTGATAATAATTCTACTTCATTTTACTTGGAATTTTGTTTTAACCAAGAGTTGCTAGCTGCTGTTCTTAATTAACTTACCAAATAAATTTTTTTTCAGAGAATTTATTGCTCTTTTCAGTGATTTTAATTCAATTTTCTTTTCATAGTTATGGCTGAAATAGGCGAGGAGAAATTAGGAAAATTTGATGCTGCAACAAGCTTATTGTTACTTATTATCAATTAGTACAATTGAAATGTTGATTCATTATGGGCTTTTGGCATGAAGTGCACTCCAAAATACGACGACTGTACTTTGAATATAGTCCAGAGGTACATTTCTTATTCAATTCATCACCACTCAATGCTGATTTCTGTCAAATTATATGAAAACTTGTTCCTGCGTAATTGATAAAGTGTGGTTCTTTGAAATTCTCTTTAGAAAGCAGTTAAATGCTGACTGATAGCCCAACCAATGAAACCGTAATAACCATCTAAGTAATTATGATAAATTGACAAATGACAGTTCCATGAAATGTGAAAGGCCTGATAATTTTCTGCTCATGACATTATTTTTTTTCTTGTTTCTAAGAGCATTCAAGTTGTGTACATGTATATCGTACGAGTAAATGGAGTGACAGTTTTAACACATTCATATACAGTATCTTTTCATCACCCTGTATTAAAATCAGCAACATTCTTGCAATATCGATGTAAACATTTAAAAAGTCAGTCGAATAGGAATCACTTTTCTAAGTGAAGGTGGTCATTGCCCTTTCGTAGAACAATTGAATTATCCCAGATAAACTGTCAGCACTGTTACAAATTACTTTTCCAGATTGTTTTCTGGATAATTCTTTTCCTTTTATATTGAACAGATGGTAACAGGCCAATTGCTGCCCCCCCCAAAAAAAAAAAAAATGCTGTTAACCAGTTTTAAATTCTCCAACGACAAACTGTTAAAATCTGACTTGTTTAAAGAAGAGAAAAGACATATTTGTTCTTCGCTATTTTGTGATAAGCATGGATATACATTATATTTCAATGTGTAAGAAGTACTTTGTCCTAATGCAAACACAGAATTTTAGTATTGATATTGATATTTATCATTTTTTCTGGTCCTCTGCAAACTTTGCTGTTGGTGGAATATGAATGAAAGACAGTTATGCCCAAATTTCTATACATACCTACATGTACATGTATTTTATAGGCAGCCATGATAAGTCCATTGTCAAAGTGATTCTAAAAATGTATTCTTCGGCTACTGTACTCTTTGGATTTCGTTTTTATATTGCATATCACACAGTCTTATACTGTAAGTTGAATGAGTATTTGAATCTTTTTCCCTCTATGACTTCAAGTTCGTTTCAAATTGAGAATGGAATCCGTGATAAGACGGCAACATGATAGTCATACTTAATTCAAATGTTTTCCTAAAGACATCTCGCTTGTGTTCAACAGAGCAATGATTGATCTTTACATTTGAACATTCAATCAGAGGAGAGTCCCACGAGGACCTACCATGCATACACACCACACCATCCAATGGAGATTAAAAATATGGTGAGGGACCATTCTATCCTTCACCCGTAGCCTGAACACAAGGAGAGCCATCTGCATCCATGTCTGTTCGTCTGTCTGTCTGACACCATTCTTGTTATTATACAATCCTAACACTAGTTTAGTGGAAACTGCTTCAGGAAACCAGTTTGGAAGATTGCTTTGCTATCATTCCCATTTGGTCACCCAAAAGTGGTTTTCAAAGCCCTCTTCACGTAAAGCGGTCTTGTTACGGGAACGCTCTCAGTGTGGTGGCACATTTCGCATGAAATTTGAAACCGCAGCGTAGACATTCGACACACAGTGTGTGGAGTAGAGGAGGCGCGATAGCTCAGTCGGTAGAGCGGGGGTTTCGGATTCCGTTGTCCCGGGTTCGATTCCCAAATGGTGCACTAGTGCCCTTTGGTAAGACATTTATCCTCATTACCAGGTCCCTCGGAGAGGACCTTAAGCCGTTGGTCCCCTGGTTGCTTGCTCACAGGCATTCGTGCTTTCTTAGCAGTCAGGTAAAAAACCTCGGTATAAAACCTCTGTAGCGCGCTTGAAATGTGCGAATATCGCTTCCTGAAGAACGGTTGCATCCTCTCTTCCACTAAAACCAATTTAACCAGGCAATGCGATCTTGAAAACTACACCCCGAGATGGTTTTTCAAAACTGGTTTGGAAGATTGCGTCCAAGACCTCTTCGACCGTTCCCCTAACACGTTAAACTAGTTTCCACTAAACTTGTTTCCAGTAAACTAGTTTAAAGTAAACTAGCTTTAGGACAGTAATGAGAATGAGGGCATAGTCTCCCAAACTCCATGAGAAGGAGTTTGTGGATGCAATGTAGTGTCTATTTTGTTGAACTTTGAAACTACATTGCTATGCCACCGGCAGCATTTGGAATGTCTTGTCGCCATTCCCTGTATAATCGAAGGGGATTAAAAATTGGCAGTGATGAATGTGTGGGCCTGTGATATACCTCGCCGTGAATGCCCACGATTGTTTTGCCTGCCCGTATTATGCTGAAAATCCTGGTTTGAATTCCTGCATGCATCGTAGGTCTGTCGGCAAACAATGTTCCAGATCTATCAGGTATCATTACGGATGTTTTAAGATCCTACATTGTAAATAACATATCAAGTCATTACATTGTCAGCCCTCTATTGAAGTAGGTAATGAGATTAACATTCCCAGAAAACAAATTCTCTAAATTCTTCCTTTCATTGCACATATTCTTAAATGCTTATCTCAGAATATGGATACATCCAGAATGTAAATTTCACTGCAAATCCACTTTCAAGAAGTTTAGAGTAGAGAACAAAACAAAGTTTGAATGGAATATTGAACATGTTTTTATGTTTTAAAAGAGGAAAATACAGGGTTTTTTTATAAGAATGTCCTAATGTTTTCTATGACATGCATCCAGAATGCATCTACACCCAAGTCGTAATTCATCCAACGGAATAAGATGACGATGAGAGAGGAAATCAATCAGTATTATGACATGACAAGTCTGTAGCCAGGGGGTTCGGGTGGGGGGGGGGGGGTTCGATCGAACCCCTATAATATTCAAAAGCAAGAAAAAATAGGGAAGGAAATACTTCTCAGGGGTGAAATGGCCAACAGTTTTGGCCGACGACCTTTTTTTTTGCTTGTGAAATTTTTTGGAGATGAAATGCCCAAAGTTGTGACTGATTACCCCCCCCCCCTTTTTTTTTTCTTTGCTTGTCTAATTTTTAAGCCACATTCGCATCCCGAACCCCCGAATTTAAATCCCTGTGCTACGGGGCTGCATGATATGACTAAAGTGCACTAATAGAACATGTTTGTTTGGTATGTAGATTCCATGCTATGCTGAATAATGCAATTTTAATGAGCTTATACAATTTAGGACTTTCTAAAAAACTGCTTAAAAAGCATGAAAAATCATCATATTTTTATTTTCTTTTTTAAATACCTGCTGCATGTCTTCAAATGAACTTAGAAATGTCGAGTCCTGTCAGAATTCTGATATCTTATTCATATCCGATGTCATCTCATCTCATCCTTATAATCTCCTCCCTGCAGAATATTGAACTTGAAAGAGTATAATTCATGCGGTATTGGTTGAGCCATAAATACGATCATCTGGGCATTCCTCCGTTATGAGCATGCCAAGACAATACCTTGGAGTCATTAATCCACATTGCCTTTGTTGGCAAAGCAGTAAACAGAGAAGAATGAGTGGACATGGATGAAATACTGTTCATTTCATTGATGCACCTGTTGTGAAGTCTCCACTTCTTTTGAGATTAAAGGTGAATCATGGAAGATTGAAGATTGCTACCCCCATGGAAGCTGGGAGAGGAACATGAATGAGCTCTAGGCCTCCTAGAAGAAAGCTCTTGTTTGACACTCCTGGCTTTTGTAACAGTGGTTAATCTAGGACAGCAGGAAGTGGATACCCTGCACACCACTTCAGGAGGACGCGATGGGGCTCAAGAAAAAAAAACCCTCCAAGTTTTCTGACTGAAGCAACCTAAAAAGCCACAGCCAGAGCAAAAAGGAAGGAGGCATGATTTCAGTGCTTGCCCTGGGTCTGGGTGACACCCCTACCCCGGATACAACACTGGTGTTTAAGCAGACATTTGTAGGAATACGCATACTATCCAAAAGTTGTAAAGTCATTTCAAGTCGAATGTTATATAACCTGTCGGCATTCTTATTCATTAAATTTTTTTCTTCATGATTTATGATTGAAATTCTCTTAATAGTAGCTTTAATTGGAGTGAACTTTAACCTTTTACCTGATTTTGGATGAATTTATTTGGAAGTGGGGAAGTGATAAACATTTTTCAGAAACAACGGAGAATGGAATACTCATATTTCACAGACATATTCCATAAATCATTTCAGATGAGAGAAATTGATCACTCAAGTTTTTTTTTTCAAAATATATTTCATACTGATATTAGGTGACAATCTTTCATATTTAATAATAATAGCTGGATTTATAAAGCGCTTTTTGCCCAAGGATACAAAGCACTGCTATTATTGCCCCTGCTTTAGCTCGATTTACCATCACCGGTGCTCAGTGCATGCAAAGAATTAATCCTGCCGGGTACCCATTCACCTCACCTGGGTCGAGTGCAGCACAGTGAGGATAAATTTCTTGCTGAAGGAAAATACGCCATGGCTACAATTCGAACCCATGACCCTCTGTTTCAAAGGTGAGAGTCAAAACCACTAGACCACGACGCACCCAGTGATTAATCAAATTAATCAAGTAAAAATCATTCAACCCATTCGGGAATCGCATGATAATAAATGAAAATTCAGAAAGAAGTATCTGAAGCTTTACATTCAAAGTGAAGGGATCTATATAGCTCTTTGTAAATTAAAGATTAGAATCCTAAACAATTGAACCTTCATACCCCTTGATTCTGACACAAGGTTCTCATTCAATGTAAAGTGGCACAAAGAGTATGCAAGAAGACAATGTCAAATGTAATTCTTTTTTTAAGGAGATACCATTTCTCCTTAGTTCTTTCAACTCTGGTGACTCCTCTGATTCTGAACAACTTAAAATAAGAAAGAACAGGAAATATTTGTACATGTAGTTACGCTGTATAGCTGGGAGGCATATATTAAAATTAATTTCAGATCTTTTCTTCAAGCTGGTCCCAGAGTGGTTCGATGGAGCCTAATATTTCTCACCGCCCAGGACCAGAGTGACAAGCTGTCTTGTCAGATTATAACCAGCAATTTACACCTGTTTCCCTGACCAACGAGTGGTGCCCTAAAACATCCAGGAACAAAATTATGAAGAAGCGCCCTATCAAAAGTTATGAATGAAGAATTCATTGAAGTGACCATTCTGCTACTTCTTATCAATATCACTTATTCTATCTTGGCCGAAAGTAATGATGACCTCTTGCTTTGTCACTCTCTTGAATTATAAGTCACAGATTCTGGGAGAAAGAAAAAGATGGGGGGAAGTAAGGACCGAGGAGCTAGGGCATGCCTGAGGGGGACTCCAAGAAATTTTTTTCTTGATTATAATTGTTACGGTGGCGACTGGAATTCCCATGGTTGCCTAAAATGCCAAATTGATTCGGTGATTGGTTTTGAGTGGTGTGAATTACTTGGTTAGTCCTGGCATATGGCTCTGTAATTCCATATTTACTATGATCGGTTATAGCAGGTGCAGTTTTCGAAGGTGACCTTATCATGCTTTATGATTATTCAGAGGGGTACCATTCTACACCCCCTTCCTCTTCGGGGAAGAGGTGCTTCATGTTTATGAATTAGGAAATAGTTTTTTTTTTACAACTTTTGGAAGTGTAAATGATTAGATTCAAATTGCATTGATATTTAGTATACAGTTTTTGAAGTTGCTGTATTTCAAAGCATTGCCATCAAAGAGCTATTTTGTTAAGATATTAAGTTATTGATAGAAGGAAAAATAATCTTTGTACATTTGTTCAGTTTATAATTGAGCAATAAAGGCGCCCGTGTATGATAATGAAACAGAAAATTTTGAATGGTAATGATTGAGAGCAGTTTAAAAAGAAATTCCAATCTTGATACATGTGATCAATTTTATTCCGGATCCTCTTGATTCCTCCAAATATTCTGTATTCCTTTTCACAAGGAAATATTGTCATATATTGTCGAAGTTAACTGGGAACTGATTCAGGAAACCAGTTTGGAAGATCGCGTTGCTAGCGTTCCCACTTGATCACACTAAAGTGGGTTTCAAAATCACTTCATGTAAAGCGATCTTGTTGCTATGGAAACGCTCTCAGTGGGGCGACATGTTTTGCGCAAAATTCAAAACCACAGCTTAGGCATTCTTCTACACCTGTCATGTGGAGTAGCGC
Organism: Lytechinus pictus; assembly: GCF_037042905.1. Classification (NCBI taxonomy): domain Eukaryota; kingdom Metazoa; phylum Echinodermata; class Echinoidea; order Temnopleuroida; family Toxopneustidae; genus Lytechinus; species Lytechinus pictus. Next base: position 9,206,801 of record NC_087247.1, on the reverse strand, counting down.
GCTCAAAATGTGCGAAGATCGCTTCACGAAGAACGGTTGTGTCCTCACTTGCGCTAAAACCAGTTTACCGAGGCAAAGCGATCTTGAAAACTACATCGCGAGGTGGTTTTCCAAACTGGTTTGGAAGATTGCTTCCAAGGCTGCTTCGACCGTTCTCACTACGCGTTAAACTAGTTTTCACTAAACCAGTTTCCAGTAAACTAGTTTTAGGAACATAGTGAGAACGGTGTCTAAGTCTCTCTTCAGTAGGGCATTTGTTTTTATTGAAATGTTGGAGAAAGACAAATTTGATGTAGCCCACCGTAGTTGGTTCTTGAAGTCCACTTACAAACATGATAATAGCAAACAGTGTGGTGTCGCACCTGTTTGCATGACAAGATGATTGGCCCACCAGCATGATACAATCCAACAATGTTGAGTCCGTGTCTCTTTTCCTCGAATTGCTTCCGGTTCCCTGAAGAAGTGCAGACATGTTAATGAATTGGACTAAAAGATGAAGAAAAATGTGTGAATACTATTGCTCAAAGCAGATACATGTATGCTAAATAGTGTGGCAACTTTGGTAAATTCTTTAAAAATGTGGCAAAGATGAAAATTGTTCATTACTAATTCACCAAAATATTGCAATAAATCATTTTCAAATGTTAGGCTTGTAACAGAATCCCAATGGGTTGTAATGAATTACATTTTAGATAGGTCAAACAAGCTCTATTTCCAATAAAGACTGAGGAAATCTTCATGGTCGTATAATATAACTGCTTAAACTTGTATTACTGGTTAGGCTGTTAGAGGAAGATCATTATTTGAATGACAACAATAAAACAATTTGGTCATTTAAAGGACACCTTAGATGCAGTACTGTGGACAGGGTACTATTCAGTTGCTTACAGATTATCACGACCCTCGTCAGTGGTTTTAATCAGTCTTGCTCACATGCAGTGTATGCATATTCTCCACTCCCTGGGGAATATTTCAGCCAGCCATCTTGAGAGGCACTCAATATACAAGGCAGATACGATAACTTCAACATTCTATGAAGTACTGGTGGGTGTTTCATAAAGCTCTTCGTAAGTTAAGAGCGACTTTAAGAACGACTGGTGATCCTTTCTTGTGGGAAATGGTATATTCATTGGCGATGGTTGAGCACGTAAGAAAGGATCACCAGTCGTTCTTAAGTCGCTCTTAACTTACGAACAGCTTTATGAAACGGCCCCCTGGGTGGAGAGTGGCACGGTGAGAGCACTGGTAGAAGTTTCACAAAGCTGTATTAGTAAGTTACAAGTGACTTTACAAATGACCGGTGATCCTTTCTTCGGAGCTAAATCAACACCAATTAAAATTTTGTGCACTTTAATTTTACAAGAAAGATTCACCAGTCATTCGTAAAGTTGCCTGTTATAAACCCAGGGGGCACTCAAATTATATTTTGAGGGGGTGTGCCTCACGAAACCCTGAAATGGGGATCTAAGGAACTGACCACAAGGGTAAATTACGGGGTCTTGAGAACTAAATATATACCGGGCGGTGTGAAAAACAGGGTCTACGGAACGGGATCGCGGTACAGAAGGTACAGAGCACGCGAGCGCTGTGCATGTATATGTGGGCACAAGTGGTACATGGAGCTGCTAGTGGAGGGAGTTGTGAAGCCGTGTAGCTCTCGCATGCGGTGCTCGCGCTGGACAATTTTGGCAGGGCTGGGGAACTGAGATGTTTCGTAATGGGGGTCTTGCGAACGGGGCGGGGCGGTTTCTGAATGGAACTTTTGTCATTCAGAGTATCTAGAGAACTGAAAAAGGGGGTCATCAAAGCGGCATGTTTTCGTAATACCAATATATACCCCCCCCCCCCCGGGTTATAAACAGCTTTATGAAACCCCCACTGTTATTTTTTCACTATAACTACAAAATTGTATCTGTTAAATTGTACTTAAAAATATTTGGCATACCTCAAATATGCACGTTTTGATAATTATGTGAATGGTAAACAATACAACTTGATGAAACAAACATTAAAACTTCGGAAATTATGGTACCAAGCTTTTACATTAAAGATACTTTTTGTGACGTATTTTTTTTATTACATTCTAAGCATATGATGCTCTTATCAAGTGATCTGTATACCACCATCATCACCGCATTTGTAAGAAATTGGTACAAATGAAGACAAATTGATCACGCACATGATGACTTTGTGTTTTCTCCGGCAATCACAAATGAGGACAAATTGAATTCACAGCTGAAAGTTGTACTACAGTTGATGCCGTCTCGGTGATAGACTTGTTATCAAGAGGTGATGTTCACATATTGCAGTTCTCATCAAGTCTGTACCATCTCACCTTGGCTTATGAATTTCAAATGCTGTCAGCATCTGACCTGTACCATCATCCGGACAAGCTCACAGAGTTTCAGAATGTGATTTTTCCTAGAACAGGTTCCTTTCAAATTCCAAGTCAGTGTGTCTGTTCTGACAGCACTTGCTAGTCCACATACTTGGCTCAAGCCTGCCCTGTTTATGCCTTGCATGAGGATATCTTGTTTAGAGCTTCAGCTTTGGTTATAGCAAAGGACCTTGACATCACCAAGTTACATCATAGGGATCTTTAATAAGACAACTGTTTCCTAACCGGGAAGATTGCCTCGAATTTATAAGAAGATAGTATTTCTTTACAATATGTTTTGAGTCATAATTTTCTTTGTTGTGCATTTGCAAACCAGCCTAAATGATTTTCCCAAGGTGGTCTTAAAAGAAAGTTGCGCTTGATGTGAAGGGTGCCATGTTTTTCCCCATGTCATGTTCCTTTGTACACCCCTACCCGTTCACAGCGTGCGAACCAGGTGCAGATATCGGTACCGTAATTGGTAGATGTGACTCCTCTCGTCCTAAGATGCAATACCAAGAATATCTAGGCAAGGTTCAAGTGAAATTGTCTTTGACAATGTTACTGTTTCAGGTGCAGGCTATTATGTGGTAGATAACTCAATTTACCCCCTTGTAAGAGGATACGCTCCACGATGATAGGTTAGGAATCGGCCGAAAGAGGAGATGTATTGACATATCGGGTTTTGCAAAAAGATGATCTTGGAAAAGATTGAAAAGGTGAAGGTGGCGGGAAGATGCAAAAAAAACAGCAGAGCCTATACCTGTAGAGCAACTCGTAGAGTGTAACGGGGGTGGTGATTTTTATCAGAAGGGTCCATAAGAATATTTCAATAAACCCTAGAATCGTACTCTCGAAATTACTCCATGGTGTCCCTCTTTAAGATGCATTTTTGATATGATAATATAATCATGGACCTATTGTAGGTCCATGATATAATCCAGTAAAATGGATGCAAATTTATGAGTTCTTTGATATGATCTTATTCTAATGAAAATCAGAGTAGCATTTCATCAGCATCTGTCGTCCGACGAATTGTCGGATCTGACAACTTTCCTTACATTTGATAGGCTGAGAAGCACTGACAGTTGAGTTAGTATAGTAACTGTTGGAAAAAATAGGACTTGCCAGATGAAATGTCCGACAATTACTTTCATGATCATACATGTATGTTGTAAGTTTGGGCAAGCTATAGTGCATTTTATTTTCCATTTTTAACAATTTGTATTTATGAAATATATGACTATATTTTAGAGAACTTTTTGCTGAGTAAACTTTTTATTCCATAACACAGCTGAGTGTAGAAAGACTATTTAGTTACTGAATGACTATAACTTTCATACCCCTTCCTAACTTTTAACCAGACTATTCTGCTCCCATCAGCCTTACTTCTTTTAGATACTGGAAGAAGTGAAAATACTTTATTCAAGATTGTCCTTTATTTTGAAAGCGTTATTTGTGCATGACTTTGATTTTTTGTGACTCTAATCTAGGCACATTGGCAGCTAGAAGTGTTCTTAGGTAGGAGGGTTCAGAATGATCCAAGAGAGGTTTGTCTCCGATCCCATTGCTTGAAACAAATCATTACCAGTAGAAGTAGAATATTATCCTTCAAACATCTTTGTGGTATATATATTCCATCCTGTGCTTTCGAAAAGAATCGCCTTTTTTTATAAAACAAATAAATTTAAATCATTGTTACTTTCAATAAAGCATATAAATATAAATCACCTTTATTCAGCAAACTGTTCATCTATGGGAGCATTGCAAGGACCTTAAAATCGATTGTAAAATCGATTGTACATCAGTTTAATGTTCTCAAATCAGTCTTAAGTTTTGCCATTAATTGTTTCTAATGGTTAAAATTGATCTGAATAATTTTCAATAACGGTAGGGAAACATATAAGAGTTGGCACAAGTATCACCATCTAAGCTTCATTCGGAATCAGTGTTTTGAATATCTTTGTTGTTATGATGAAATGATATAATTTCAATGCTATTTTTGTAATATATTAGACTGAACAGTCTTGAGACAATCAAAGAAATGATCTTCTTTTAAAAAAATAACCTGAATCTCTTTAGTTTGGGGTACTTGTTGGCAAAGATGCAATTTTGTTAAGTTTGATTAGATGCTTAATGAAATAGAGTTAAGTAGGACATCCTTTGTAACTCACTCTCTTGTTATCACATTGTATACATTGTTAAAGTTCTATCATATCTAAGCATATTGTAAGTTCAAGGGATGGTCCGGGCTGAAAATATTTATATCTAAATAAAAATAGAGCAAAATGCTAAAAATTTCATCCAAATCGGATAACAAATAACGAAGTTATTGAATTTTAAAGATTATCAATATTTTGTGAAAACAGTTCTATGCTCATCGTCATGAATATTCATTAGATGGGCTGATGATGTCACATCCCCACTTTCCTTTTTCTTATGTTATTACATGAAATCATAAATGTTTCATTTTTTCATACATGTGTAAATGATGTGTCTCCATTATGATGAAATATGTTGCGGCAATAAATAACTAATGTACTTACTCAGTTTTCAATCCAATTTATTTAGTTCTTGGTAGAAAATTTTTGACTAAACCTAATTTCATGTAATAAAATACAAAAGAACAAGTGGGGATATGACATGAGCCCACCTAATGAATAATCATAAAGACATGCCTAGAACTGTTTCACCGGAATAATGCAAATCTTTAAAATTCAATAACTTTGTTATTTGTTATCCGATTTTGATCAAATTTTCAGCATTTTGCTCTGTGAATTTTATTCTATTTAGTGCCTGGACCATCCCTTTAATTATCCATCATTAGGGGAATATACCTTGGATGTTGATATGTGTTGTATTATTCTATGGTGTAGTAGCTGTGTATCTCAAAAACTTTCATATTAACTTTATGTTACTTATATTGAGGTGGAAGAGTTGCTTATTTTCTGCTATTGTAAAGGGCAGGGAATCCTTTCTTTCCTGAAATTTCTATACATGTATAATCTATATTATTTACACTTTTGTGTGCATTCATGTAATGTTTATGTGGTATTGTTTATGTTATATATTTCCAATATGATATTGATAAAAAATAAATGAATTCCCATTTTAAAAATTACTCCATTTTCATAATGTTCATAAAATTCATTCAAAGTTTTCTGTCTAAAATTCTTAGGAAGTATTTAAAGGAAATTTTGTATTATTACAATTAATATTATTATTATTAGTAGTAGTAGTAGTAGTATTAATAGTAGTAGTAGTAGTAGTAGTAGTAGAAGTAATAGTAGTAGTAGTAGTAGTAGTAGTAGTAGTAGTAGTAGTAGTAGTAGTAGTAGTAGTAGTAGTAGTAGTAGTAGTAGTAGAAGAAGTAGTATTTATTTTATTTTTTAAACGAAGTGAAGCTTACTTTTGTAGTTGGTGTTTTGATAGGTAGCTTCGAGGTATGTTTTATCAGGCCCCCCCCTCCCCCTTAACTTTAACAAGTCTTAACACCAAAACTGAATTTATGACAGAACTAGAATTCTATAACTTTGAATATCTTGTCAAAGTCAAATTGGTGGTTAGGATTAAACTTGCATTGATAGATTAGAGGAAAGTTCAAGCTACCCCAAAGCCTGATGGTAATGCCATCTGACTCCGGGGGTCACTACCAGAGGTAGCTGGTGTTCTGGTTAATAGTATACTGCTACGAGCCACGTTTTACCTTGAAATCAGATAAAATATTAAATATCAATTTATGAAATATTCAGATGCCTTGGTTGGATGAATTAAAGATTTTCTTACAGGATCAATCGTAACCATTATGCAGTTACTTTGATTCAAACAAAGTGAAAATTTTTGAAGAAAGTTTTTTAAAAAAGGGCTTAACTTCTCATTCTCGTTACCCTTCATATGTCATATTATTTCATTTTCAAAAATAAAATATGTTGCTGTCATTTTTTTTCTGTCTTTTACACAAAATAAGCAGATGCTGTTCATGATGTCTGCAGACCTTCGGATGCCCTCTTGAAAGTGGGGTATCTCTATCTATACTCTATGATTCGCAACCGGGTTATCAATCATATACCAATGGGGTTGATGATAATTACTATTTTTACCCATCCAGATGGAAGAATATATATGACTTCCTGGCTGGATGTCTGTACATTTCAGACTAGTTTGGGTTTTGGGGTAAAGTGAGAATGTCAGGTTTAGTTTGGAGGTGGTAGTAAATAGCCCATCTGATGTGATCACCTCAATCACCACAAGGATCGGCTCACCAACCTACCACCAGACCATTTCACATATATGGTTTATCCACCCTCTCAATGCTGGATTTCTTATCAAGAAAAATTGAATACAGTAGTCTTTGCATTAACTGTCCTTCCATGAGGCAAATAATTGCTTAAGTTATTGTTATTTGAGACTGGAGTATGTAAATCATGTCTCATTGCCAGCTTCAAAGTCAGATTTTCCCCAAGTCGAACAGATTTCTCCGGTCCCAAGAGATCTGAATTCGGCAGGGTTAACTGTATGTTACATAATGAAGCAGAGGTGCTGCAGATTGGTGGATAAATTCTCGACCATGAACGGCAAGGTCCAAGGTTCAATTTAACTGCATACCAAATATCCTTTGGCAAGGCATTTATCTGCATCACCCACTTTCCACCCAGGTGGGCAGTCAGTCCGTATCTGGTCCTGATAATAGGATGCAAAAATCAATACAGATTGCCTACAATTGCGAGTGACATATCTCTTCGATGTGCAACTCCCAAGGAAGTGGAGGATGTGCAGGAATTTAATTAGGCAAGCTAGAATCCATTAATCGGCGCAGTACACGTTGACAGTAACAGTGCTTGTTGATACACTTTAACGAGATGAAAAATACAATATTACCATCGCAATCACAAGGAATTATTCTTCTCTGCAGTTTCCTAAACACCCTTTAACAGTTTTATAAACTTTAATTCATCACAAATTACTGAACCAGTTTTCTATGTGAAATAGTTCATGGATCAATACGTTTTCTAGAACTGCCCAAACCTAAATCTCAAGTATGAATGTGAAAGGCGCTGTTACAGAATAGAGATAGTATTGCAAGGGACTCAGTCTGGGTGGTCTAAATGTATCTACAAGAGAGATGCAGTCTGCATCTTTGAAGTCCTTTCGAAACATTCGATACATTGAATGACATATTTAAGATCTCAAATTATGAATCTGAACTTGGAATCATTAATTCTAGTTACCTTGTTGGGTGTGTCAACAAACCAAGCCAAAGGAAGAAATACACATGAGTGTCAACTTATATCTTATTAGCAATATATGTGGAATATGGAGAAAACATATATGTCAACATTTTTTGGTGTACAGTCAATCATGTTTTTTCTTTTTGAGAAGTACATTAACTCCTAATGGTTAATACATGTTTAAAATTCTCCAGTGGGCTAGTTCTATAGCTCCTGTAATCCTTGGCGCTATATGAAATTAAATTTCTGATGTAATATAGTTCATTGACACCATGGAATTCTTTTACAATTCTACATGTTTTTGTTGCCCCCTGGCATCAATGATCACTTTCATCAACCTTACTCAGGCATGGCGCAATGATGTCTTCATGGTCTTCTCTTGAAAATCAAAGTATTGGTGTAAAACTGACAGAATCAAATATACACAGTAATTGTTCAAAGTTCAAAAGTTAAGTGGATTGCAAAAACAATTACAAAGTGTACAAACTTGCATAGAAAATTTGAATGTAGTTATTAGATCTCGTTTTATCTCTTCAAGCTATTATTGATCAAATCAAATCATTTATTTCAATAATAATATAAAAAACATTACAAATATGTACAAAATAGGAAACAAACATAATTGAAAAGGAGAGGAAAGTGAACCGAGTAGGGTATTCAAATATAATACAAAGAAATGTACATTATTGTGGGGGAGCCACAGAAGACAAAATAATTCTTAAATCTGGCACCCAACATAAAGTAAACAGATTAGTGCTATCAAAATAGAAATTTCTTAACAATATATAGCATGTGAATATGGCTCTCATTCATAACTTTCAAAATAATAGTTTAAAAAATCTATAGTACCAAAAATATTATATTTTCTGCAGTTGTTCAAAATGATGTATGCAAAAGTGTCTTTCATTATTTTCAAATATTTTTCTCTGAAGAATATGTCCATCTCGGTTGTGGTTGGCATTCTAAAAACATGACGTCAAGTCCCATAGAGGGATGTAAAGCCTGTAGGATGTTGACCAAGACATCAACCTGACATTGTTTGAGATCTTGTAAATGAAACAAATATGATACAATTGAGTTACAAGGATTGTTAACGCTAGTATCATTTTTTCTTTTCCTGGATTTATTTTTTCCCTTTTTTGTACTTAACTCCTTCTTGCTTGATCCTTGCTTAGTTACAAGGATTGGTAATGCTAGTATCATTTTTTTCTTTTCCTGGCTGTCCTTTTCCCATTTTTTGTACTTAACTCCTTCTTGCTTGATCTCAGATAGATTTCAGCATTTTAGGGAGGTAGGAATATTGGTAAAGAAGCATAAGTGTATGTATATCTAAGATACATTCTAATCTGACACTTATTCTTATCTTAACTTAACTTATCTTATTCTTCCTGAACTTAGCTGGAGATGTCCTATTTTATTTTATATTCAAATCTTTATCTACTTTAATCTTAATCTAGGCTTTATTCTTGAATACTGGTATGTATTGTACCCAGAACAGCCTTATTAGCCAGGTTAGTCTTAAGCCATGTGATTATTGATGAAAGTGTCTGGATGTGTTTTTATTATTTATTCATAATTTATTCGGTACTTCGAACATATTCAAGATTACAAAAGCAATATCAATCATTACATAAAATGACATAAAATATTATACAGGTACGTGCAATATTTGATAGCAGTTTGCCCAGTGCATCAGTTGGTGGCCAGGGAAGAGGAGTAATGAAATAATATGAATATGTGGAAAATGTGTGTATTCGCTGATTGCTTTTTACAAAAATAAATCATATAATATTAAAAGATCTCTATATATGTGATTGATACAAGTTTAGAGAATATATTATATTGAAGTTATAGAGCAAATGCAGTAGTAAGATATTAATGCCATACATAGTTTTGAGAAAGTGAAAAGAAAAAAGGGAAGTTCAGTGAAACGAGGTTGTTCCCCTCACCCCTTCTTTGCTGTTAAACGTTCTGCTGTAGGGGAGTAACCAAACAGAACCACTAATCCCCCCTGTCCTTTGGGGCTGTCCCCTGCCAGGATATCCACTCTTTCTACTTTCTCAGGAAGAATATCCATCAACTGTAATAGAAATATACCTCTGCCTCCAATTTTTTTGGGAAAAATATTTGCCATTTTTATACCTGCTCCTTCACAACTTTTACAAATCTTGTATTTCAAGACAGATTTTCTGCCTCTGCTATTTTGTTTTTAATGTCCATGGTCATGTCTAGTTTTTGTGTGTGTATTCATTTTTGTCTTTTTATTTTTAGCCCTGTGTAACACAACTACTTATTGTTTAGAAATCATGATCTGTGATCTATATATACAATTTTATTTCATTTTCAAATGTCAATATTCATTTTGGGGGAAAATGAGAAGAGTGATGTTTCATAGGTAATTCTGAAATTAAGGAAGTATTTAAAAGTGATTTAAAATCTGATATTGAGGTGATATTGAAGATTGATTTACTCTTATTCAACTTCAAGTACTTATATTAAGGAAGTATTTAAAAGTGATTTAAAATCTGATATTGAGGTGATATTGAAGATTCCTTTACTCCTATTCAACTTCAATTACTTTGAATTCTTTTCTTCGCTTGAAAACATCTCTACGAAACATCCCTCCAGGAACATGTTCACCTTATTTACCGATGATGACGACGGTGCCTGCAAGGGAAAGCAAACATGTTCCCTGGGGAGGCGATATGATGCCATGTAACTGGTTGACCTCAGGGGGATGTTGTTTGTGTGCAGTATGGGCCATTTCACTTGCCACCTCCACGCTCAAGTTCACTACCATCAACAAAAAACCCGAACCCTGAAGGAAATGTCCCATCACTTCTGGGCTTTGGTTTGGTATCCAGGCATTCTTTCTGGCCCCCTTTTCATCTTGTCACCAGTCCCCCCCCCCCCCCCCACCTGTATATCTTTGGAGCCCCCATATGCACCCTCTCTGACCCATCATCTTCTATTTTTTTCCGAGAGAGATATCCCCAATAGTTGCCTATTATTGAATTCATGCTATTGGAAATCGCTCGGTGAATCTATATCTCTAGTATTCCTTAAAACACAGTTTTAGGAAGTGTTGCCTACCACCACCACCACCTCAACACCTTCTCCCATCGTCAACAAGCAAGTTTATGGTGGGAGGAGCAAGGTTTCAGCAAAAGTAAACATGTACTATTATCCTTGTTAACCAGCATATCATTTAGAGTGATCTTTCAGAAAATAATGACCACCATCAAAGAACTTAGTTTTAGAACCTCATACTCAACTACAATGCCATTTGTAGCTGTCTTTTAGAAACCATTGAATTTATTAACATTATCACATCAAAATATTTGATCATTGCATAATCACCATTTTTTTTTAAATAGTGGGCTTTCTTAATATTGATAGCTTAAAGAATATATGTAGTGCTCTTGGAGATTGCAAGATGGTACAAAGGCAATAGTGTGAAATGGGAATGTGCCCTTGAATTTAACCAGCTGTTTGAATCAAATTTTTACTCAATAAATTGCCCTCTTTGCCCTTGCGATACACCAGAATGTCAGATAATTTAAAGAGATCTGTGAACTGGGGTAAACTCTAAATGCGCCTTTTTGGCTGGCTGGCTGCCCTGATAATTTAACCTGCGATCGATTGCACGTTTAAACATTGTCTAAATACAAATCAGTTTGAATTACCCATTCAGCCTGTTATTTCCAGGTGCATTTTCTCTACTTTTTGAATAAGAGTCTTTTGTAGTCTTCGGCATCAGACTTTTGAAATATTTATTGCAAATCTATAAGAAGTAAAATGCTGCACAATAACATGTATCGTAGTCAGGAGCCGAGTGTAAATACTTGTTTGTGTTGACAAATCTGTACTTTTATAGGAAGATGGGTCAGTAGTCGGTATGATTTTTAAAACATCGGTATTTTCTAATTGACTTGTCAAAAAAATGTTTCTAGAGTAGACTACTACCATCTCAAGTCCATGGGAAGGTATCCAAATAGTGGTCTAAACTGCCTCTAGGGAGGAGCACCCCTGTTAGGTCATGGGTCAAAGTAGCGGTCATCTGTCTACACCTTACAGATAGATAGACATAGCCTGTCAGATATTATTGTCTTCATTCCAAGTCTCCAAGTCCAAGATAGAAATGGAGAGAGAGAGAGAATGCCAATGAAAGGCGAGAAATCCAACAAAAAGTGAGAAGTCCAACAAAAAGCAAGAAAAAGTGAGAAATCTAACAAAAAGTGAGGAATCCCGATTATCCTTAGAAATACCATATGATGGATATTGGGGGTCGTGAGATCCAGGAATTCCTTGCAGTTTAATTTAGAGGTAGATTCGTCAAGATGAATTTTGGAAATATAAGAATATAAAAAAAGATTTGTAATCTTATTATTCATGTATTTAGCTTGCGATGAAGATGCATTAATGAGTCAATTACAATATAGAGAGCTATTCATCTGTGAGTTGAATCTTATACCAATATGCCATTTTGATATTGGTTTTATATGAACTGGAGGTGTTTTTATTAACAGAATTATTAGTATTTAGATAATAGTTGGACATTATTGCCTAAGAGGACATAAATTTACCCGAAGTTGAACATTATAATTTCCCGATGATAGAGACCACTTTATGATATGATGATCTCAGAGCTGGCTACCGCACAGTCTGCAGCGTATTAGTCGCATGTTTTCACTTCCGAGCTCCTAATCCCGCAGAAATAGATCTGAAACCAATCAATTTTCATCTTGTAGGCTGGAGGATTGTGTATTTGTTCAGTTGTAGGTGTGAGATTGCGGAGAGGGGAGTGTTTATACCCCCATCTGACGTCTGATGTTGTCTGGTCACGGGCAGACTTCTGGGTCAGGGCGTTGATTTCTGGAAGTTGGGGTTCAAGGATTCGCCACTGCATGCATCAAAGGATGATCGTGATGTCTCTCCCTCAGAGCTCCGAAGATGTTCGCTTGTTTTGATGTAATGATGTAATGGTGCAAGAGAGAGAATGAGAGAGAGAGGGGGGGGGGTGGAGAGAGAACAGAGAAACTTGAAAACATCATGGGCAGAGAGACAGACTGAAAGGTGTCTGGATAGAAAGATGGAGACCAAGGAGACTGAAAAGTATATGAAAAAGCATTGGCCTATAATATTTTAGAAAGCAACAAAGAGAGGGAAGTGTTGGAAGATAGTTATGTAAAATTAAATGAGTTGTTGGAGGGAAGGACTCTAATTTGAAAACAGTTTCAACATATGGAAGCAAAATACATTCATGTGTAGTAATGTGCACTTTGTGTGAATGAGATGAGAACAGGAGGACAAATAGAAATTCTTCTGGCATTCTTGAGGGTAGGTATGGAAGTATTGAGGAGAGAATGTCAAGAGGTGTCGGCAGATGACATGCATCTTCTGACCTTAAGTCAAAGAGTATCTGATAAAGATGAAGAATGGATGTGGCACTCCTCCCCCATCACAGACGGAACATCTCATCCTCAGGAGATATGAAATGGGAGAGAGTGTGTCCCAAATCATTTGTTCTCTTTGGGTCACTTTCTCGGGAAAGCGTTGCTTTGACATGATGTGTAATTACACCAGGAGTTTGTTGTACTCCCTCGTTTTGACATGTTTATGTGTCATGTGGGTGACACCAAAAACTTGTGCGCTGTCTCGTGCTATTAAATGTGAAATGCATAATGTGTAAACATAGCCTATTTGATACATTGTGGATATGGTTACGTTGGAATAAAAATCACACTAACATCATGGTTCTCAATGACCATGTTATTTTGGGTATAAGGGTTTGGTGTTTTCAACCAGTGAAAACTGACTATTTTGATAATTTCTACTGGTTGAAATTCACTATTTTCACTTCAGATGTTGGTTATTATTTTCTAAATGCAATTCTCATAATATAAAAAATAATATATATATACATGTACATGCAACTAGCTGTACTCACCTTTGTGAGTGATGATATTGTTGGACATGTCTAATGCATTTACATCTACATAACTGCACTTTGTGATAATTTTTTATGATAAAATATGAGGTTTCAATGCGGTTGTTTAGTCAAAAATTAAAATATACCAAGCATGCTTGTGACACTTGGGAAATTCAGTATTTTTTTTCAATTTCTTCTTGCTCTGTTGCTTAATAATAACCTTCAGCTTTGTCAGAATTTACTATGAATATCTGGTGTGATTTTACTAATTTGATTAAGGGGGAAATGCCAGTCAGACATAGAATCCTGATATAAAAAGAAATAATGATTCTTGAGATTAAATAGCATTCTTTATTTTTCTTTCTTTTTGCATCTTCAGACACAAAAGAGGATGAAGCTTCTTCATAACCACACTGATGGTGACAAGTCACCTCTTATGGAACATTCTCCCATCACACCAGAACAGGTATGTATATTATTGCTTTAGTGATTACCCATCCAGTGAAAAAAATAATAGATATACCCTTCTCCCTTTCTCAAAATTTTAATGTTCCAAGATCAACATCTCACCAATTTTCAGACTCGTTCCCCGGCACAACAAATGAAAGTGAAAAGGTTAAATAGAACCATTCAACTCTCTTTTTTATCCTGGCCCTCAGAATAAACAGTGAAATGTTTTTTTTTTTTTTAAGATTTGTTTAAATTTGACAATCCTGACATTCCCCTCCCACAACACAAGGAACATCTTTAAATCATTAATGCGCACAAGGAACATCTTTAAAGGACAAGTCCACCCCAACAAAAACTTTATTTGAATAAAAAGAGAAAAATTCAACAAGCATAACACTGAAAAAATCATCAAAATCGGATGTAAAATAAGAAAGTTATGACATTTTAAAGTTTCGCTTCATTTCACAAAACAGTTATATGCACATCTCTGTCAGTATGCAAATGAGGGAACTGATGACATCACTCACTCACTATTTCTTTTGTATTTTATTATATGAAATATGAAATATTTTGATTTTCTCGTCATTGTCATGTGAAATGAAGTTTCATTCCTCCCTGAACACGTGGAATTCCATTATTTTAACAATTTGTGGTTCAGGCAAGGAGGTCCTAATCGTCAAATTCCTAAAAATTGAGATATTGTATAATTCAAACAATAAAAAACAAAAGAAATAGTGAGTGAGTGACATCATCGACTCTCTCATTTGGATGTAACTGGCTCGTTCATATAACTATTTTGTTAAAAATAAGCGAAACTTTGAAATGTCATAACTTTCTTATTTTACATCCGATTTTGATGAAATTTTCAGCATTGTGCTTGTCTGATTTTTCTCTATTGATTCAAATCAACAATTTTCTGAGGTGGACTTGACCTTTAAATAAATATCGCCCTCTATAAATCCAGTGGCTGCTTATATCTTTTTCCCTCACCTATCTTCTTCTGCAACAAATGCTGAATCTTAAATTTATTTAAGATTCTCTAGCGTACTTCCACAAGAAATATTAAAATTTGGAAGCCATTAACAACCACTTGCTCCCCAAATCCCCTCCCCATACAAACTGGAAATTCTGTAGACTTCTTAAACCCCACCCCCCTTTACACTCCTCGTCTAGTATCAAACACGAAAGAGTTTGGAGACTAACTAGAAAGCTTTTCAAATCTCCAAAAACCCTACAGAGAACACCACCCTACGGAGACTACAAGTACAACCCTTTCCCAAATTTTACAACATTTTTATTCAGTCTGACCGTCTTCAAACTATCTTAAAACAATATCTCACTATCGGATCAAATTTAATGAAATAGCTTGTTGAAATCAAACAAAAAATGTTGAAGGACTAATCACTAATGAGAACAAACGAAAACCTATGATGACTTTGGAGATAATATGAGAGTAAGACAGGGTGGTGGGAGAGGCAAAATAATGATGAGAGACTATAGGGATTTTTGAAATTTAAGTGAGATGTGGGGGGGGGCAATGTAAAATAAAGAAAATAAGAAAGTGGAGATTGCATCAATCGCATAACTATAATTGCAGACAGAATACCTATTACTTGATACAAAAACTGTCACAGTGAAGCTATATGATCAGTGCTTTGCATCTCTGTGTATGTATTTCATCAAACTAACCCCCATTTTGTACACACAGCTTTTCAAATTATATAAGAATGAACGCAAGCATTGATAGTTTGCATGATTTTAGGTGTTCATTGCCAGAGGGATATTACTATAGATTGCAACATGGAAATGAATTTACAGATTAGTTAGTGAATTTGATGCAATTTCTGCTCTATGCAGAATATTAGTCAATGGTGTTGAATGGAGTCTAAAGCCAGAATGTAATTGACTTTCTGGTTAATATCATTATTCATTTTTGTTTCTCAATGGAAAGGTGTGAGCAGTGTGGCAATAAGACTGTTTTTATGGAATGCAATGACCTTTAGCAAAAGTGTTGTTAGTGATGATGAGACCACGCGGAAATGAAACCTAATCAGTAGTAGACCAAACAGTAAACTGCCTATTCGTCTATTGCCAACTCGTCCACTCATCACATGGTCTACCTTCATTTGGTCTAATGCTATTCCGTCCATCAATGTTTCGTCTAACAATCATTTGGTCCAATAATCATCTGGTCCAATCATCACTTCGTCTAATCACCAGTTCGTCTATGACCATTTCGTCTCATAATCAGTTGGTCTAATAATACCCATTTTCTTTTCACTCATTTCGCCCAATTAAAACTATTCCAATTAGACCAAATGGTGTATGGACTAAATGGCTATTGGACCAACTGATTATTAGACCAAATGGTGAGTGGACGAAATGGCAATTAGACCATGTGGATCGTGGACGAACTGATGGTAGACAAAATGATAGTAGACGAGTTGGTAATTGGACGAATTGGCATTAGACCAATTGGAAATAAACCCATCAAACAAGCTTAGCACTATTGGTATCAGACAGGGAATAGGTCATTGGACCAACTGGTATTGGACCAAATGGCTCTGAACGGTTAGTGTGGCCATGGTGAGAACGGTAGGGGTGTGTGAAGCGTGTCCATGCCTTGAGGTAGAGAGGAAGTGTACCGCGAGAGAGTGAGAGGAGGGAACAATATTATGACAGCCATATATCCTACAGGAACATGGGTAAGGGGACGGGACAGGTGAGGCATGGATCCTAACCGAGGAGGCTCCTCGTTGAATCCATGGTTGAACTGAAGGAAGGGTGGAGCATGAGGAGGGGGAGGGAGTAGAGGATGAGAGATAGACGTGAGAGGGGTAACTAGATACCGGTAGGAAACATGAGAGAAGTGGGTGGAAGGTGAAGAAGGGAAAATAATAAAGAAGAAATTGGTGAAAACACCGAGGAAATCAAGAAAACGTGGAATCGTACACTCTAAAAACAAATCAGTGAAAAATGACTAGTTAATAGGGTCAGCTAGGTGCAACTGTTATTCTAGTCATATTTGACTATTTTCTAGTCGTATTTTACTAGAACATAGTTATTTCTGACTAGTATATATTATGTCAGAAATGTGACTCTCAGTGATTGCCATATCAGTTGCACCCAGCTGACTACTGGTGTAGTCAATACGACTGATTTGTTTTAAGAGTATATGAGGAGATACGGTTGTGTCAAGTATGATTTTACCCAGGGCCTATCAGAGTAATAAATGATCTGTTTATCATGAGGAAAATCTACAAATAGGCGATCATTTAGAAATCAGATAGAATTCAACTTACCAACATTTCAAAATGTTTAGAAATCATAATTATTTGTGATTATTTCGTTCTAAGAAGTCCTACCAACTATATTTAGCGGTCTGAAGACCATTTCAGTTCCCCCAGGGAGACGATTTCTTCTGTCTCCATATTCTTGAATCTCATATTCCTACCCGTGTATATAATGGTCCACTGTGACCCAAATATTTGGTCTGATGCTCTATTTAATTTTCAATGTGCTCCCTGAAATTAGGTCAAATATCACAGGGGAATTTGTCAAAACCAGAAAGAGATCAAACTTCACTTCTCATTACAAGTTCCTGTAAAGATCAGACTCAAAGACCATCATCACAAGATGTATATAGTTTCCCTAGGTGCATAGTATGAGGGAATATATTAGGGTTACAAATGAAAAATATGAATGGAATTGTCAATTTGTCTGATATATACCATCCTTGGGTATGAGACTATAGGTCTAATTGAATGAGTGGCCCAGATCATTTTATGATGGCAACATCAGGCCAAAGAAAATTATTGAGCTTCAGACTGCACAGTTTTCTGTATATTTGCAACAATACATATTCCCATTATAATTTATATCACAATATTTTAATATTCAAGAAGTATTTTCAGTTACCTTCATGTTTTAATAGCTTTGCTTTTATAAATGAAATGAAATAGATTGTGGATTTCGCTAAATAATAATGATAGTCAATGCAGTAACATATGTTGGCAATATTTACCATTATCCATATATTGAGCTTTAGGTATTATAATCAAATAAATATTTTAAGGTTGATATTTTACTCGCAATGTTATCTAAATGATGCCGCTTATAAACAGACCAAATGTTTTCTTGCATTGTACACTCTCCTCTCCGAACATCTTCTCTTGGTTGGGCACTGAACAATCTACAATTTGTGTTCGTTCTCAATTTGAATTAGACCTGTTAAAGCAGGACAAGATGTACTCACATTGTATCATTCTCCATGCAAGAATGGACTCTCTTGCTTCTCACCAATGTTCTTCCCAATACTAATGAATCGATGATACATTGCGCCGGTAATGCTATTTCCCAGAATGCCTTCTTGTTCCTGTATTTTAATGTACGTTCTCTGACCTTTGACCTCATGCTTCCAGGATGATGAGGATGGTATATGGGCCTAAGCCAAGGTCTTCCTCTATACTGCTACCCCAAGTTCCCTCATGCATACATATTGGTAAAAAAAATCAATATTATATATATGACTGTATATTCTGAGCATGCTTGCACTAATATTTTATGTGAATATAATTCTTTCTCACGCTGACAAAGTTTAACTGTATGGTCTTGTAAGAGGTGCACTAACCGTTCCTTAGAAACCGTGGGCATATATCTTGAAAGCATTATACTACGAACTTAATGCATATCCCGTAGAAGCATGTAATGATGTATTCTATGAAACATGTGTCGATAGATGTTGGCTTATATGATAGTTTTCAAGGATGTTGCGGTTGTCCCATGCTTTGTATTAAAAGTTTATGCTTTTTGGTCTTTTCCACTACCTTGCGTTATTTTTTTGCACTACCTGCTAAATGTTTGAATATACTTTCTCATAACATTTTATTTGTTTTTCTCTCTCCTGCTTTTAGCTGTAATTAATTTGTATTTGCATGAATACTTGTGATTGGAATGCTTTTTGGTATTGCTGTAATAGTCATCTGATATTATCCCAACCAACCCCACTCCAAAAAAATGATATAATATGATCTCTATCATACAGCTAGTGTTCTGACAACATTTGTTCTGTTTGCACAAAAACCCTGAGAATTTAAATTTTGAGTTGCCAAATTGAACAAAATATTACAAAGATGAATCCATAGAGATATGTTCTTTCACGATTGTTTGGTCGTTATTAATATTTGGTTGTGTAATTCACAATGCTGCAAATGAAAATCATTTTGGTTGTTGTTGCTATAATATTTGTATAATTTTGTTAAGGTAATATGTGCAGTGTTTTTGTTTTGGATGATTTTAATTTCATTGAAAGTTAAATGAGATTTTTGCCCTTTTATTGTGATGTTAAATAAAATGGATTATAAAGAAAGAGGCCAAACAGATGTAAATGTAAAAGTGATGTAAATGAGTCATGTGTGCAGTCATTAATTTTGCCCTGATGTGCACCAAGTATGCAGGAATGTAGCATAATATTTTTTGCTCTAAATATGCATAAATGCAAAAAAAAAGCGGGTGCATCGTGGTCTAGTGGTTCTGACTCTCGCCTTTCAAACAGAGGGTCGTGGGTTCGAATCCTAACCATGGCATGTTTTCCTTCAGCAAGAAATTTATCCGCACTGTGCTGCACTCAACCCAGGTGAGGTGAATGGGTACCCGGCAGGATTAATTCCTTGCATGCACTGAGCGCCGGTGATGGGAGCTACAGCCGGGGTAATAATAGCAGCGCTTTGTATCATCAGGCAAAAGGCGCTTTATAAATAAAGCTATTATTATTATTATTATTAAATCTGATATGCATACAAGCCCATGGAGTTTTTTAAGTTTGTGCTTTTTTACGCTGAGGATATATGTTCCCACAAGATGCACAATATACTTTTTAGATATACTCAGTCAGAAGTAATGTAATACAGAAAGTTTGCGGCCTAGCTTAATTCCTGATTGTGTTATTCAAATCATTCTAATTTGTAACCAATTTTCTGCCATTTGTTCATATTGTTAATCTGTTTTATAAAACAAAGAATGCACAGGTTTGTTTGTGATGTTAGATTGCAGACCTGTTTGCAGTCATCTCAGGAAGCAAGCCTTTGAGTGTGGTGCATCACAGCCAACTCGCTCTGACCTAGGCATTATATATAAAAATTTGTTTTTGTTAACTCCATGTGGCTTTGAATATATATATATATATATATACCCATAGAAAAAATTCTTACTTTCCATTATAATGTAGCTACCTTCACTGTAAAAATGCTGTTTAAAATTTTAAGCATGTTGTTTAAGCCTGTCACTGTTGTTTAACAAGTTGTTAAAAAAATTTAAACAATTACAAAATAGTTTAAACAACATGTTGTTAGAGTGACTGGCTTAAACAACGTGCTATTTTTTTACTGTGTTTGTTAATCAAAGCACTTATTGAGATAAATTTATTTAGTGTTTGCATATCTTTTTCTTCTCGGGTGTCTGGTGTGTATAACTTTCCAATCTTCTCTGAAATAAACATTTAAATATTTAAGCTATTCATTTAATTTGATTTTATACTCTTTTATAATATATATTGGTTATTTTGGTTGGCTATTTAACAGTATTTATCAACCATTGAGTAGTTTGTGAAATTGTATCTATGATGTATTGCAGATTTGTTTGGAAGAACTTTGGATGAAACAGATGTATATTTTATTTGTATAAAAGCTGTTTTGCGGTCTCATTATAATACTATTAGCTTTTAGCTGGTATTTTGATACCCACTACCACTATTTTCCCTAACAAAGTTTTCAACGGCATGGTAAAAAAAATATAATTAAAAAAGAACGCATTTTCAACTTGGCAAATCTCAGCCACTTTCAGATGTTGGGGCTGGTGGTTCTTTAAATATGTATTTTTATATTTATTTAATCTGGGCTGTGGTGATTAACATGTGTTTGAAGACCTGAGTTTTTTATTCTAATTTCTTCTTATTCTTCTTAAATGTATCTTTTCTTTGTGATTTTTATTCTTGTACAAATTATTTATATTCTTAAACATTTCTATTCAACATTAATTATTTGTTGTTCACCTTTATGTTTAAATAAAAGTAAATGTACACACTTACTCTTAAGCAAATGCAAGCTCTCTCACAGAATAATGCAACCGTTTATTTCATATGTTGTTATATAAGGGCTAATAATTCTTCAAGCTCTAAATTCTTTCTTGTTTTGAGGTATTAGTTTAGCTAGGATTCTAACTATTTTAAACTTCTTTTTAAAGCTGTAATAAAACTTTTGCTATTAGCAGTTCTATCCCATCAGGAGACATAACTTCATGCACACTCCTTAGAAAACGTATTATTAACACTAAAACAGCAACTTTTAATTGAGTGTTCACAATGATATAATTTTACTTTCCCATTTTTTCAAGGATCTAATATTGATTAGATATAAGATGCTAATATTCAGGATAAAGCTATATACTTCCACCTCAATAACACTGCTGAGTGCAAACCCAGCTTTGTGGTTGGTGCGGTAAATTGATAAGAATTGCTGTATTCTTTGATATAATTTTTTCTCAGTCAATTTAATGACACAATTTGGAAGCTTAGAATTTATTATGTTTGTTGGTATGATATTGTTCATTATATATAAATATTCATCTTACACCCGTTATTCTCATCATGCTTTTTTTTTGTCAATCCACAGTGTTTTTCTGATCAGTTCCATGGAGGGGTTCACAGCGTGACTTTGTGAAGACTGGTTGACCCGCAAGTTTTCAAATATTTCTTCAGCTCCAGTCTTAATTGACACATCTTCTTACTTTGTGGTCATTGATTAACTGTGACATAAGCAATATTAAATAGAGATCTCTTTTTTAAAATATGATTAAGTATTTATTAAGAATATAACAACATAATCACAGAATTACTAGTAAATCAAGAGCATTATGACCAATAGATTTGTCTTGTTATGCAGGACTCGATGACAGGGGTTCTATGAACCCAAATTTTTTTTATGAAAAATCTATCATTAACCAAATTTCTCACTGAAATGGAAATTAACCAATGGTAATTGCATACTTGCAATCGAAAAATGATATGTTACTGTCATTTTGAAGGAGAAAAGAGCTCCCTTAACAATGTGTAAAGAGCACCATATTTCATTTCTTCATGCATAAACTATGACAATTTGTACACACAGTGTATATTTCGAAGCTCTCCACATTTGTAAAGTTGTGCATGGGTCTGTTAAAGAGACTAATTGATTGTAATGCATGTACACAGTTTTAAAAAGTATATACATGGATAGTAACTAATCCCATAAAGGAGAATTAGGGTTTGAAATGGTCTCTTTCATAACAATCTTAACTTTGCAATATCAATTGAGCAATCAGAGACGGGCAGAGAGCCTCTCTGTTTTATCTTGTCTTGCAGAATGCAAGCAGAAATTATTTCTTTATTCTTTGTTGGAATCAAGCCTTCCATGTGGGGATGGTTTGTGAGCAATCTTATCTTGGTGCTCTGATGATATCACAATTTATATGATTCTATATTGAAATATCAAAACTTCTAAGAGTACTAGATTATCGGTGCATTCCACTTTGCTTTTGTTTTCTTTTAATCGTGGTACTTCAGACTGGATACAGTTCTAGACAAAAAAAGCAAAATATTTACACTTATTTTGAATCCTGTATTTACAGAAGTACTGTTAAATGTCTATATCATTTATTTCAAAGTAAGTTTTTTGTATGATTACTTTCTTAGATGTGGGTGCTCTATTTTCTGATTGATTTACACTGAAGTGAAATGGGATATTTAAGAAAGAAAAACTCTTCCCCACAAAACAAGAAAGACAAGGAAAGTGTATGAAGAAACATAGTACCTTCTTTAAATATTCAATGTACAATATTTTCCCCAACAATTTCTTTTCCATCTGAGCATTACATCTCGGTTTCAAACACATTTTCTTTCAATTTGTTTATATTCTTGTGACATGTGCTTACTGATGACTAAAGAGAGTTTGAATGTGAAAGATAAACCAAATTAAGCAAAGTCAGGGAAAGACAGCACAGTTCCAAGTAAGAAAAAAAATCCACCATCCTGCACGGGAAAGGGAAGAAAGTACAGGACGATCTGAAACAGACAGTTTTTTTTCTTTATGGAATACCAACCTGCACCCACTACACCCTATCACAGTCACACCTCCATATGGGTTCGTTGGTATCTATCCCAAATATGGAAATTAACATTGACCTTTTGACCTCACCCTTGACCCGCTGACATTGACTTCGCACCTGTGTAAGGTTTGATGACGGTTGATGTGCGAGTGTCATTTTACAGAGGCGCGTTGAGATCGCACTAGGGAGGTGATATAACCTTACGCCTTGCAAAAAGAGATGGGTATATCATGAAATATAGGATACAGAAATGGAAAATATAAACAGACTACTTCATTGTTCATGTAGATCATTGGATGTATTTTTAGCAAAATGAATAGCAAGGGACATTCTCCTTATAAACACAATGGTTCTTTGTATAATCTTCAGAATCATTGTTAAATTCTTACTTATGTTTCAGACTGAGCTATAAGGAGAAAATATTTCTCTGAAATATATCTGGACCCTGTCGCATAAAGACTGGCATTCGATTGCAAATTTTGAACAACGATTCTGATTGGTTGATAGCGTATGTGTTTTGCAGGGCCCAAGGGTTGGTGACACTAACAAAATGCAATTAACAGGTGTTTGAAACAAATTCAATTTATCATATGACACCTAGATAGATCCTTGTCATTTGATTGGTTGTTTGATATCAATCATTCAGCCCATTTTACAATGACGTCATCATCTTTGCAATTTCGGATCCATTCATCGTGCAAGTTTGGATGCATGCGATTTTGTCCATTGCACGCGCGCACCGAGAGCGCAGGCACCCCAAGTAAAAACAGTGTTTGCAACGTGTGTGTTGCATGTATGCGACAGTCAACAGACCAAGCTCGCACTGCAAGAGCATATTTTGCATCAAAATTCATAAATTTCAAATGAAAAAGGATCTATTTTTGGTGTCATATAATAATAACAATAATAATAACGCCATATTTACCAAGGGTAGCCATGCACTTCAGTTCCGAAAACTGTTCTCCTAGCGGGTCCTGCTATTATTATATAACTCAAATAATGAATGTTCTTTTCATTCATGCAATGGACAGAATACTTTATTCGGTGAAAGATGATATGAATGAGCCATTCATGAAATATTCTGTCCATTGCATCCATAAACATTCATTATTTGTATAATAATTGACTATGCTCCTTATCCCCATATTCTTGTTTGATAATAATACTAATAAAACTGATTATTTTGCACACCAAACAATTGTCCATAAAACATAAGGTGATTTCGACATTATAATTTAAAAAAAAATCTTGTCGCTGATGCAAATTTAGAACTTGCCAAAGGAAGTTTTTAATATATCGTAAGATGATAGTTTTGAAGTAGATAATTCTTTCAAGTAAGCTGCATCGAAGGGACATGCTGTACTCTTAACTATGTTTGTGCCTCATTTATCTCCTTGTATTTTTCCTATATCTCAGGTATTGTTCTTTTTACGAATGAAAATCATTTTCTTATGTTTAACGATTCCTAGTTCAACTTAAAGTAGATTAGATTAAGTGAGATAGATATTTAGGACCAGATGAGATCCTTTTAGCATCTGGAAGAAATCAAAGATAAGAAATATACGAAAATCAGACATTTAGGTGAAGAGACTTTAGAAGAGGAATGCTTATTTCTTGTCCTTTTCTGTGATTTCTTATCATGAGAAGAAATCAACTCTAAAATGATTAAAATCTTGCCATTTCGTTTCAACTTATGTGATTTAGAAATAGTCACTGACAAGGCTTTTATATGGAATAAGTTCATATTATGAGCATGCAAAAGGTGTATATAATGTAAATAATTTTTTGGTGTACATGTATGATGTATATACATGGTCTTCTTATAATTCTGAAGATATTTTTGTTTGTCGCATTCCATTCTATTAATATTTGTAGATTTGTTTAATTATGTAATTTGCATCGACTTTGTACGGGGACCACCCACTTTTGTTAGAAAAGGGTTGACAATTTTATTAATCAATAATTTTAATACCGGTTCTTCATCTCACATTAATCATCAATTGCATGAGATAGAAAATCATAAATGAGAGAGAATTCTAATTTGTATATTTTAGCTTTTGCTGCATCATGTTTTACTTTCATTATTGCTGCATGTGTTGGCTTTTTTTTTGCTTCTATAACATTGAAATACAAACAGCATTGTACATTATCCAGTTTTACAATACCATTTGTTCTAGCCAAAATCAAAGGTTGTTTTCAGTTATTGCTAATAACTTCAGATTTGACCATCAAGTGCGGTTTTGGTTTTACACACTTTTAAAGGTCATAAAATCTATTTCAGCATAACATTTTACTAGATCGAATTTCGTCATACATTATTACCCCACCCTTTCAAATATAAATGATTTGGTTAGACTGTAGGCTTGTTATGGAATATACATTAATAAAAATGAAATAAAGATACATTCGTAATTTGAAACAGAGGTAAGTTTTACAGTATCAGCCCATGCAGATGTATAGAATGGTTTCATGCCATTGTGAAATTCTAAACTACTTACCTTAACCTATAGGTGGCAATTGGTTACTCAGTTGAAAGAACAATTCTAATTGGTCATCGGTCAATTGTCATCTGCGCCCCTCTTTTTCAAAATATTGATCTGCCACTGCCGTAATAGAAACTTACATAGCTATTGGCACGACACTAATTTCCTACACTCTAAAATAAGGTTTACCCAATATTGGGTAAAATTGGAACATGGTTACGCAATGTTGCGTTGAAATAGCCCAATATGGGGTAAAAAAAAATCCCCAGCAAACATGCATGTTCCCTTTCTACCCAATGTTGGGTAAAATTTTACTCCGTGTTTTTAGAGTGTATTTACAATTCATTCACAATACAAGCCATGAAGCAAAGATTGTTGAATGATGTGGAATGGAGGGAGTGATTATTAACAAAAGTTCAACTTGTTGAGGAGTAGATTGTGCCTTTTCGGCATATTTATATTAAAAAAGCTGCATCCATGATATAGGTGGGCTGCTTCAAAATCATTTCCATCAATCAGAATAATGGAGGTATTTTGTACACAAAAAATCTAAACCTGGTACTAACATTGTGACATCCTAACATGTATATATTTATATATATAGTTTGGAATTTTGTTTCTCAATATTATAACACATTTCCCAGTGGGGAAAATATAATGTCAGCTATTAATTATAAGAGAGGATATCATTGACTGAAATCTAAGATGTTTATATTGATTGCAGTGAGCAAACAACATGCAATGCATTCTAACACTTTTGGTGCTGTTGGCTAAAAAAAAAATATATGTATATGATAATTAGAATGTAGAAACGTTGAATGTTGTATGCATATCATTTTGGAGAAGTGGTATGAATTATGAATAATGCATATAATTTGAATCATGGTCTTACATAACAAAGTCTCATTACATATTCATAAAAAATGACCTGCCTCCTTTCATAATGATTAGTCATTTTTTCTTTACGGATATAAATTACTTTTTACCCAATTGCAGCAATACCCAAGCAAATACTCTGATATATCGAATAGGTTTATTAAACAAGCATTGTCTATTTCACTTGGACACACACACCAGTATTTTAAGTATCCTATCTGTACTTTGGTTGTATTTTTAATTAAATTAGTGAATTTTCATGCAATTTAACATTGTATGAATGTGTGGAATAATTTTAGGTACATGGAGCTGAATGTGGGAAGTTCATTCTTTGCTTTTTTCTGGAATCAAAGAGACTTTTTTGTTTCCATGTTGTTTTCTCCATCAGATTTGGTACCAAATAAAATTATGGAAAGCCTAACCTGTATAGTCTTGTATAAACAGACACCATCTTGCTAGTTTAGAACAATAAAGAAACATACATTCATATATGGTTTCATTGAATTATTTCTTGTGTCATGATATATGACATCCTTTTCAGATATTTATATAGTTTAATCTAATTTGGAATGCCTGGATATAAACTATTGAAAATACATTGCATATTGATTTTTTTTTTGCATGATTCAGTGATTCCTGAATATTTCAATTTCAAACAAGAAATTATATTGTTGCCTTCATACAGTGTATATATGAATATTTTATTATGGATATATTTCAATTTGTGCAAGGTGAATGGTACCATGATAGATATATTAGTTGGTTTTTTTTAATTAAAAAATATAGTTATTATAGTCCATAATTGGTAGTGTGTTATTTATCTTCATAACTAGATATATATTTATTCCCTTCTATGTATAAATTGTATATTTTATATTGATTATTACTGTACTAATATGCTGTTGATCTATGTTGTTTCAATGAGTACCTTTTGTGTTTGCTTACAGTACTTATAATTATATTATTGAAATTGTGATAAGTTTCTTCTTTTTTTTTAAATTGGCGATTTGAGGTGCAAATTCGCAACGGGCATGACAATTTCAGATGTGGTGATTTTATTTTTTTGTGTCAATTTTAAATGTTTTGATCACTGACTGAATTTTTATCATGTAAATGGAATAGACATTTTACCTTCCATATATGTTATCTGTATTGTCAAAAAATAATTGACGAGTATTCTTTGATGTCTAGAATCTTGTCATTTTTAATGTATCATTATTATGCATCAGTCTAAATTCATATTGACCAAATGAGTAGGATTCAAATTACATTATTTGTTGCAAGTCCTTCTATTTTTGCTTTCAAATCACTAGTTTTATGTGTGATATCAAAAAATGTAGTCATGATTTAAACAAAAAAAAAATTCTCAAAGTCCATTTCAATCATATCTCAGAAATTGTGAATAACATGTTTTTGGGGGGGTTTTCATTTCGGAGCAGCCAATAATATTTGAATCCTGTTCATTTGGTCAAAGTGGATCTCTTTACTATATTGTGTTTCTATGCCTGTACTTTTGATGTCACTGTTGATAAACCTTCCCACTTATATTTGCATTTCTATCTTTATGTTCAAAGTTGTTTCTGCTAAATGATCACATGCATTTGTGTTGCAATTCAAACCGTGAAAGGAAATTCATGGTATACTTTATTCTGAAGTGATGATGATACCTTCAATCCAAAATGCCACATGTAATGATGTTGGAACCATCATATAATAACTCATTGTTACATTAATCACAATGAAACAACAATAAGGAACACTTTAAGTATTAAATTAGATTTTATTTTAATTTACTTATGAAATAGAGAACATTTCAAGCAACCTCACACATTCATTGTTCACATTACAAAATAAAGTGGGGGTTCAGAGCAGTGATATATATTATTGTCATGTCGATCGATTTATACATGCATGCACATGTACAGTAATTAATCTCTTTTATTGGATAGCTTTGTTCTTTTAAAGACAAAAGAAACTGCAAAATCTCAAATCCAGTATGTTATACAAAAACGCAGAGATTGGTATTTGATTCATTATGTGCACAAATTCTCATGTCATACAATAAATATGAATGTATAAAACATTTATTTATTTTTCATTGTGGTCATTCATATTCATATTGTAGTTTATTATGTGAAGGAGTGGTATTTATTATATATTATTGAGAATGTATAGGAGGGAATTCAAAATGTGATTAATGGTTAAGAACGTGTGGACGAAAAATCTCTTTTGAGGTGTGGTTGATTGGTTATGTTGAGATTGGATGATCGGGAGAACTTGGGAAAGAGGAGACATTAAAGTAGGACTGTCTTCCAAGTAAGTGTATTGCACACTGAGGGACTTCTGATCTCGAATCTTGTGCTGTAAAAGTATTCTTGATATATTTACCTTTTGGTAAAGCAATTAGAAATTTGTTCTCAAGTTTTGGTTGGGTAATCCTGGTGACTGTTTGATCTGCAGTGAAAAGTGAATGTTTGGATATAACCTTTGTTCTTTTGCAACATAACATAAATATTTTAAACATTTAAGTAGTATGTATTATAAGAGTAACATGATCAAAATGAGGCACTCTTGGTGAGGAATCAGAAACCATTTGAGCAATACAGAACTCGAGCTGATGTTATGAAGCTATGTGGTCGTGTGTTCGAATCCCACCGCGGTCTAGCGTCCTTTGGCAAGGCGTTAATCCACACTTTGCCACTCTCGACCCAAGTGCTAAATGGGTACCCGGTAGGATGCGAAAGTTATTGTATGTTTGAATTTGCCAGCGCCATTATGAGGCTGCGATGAATGCAAGGAATGCTCCCCAGGGAGTGGAAATCGTGCACTTTTCGTGCGGGATTGAAATGGATCCAATGACCGGGGTAATGATATGCTGTAAAGCGTCTTGGGTAAAGCGTTATGGGAAAAGCGCTATATAAAAACTACTACTATTATTATATCTCCTTAATGCGATCATGGTAATATAATGAGAGAGATGGGAAAGAAATGCATAAAACATTGGGAAGAGTGCACTGAAAGTCAATGTTAGATAAGTTATTGGGCTCTTTGTGGTAACTTATTATGGCAACCATCATGGTAGCATGGCTTTGCAGGCAACCACAGTCAAGGTTTCCATGGTATTTACAATAGTTACAAAGTTACCACAGTTAATTGAAAAGGACCCGTACCTTGATATAAATATGAAAATCAGGTTATCTTTTGGGATCATCTTCCACAACTATAGGCCTCTTTATATACCAGAGACAGTAGCTGAAAATATATTATCATATGTGGACGCTGGTTAGGTGTATTTATTAATGACATCTGTCAGGTTTAGCGCGCACTAGTGTTATTCTTGACACAATTCGCTTGACGTTTATTTCAAACAAACGTTCACAGTGACAAATAATTCGCGGGGATGAGTGTCAGAGGAAATTAATTTATTGAGATGATTTGGAAAGCTCCTTCTCCTCTCAGTCCATGGCACTGGGAAGCGGGGGTGTTGGGGGTGCTTCAGCACCCCAACACATTTCTTTGGGGGTGCTACGTGTATTATTCCCTATTGGTAGCACCCCAGGTATTGTGGAAGATGTGAGAAAATGGGGAAAATGTAACAAAAATTGCCATCATTTTGTAGTGAAACCCCTTTATTCCTTTCTTTCTTTTCTTTTCAAATTTCTCGGGACCAGTCCGATCTCCAATTTGTAGTGAAAACCCTCTTCCCCTATCCTTCTTTGTCTTCTTTTCACCTCTCAGTCTCTCCACTTCATGATGATAGAACCATGTTTTATCTAGAGTCATGACCTCTTAAATGTTGTGAACATTTGAAAATGATTTCGACGCCTGCTGAATTAATATACCATGGAACAATTTGAGGTTCCCCTGAAACTATGTGGCGCCGAAATCCCTCAGAAGTTAATGTATACGAAACGGTTGACATCCAGCTTTTGTCTAATACCTCTTCCACACTGCAAAAACACCGGTGTTGATTTAACACCAGCCCGGAATCTGTATATGTCCACACCAGAGAAGTGTTAAACAACACCAGTTTGGTTTTGGTCTAACACCAGATAGGTGATTATACAACACCAATTAGTATTAAAACAGCATCGGTTTGGTTCCAAACTGGTGTTGTTTCAATACTTCTCTGGTGTGGACATATATAGATTCCGGGCTGGTGTTAAATCAACACCTGAGTTTTTGCAGTGCACTAACGGATCTTCACAGGCAAGGGAGGGGGGTGGTCATCGAAATGCAAATTATTGAGTATCGATTATCATAATCTTCTGCTCTCAGGCACTATATACGTAAACTTAATAACTCTTCGTTTTATATGCGTAGGATTTGACTCGTCGCTAGATGTCGAATGTAATATATCTACACAGTTTAATTAGCAGTACATGCTTTTTAGCATTATTCATCTTTCTGTTCGAATTTTTTTTCTCAATTGTTATGTATAGCTTTTTTTTTTAAATAGTTTCAACAGTTTTGAACACTTCATCTGGTTTTGATAGCAACCCGGCCGTCAACGTGTGCAAAGACAAATACTGCAACATTGACAGATATTCACCAAATATCCATTTTCCATCATCATGTCAATGTGAAACAACAACAAGAACCAAACACTGTCGAGAAAATCCCGGAATGACTTTGAAAGAATTGTGGTCTTAAATCCATGCAAGATCAATCCAAGCTGTGAAAACAAGGGCTTTGTATTTTTGTACAAATACAGAAACGATTTATCCGCGTTTGAACCAGGCATGAACTTGGAACGATACATACCACTTGGCTTTAAGCTGTCGGCAACGGCAGCGTTTAATATTTAGATGGGTTTGTCATACGTCAGATGGGGGATCAACTTCTCAACTATCGCCATTTTGTTTGAATGTAACAAAATGAAAACGAGATCATTCTCTCCATGGCATATAGAGGCTATATAGAGCAGGAGCCAGGAGGGGTCAGCATAGCTGAAAAGGTAGACAATTTTCATGTTAATGACGTGATTCCCCATATCACACAATGCAATGAATGGGGCGTCTGCCGTGTCCTAAGTGGTGGATGTGGCCGTAGGGGCCCTAAAAAGAGGCCCCAAAATTGAGCTAGATCAGCTGGAAAGGTAACCACCTGAAACCAACAGGAAAATGTTCGGCATAGTTCACTTGTACATGAATGATACTTAACTGACACTTTAAGTGGTGGGGCACCCCCGGCAGACGCCCCCAATTGGGGGCCCCAAATTGAGCTAGATCAGCTGGAAAGGTAACCACTTGAAACCAACAGGATAATGTTCGGCATAGCTCACTTGTATATGAATGACACTTAACTGACACTTTAAGTGGTGGGGCGCCCCCGGCAGACGCCCCCAAAACCCCGCCCCCTCCCAAATTTAGCTAGATCAGCTGGATAGGTAACCAACTGAAACCAACAGGAAAATGTTCGACATAGTTCACTTGTACATGAATGATACTTAACTGACACTTTAAGTGGTGGGGCACCCCCGGCAGACGCCCCCAATTGGGGGCCCCAAATTGAGCTAGATCAGCTGGAAAGGTAACCACTTGAAACCAACAGGATAATGTTCGGCATAGCTCACTTGTATATGAATGACACTTAACTGACACTTTAAGTGGTGGGGCGCCCCCGGCAGACGCCCCCAAACCCCGCCCCCTCCCAAATTTAGCTAGATCAGCTGGCAAAGTAACCACCTGAAACAAACAGGAAAATGTTCGGAACAGTTCACTTGTACATGAATGACACTTAACTGACACTTTAAGTGGTGGGGCACCCCCGGCAGACGCCCCCAATTGGGGGCCCTAAATTGAGCTAGATCAGCTGGCAAGGTAACCACTTGAAACCAACAGGAAAATGTTTGGCAGAGTTTACTTGTACATGAATAATTCATAACTGACACTTTAAGTGGTGAGACGCCCCCGGCAGACGCCCCCCCCCCCCCAATATTGAGCTAGATTAGCTGACAAGGTAACCACATGAAACCAACAGGAAAATGTTTGGCATAGTTCACTTGTACATGAATGACACTTAACTGACACTTTCAGTGGTAGGGCACCCCCGCCAGATGCTCCCAAAATCCTGAACCTCCCCCCCCCCAACAATGTTGAGCTAGATCAGCTGGCAAGCTAAGGTACCCACATGAAACTACCAGGAAAATGTTTGACATAGTCCACTGTTACATGAATGACACCTTAAGTGATGCTCCAGGCTGAAAATAATATGAATTAAACAGATAAAGAAAAATCAAACAAACAAATCACTGAAAATTTGATCAAAATCTGACAAGGAATAACAACGAATGGCATTTAGAGATTTGCATTATTCATGTGAAATAGTTCTAGGCATGTGTTCATGAATATTACATGAGTAAATTGATGTCATATCACCACTTGTTCTTTTATATGTTATTATATGAAATTAGGTTGTTGTTTTTTCTACCAAGAACTGAAAAAAATTGGATTGACAACTGATTTAAGGCATTATATATTTATTTCTGCAACTCATTTCATTATGACGGAGACATACATGTGTCATAAAAAAATGAAACATTTATGATTTCATGATTGTAATAACATAAGAAAAACGAAAGTGGGGACGTGACATCATCAGCCCAACTAATGAATATTCATTATGGTGTGCATATAACTATTTTCACAAAATATTGCTAAACTTTAAAATTCAATAACTTAGTTATTTGTTATCTGATTTTGTTGAAATTTTCAGCATTGTGCTCTGTGAATTGGCACTTTGAGTGGTGGGGAGCCCGGGAGATGCCCCCAAATCCCGACCCCCCGGAAAGAT
The DNA here is from genome assembly GCF_037042905.1 of Lytechinus pictus. NCBI lineage: Eukaryota > Metazoa > Echinodermata > Echinoidea > Temnopleuroida > Toxopneustidae > Lytechinus > Lytechinus pictus. The sequence continues at coordinate 9,173,522 of NC_087247.1, read as the reverse complement.
TATTAACAACATGAAACCAATTAGAAAATATTCTACATGAGTTGTGCTGTTGAGGAGCTGGGGGTAGTAGATTGAGACTGAATCTGATGTTATACTTTTTTCAATTTCATTTTATCCATTCCATGTTTCCCATCATGTACTCATCTCCACTATCAAATACGAGGACACCTATGCTACAAACGTTTTATGAAAAAGGAATGGATACATATTCCTTTTTTCATAACTTAATAATTCAATGAATGAGTATGAATTAGAATTTTAAATAAAATGATAAGTTAAAAGAGGACTAGGAAAAAGAAGGGAATCGGAAGGGGAAGAATGAGAAAGAGGTTACGAATGGAAAAAGAGAAACGGAACAAAAGAGGAAACCAGAAAAATAATAAATAACCTTCACACCGGGCCTTCACACCTCCATTGCTTCAATGCAAACAAAAATGAATGCGAATAAAGCAGAAATTCGACATGACCTTAAGAAGTAAGAAGTCAAACATCATTTCATTTTTCTGATAAAACATATTGCCCTGCATTAGAAAACAGTAGGAACATATCTCATTTTCTGAACGCTTAAATGCATTCCTATATACACATCAAAACATGTTACGTAAATACAATTTAAGGACGTTCCACAGTTATGTTTGTGCGCATCTTGATTTGCGCACTATGGATGGACAGGTGATTAATCAGCTGTAGGTATGAGCCGATTTTACTCATTATGCACACTAACTGCAGATCCAATGTTTTATTTTATGAAGCTAATAAACTGGAATTATTCCATAGACCAATTCCTAAAAATACTTCTACAAAGTAGTGCTGTAAAGTATAATGAACATTATCCCGAGTTTGAATAAATGGTAGAGTGGTTTCAAATTTTTACTCACACAGATACAAAGCATTTGGCGCATTTTTGTAGTTTTAAAAAGCACATTTGCTCTGATAAAAGTGCTGACAGTTTGAAAACAAGCACATGAACCTCTATTTTCAATGTTTGCACCTCTAAGGTATACCTTCCTCTACAACTTTGCAAAGTTTGGTGAAAATGACATGGGGTTTGAATAAAGTGCAGCATTTATTGTACTTCTCAAGTTTGTTATTGAAATCTCAGTCTCACAGACTGGGTTTTTGTTATCTTTCACCGTATTTTAAGATCTGACAGTGCTGTTTAGAATTTAAATGAGCAAACAAATAGCAATATAAATAGATTTTCCATCTTGAGCATACAATTATTAACTATATTTCAAAATTTGATGAAATTTTCATGGATTTTGACTGAGTAATAGAGGTTTAAACTGATTGTATTGATCGCGTTTGGTCTAAAAATGCTTATTTCGTTTAAATGCGCAATTCTTAAAAAAACATCAATTTGGGTGAAGTTTGAAACTCTATAGCAGAAAATCAAGTGCATGGACCCACTTTATATTTTGCATATTTGGAATATTCAGGTGCTAAATTATCTCTGTGGAAAGTTTGGTAAAAATGACATGGATTTCACTTTAACTGTGGAACATCCTTAAAATGTTAACTCAACAATTCGACGAAAAAACTAATCATTTTAGTCAGCCTCATATGGTAGACAAAAAATTCAATTTCAACAATACTTTGCCTGAGAATGTTGAAGTATCATTAGGGTTAACAAAAATTATTTACCAATAACTTGTGAATACCAGTTTGAATCATCATATTACCACGATTACAAACTCGCTATCATTAATTGTTGTTATTGGCACCAGTGATTTTTTTCTCTCTCTCCGTAAAATGCCCTGAACGTATTGGTGATCATAACCAAAATTATATGGTATATGTATATTGTGGATGAGGTTCAGCTCTTTTTTTATGTACTACTGTACATTTATTATCAATATCAGATAAGATAAGTGGCTGAAAACGGAAAGGCAGAAGAGATACCTTTTTCACTTATGACTTACATAAAAGTCGTAAGTAATATAATTAAAAAAATGATACAATTATGAAACGATTATCTAAAGTTAAAAATTAGTCCAGTCAATTTCAGAATGAAAATGCATGAAGATAAAAAAAAAAACAGCAATCAATGAACCTTCTTGTGTTATTGCATTACACACCATTACACATGTTACTGTTGACACATTCACACAGACACACACAAATCTTAATTTGTTTGTAGTTAGCAAGGACATTTCTCCAGTCTCGTGAAAGTGAAAGAAAAGGGGGAAAAGAGGAAGGGGAGAGGGAAAGCAAGAACATACAAAAGGGAAAACGAAAGGAAATCGGGAAAAGGAAAGAAAAACTCTTGAGAAAAAACAAATTATCGTAAAATACTAATAGGCTACACTAGCATGTTTGGTAAAAAAGTCAAATAAATGACAAAATTGAACATAAAAGGAAAAGAAAGAGGCAAATATAAGCGGAAAATGACGGTAAAATGGAATGAGCCAAAAGCTAAATTTGAAAATGAAGAAAAGGGACAGGCAAGAAAAAAAAAAGAACTTAAAAACACGACCGGTCTGCCGAGGATTAAAAACAAAGAACGGGAAGAAAAATGTATGCCATATAACACTGTGTATGAAGTCTATTTTAAACTTGATCAATTTAATGCAGTAATGGTCGCAACCAGGACAAACAAAGTCCTAGGCCCGGGGGGGGGGGCACTCGACCAAAAAAGTAGTAGGTATGTGCCGCGGGCAAGACAAAAAACGGGGGCCTTGGAGTGGGCTTATTGTAAAAAGGAGGTTCCTCGGAATGGGCTTCGGAACTACAAATGTTTGTGTAAACGGGGGTCCTTGGAACGGGTCGCCTTCTAGGAGCGTATATAGCATCCCTATGGAACGTGCATGCAGCTAGCCCGGCGGCACGACTACCTTGCTCGCTAGCGCAGAGGCGATGGTCGGACAGTGAGCTGCGGCCGCTTTTCACCAAAATTGCGACCGGAACAGCGTAACGGAAAATATGCGAAGCTTTGGAGTGGATTTCTTTCTTCTTTTTTCTCGATAAGAAGAAAATGCTATGCTTTGGAGCGGCTTTCTTTGTTCTTTTTCTCAATAAGACAAAAATGCTATGCCCTGGAACGGAAATTTGAGTGTAAAAATGGGGGTCCCCTCTGCGGCACATTGCATTGTATGCATTATATACTGAGTGTGCCCCCCCCCCCCGAGTCCTAGGCCAAGGTCTAGACACATCCTCCTATATATTTATGTTATATATCCCTACCTATTAAGTAAGCTTTACGCTGGCAAGAGTTACCGTAAAAAGCTTCTTAATGTCTACAATCTCAAAAGCTACCGGGGACTTTGCCACAGACCTCATGCAGCAGGGGCTCTTCATCTGTAACCTCCAAAGGGCCCTATATAACGGGGCACCTGTATGGACCTTCCTGCATTGAGTTTTATGTTGAAGCACTGGCGTATATGGGGTGGGGGGAGAAAATAATGATGACAAGGACAGGAAATGAATGGAGGGGGGGGAAATGAAATAATTATATGTAATAAATAATTATGATATATAATGTAAAAAGCTATCACATAATTATAATTTCATATTTTCATTTCAATTGGCCATTTTTTCTGGCTCGCTTTTCTCGCTGGCAACAATATCCCACATTTTATATATGTGCCACCTCAAAATATTTGGTTTCTTATGCAACTGCGTTGAAGTAATGTGTTGTGTAAAAGGTATACCTGGGATTTATTCTATAAGGTTTAAAATGGCTTCATATAAAGAGGTAACAAGGGTTCCGCCCCCGGACCCCACCCGCATATCACTAGCACACAGATGGAAGAGTTCTACAAATAAGAACAAAAAGAAAAGGATAGTAAAAGTAAGAATTTCATTCCAGCTGATCGAGCCCAATTTGGACGCCCCAAATTGGGGGCGTCTGTCGGGGGGAGGGTGTCCCACTACTTAAAGTGTCAGTTAAGTGTCATTCATGTACAAGTGAACTATTCCAAATATTTTCCTGTTCGTTTCAGTTGGTTACCTTGCCCGCTGATGTAGCTAAATTTGGGAGGGGGCGTCTGTCGGGGGCGCCCCACCACTTAAAATGTCAGTTAAGTGTCATTCATGTACAAGTGAACTGTTCTGAACATTTTCCTGTTGGTTTCAGTTGGTTACCTTGCCAGCTGATCTAGCTAAATTTGGGAGGGGGCGGTGTTTGGGGGCGTCTGCCGGGGGCGCCCCACCACTTAAAGTGTCAGTTAAGTGTCATTCATATAAAAGTGAACTATGCCGAACATTATCCTGTTCGTTTCAAGTGGTTACCTTTCCAGCTGATCTAGCTCAATTTGGGGCCCCCAATTGGGGGCGTCTGCCGGAGGTGCCCCACCACTTAAAGTGTCAGTTAAGTGTCATTCATGTACAAGTGAACTGTTCCGAACATTTTCCTGTTGGTTTCAGTTGGTTACCTATCCAGCTGATCTAGCTCAATTTGGGAGGGGGCGGGGTTTTGGGGGCGTCTGCCGGGGGCGCCCCACCACTTAAAGTGTCAGTTAAGTGTCATTCATATACAAGTGAACTATGCCGAACATTATCCTGTTCGTTTCAAGTGGTTACCTTTCCAGCTGATCTAGCTCAATTTGGGGCCCCCAATTGGGGGCGTCTGCCGGAGGTGCCCCACCACTTAAAGTGTCAGTTAAGTGTCATTCATGTACAAGTGAACTATGCCGAACATTTTCCTGTTGGTTTCAGGTGGTTACCTTTCCAGCTGATCTAGCTCAATTTTGGGGCCTCTTTTTAGGGCCCCTACGGCCACATCCACCACTTAGGACACGGCAGACGCCCCATTCATTGCATTGTGTGATATGGGGAATCACGTCATTAACATGAAAATTGTCTACCTTTTCAGCTATGCTGACCCCTGCTGGCTCCCGTACTAATATACCCCGTTCCTGTTTGCAGGCTTGGACCAATAGTCAGAAAGGGCGGTCCTTTAAGCCCCGTTATGTCAAATAATAATCAATCAAAGAAGAGGATTGGTGGAAGATGATTGAGATCATTTCCGTTTCATGTCTGTATTGGTTGCGGTTTGAGAGAGAGTGAGAGATAAAGAGAGAGAGGGAGAGACAATGGAGAGAGAGAACGAAAAAGATAGAGAGAGGGGGAGAGGGAGGAGGAGGAAGAAGGGGGGGGGGGCACTCTCTTTTTTACGGATTTCGATATGAATGACGTGTATCGGTATGCAGAACAAGAATGACAAAAAAGTGCACTTTTTTACTTTCTTCCGTAGACGTACTTGGTTTCGGATTTTTTTTTTACAACTTACGCCTCGAAATTAAATTTTTAATGTAATTGTTTCTATTTCATTTTTTATTAGCTTAAGAGTCTGTTTCATGTAGGCCTATTACGCCGGATGCTTTAACTGTATTCATATTCATAATTCAATGAAAATTGTGAAAAGTACCATTACAGTTATACCGAGGAATGCATGATATTGAATAATTAGTAGCATTCATAACTATGAATTATTTCCGATTCTCGCGTGTGAACATCATTCATCCGCAGTCATGATTTTCCCTGTATCTATATTTCAAGTCTCTTTCATTATGTGTGTTTGCCTCTCACTGTCTTTGTAAGTTTGTCTGTATGTATGTGCCCTTTTTCGTCTCCGTCTCTTTCTGCCCCCCCCCCCCCCATATACCCCCTTCCATTTACCCTCGTTTTTAGCACACTGGTTTTACAATTGCCTTCCATCTCCTATAGGCCATATGAGCCAATGAGGGTCGGTCGAGGACTAGTGGATACCTTTATTTTTCTAAATTGTTTTCGGACATCTACAGAGGAGGGGCAAACGCTCCTACTGTTTGTAACAATTTACCACCTCCCATACGAGTCCAAAAATATATCAGCGAAATCGATGGAATAGACGTTTATATTTGAACTTGAACATGTTTTGGAGCAGACGACCCGGGATGGTTTGCGGGATGAAGTGATCGTAGAGTATCATTTCGACCGATTCAGGTATCGCGGTCATTCTGTTCGCCTGACGTGAGTGCAGTAACACTCTCTCATCCTTCCAGTTGCTTCTGAGCTGCTCGCGTCGTCTGCTGGAGCTGGAGGGGAGACCAGCCCCATCGCTTGTGACTGTACCATTTTTTACTGCTCACTTTATCTTTCAATTAAGCCATCATCCTTAACCGTGCAGCGTCTCCTTCCTCTGTCGAGTGTGATTTGGAACAGATCGATGGGTACTTGTCAATTGACTGCATTTTCTCTTTATTTTCATTTTATGGGAAGTCTATTTGAGTAGTTCTAAGCAGTTCTGTCAACATTTTACTTCTCCGCCTCCTCTTCAATTTTCTCTTTGCCCCCCTTCGCATCACAGCTATTGCTCTAATATTTGCAGAGTTGATGCGAGCGAACATCTCATTGTGTTCTCCTCAATTCGTGTACCGGATTGAAGGGACACCACATCAGACGGGTTTGAGCTTAACCCCCTGCCCCCTTCCCCCTTCTCTTTTGTGTCTTGGGAGCCCCAGACAGAATACTATACGGATAATAACATGGATTAGTTCCACATCGACGAGACAAAACTTTCATTTCGCATCGGAACGACAAATCCTGCTTTTCACCCCTGCAATATCCTCGTGGTGTCTTTTAAAAAAACTTTCAGATCGAGCGCTCAGAACGTTTTATTTCTCAGAATTTCTTTGGAACGTTTCATTCAAGGGCGTGTTAGCTTTATTCGGTAACAATCGTTTTTGATCGTGATCACTGCCGTCTGCTTGAGGATTTAGTCGTATAGCAAGACTTTCATGCGGGACTCTACGGAGCCTAGCTTGCCACATTAGCCGAGTATCTCGGGGCGATATACCTTCATATAGATCCTCGAAAGACGATGGAGGTAAGTGAATACAATCGCATGCATTTTATTCCCCTTTCTGTTAACTTTCCTTACTCCTATACCAAATGTCAGTCAAGTGACGACTTCCCACTTACCCATGGGGCATGTCCACAACTGACAAAAAACACTGCGTTCTCCCTTTTGTAAGAAATCTTCGAATGGAAGTAACGATTGTTGTACAATTGTGGATTGAAATGACATGTTGGCAAACATGAGCGAGGGGAGATTCAAATACTGGCTGGTAGTGGTACCACACACAGTCTCAAAGACATACCACCCTCAATGAAAATATGAGCATCTTTAGAAGTTTATGTGAAATATTAAACACTGAACAAGTCAGAGAAATAGATATACCATTTTAATGCGTCAATTGCTGCATTCGTGAAAGCGAGTTTTACAGGGTGCATAACAGGTTAGGCATCCCAAATTGATTTCTTTAAAACTTCTGTCCGATTGATACAAGAACACATATTTCAATGGAAACTTATCACGGCAAGTATCTGATATGAAAGAACAAAATTTGAAGTTTCAAAATTACCGTCAGTACGAATACACATTTTTTTTTGCAGAATGGAGCATGGTGAATGTTACTTATATTATAAATAAAATTTATCGAATTTGTGTTTAAAAGATTTAAAATCTGTTGATAGATTTGGTTGTTCACAAAATATATTTTTACATCACCAAATTTCTATTTAATGTATACTGTCTTCAGTGTTACTATGAAGTCGTAAATGTCCCACTGACGCCTTCAAGGCATTGATGACAATAAATGATTTAGAATTGATAAAAAGAATGAAATTTATCTCACCGCCCGCTCGGATCTGTGTATTTGTGTTTTTGTTCGTACAATATTTCCCCTCGTCTGTTTAGCTTACTCCAGTTACTTTCATCAACAAGAAAATGATTGGCGTTTGGTGCCGCTGTACAGATTCGAGAATCCCACTTCCAAATAACATTTTGTATTAAAACATGGATTCTCTGTCCTGTCTCGTATACCATGTATACCAGTCATACATATGAATTGCGAAGAGAGATTCATTTGAAGTGCCAACTTTAAATCAAACATAGAATAGTACCGGGTGCATTTGAGGATGACGTAGAGATAAGCATCCCACGTACCAAGTGAAAAATTTCCTTTAAAAATATGGGGTAGTTAATGTATGATATAATTTGATGCATGTTAATATTTCTCCTGATCGCGCCACATATTGATAACTGAATGATTTTAGCGTTTTAAAATTGCACTGACCTCGCTCCCAAAATGTATTTCACGATGTGTGAATCATCATTAACTATTTATCCTAACTTTTTGGACGGAAAAGATACATTGAAAAATGATACCATACTGAACTGACGAGAATGATCCCCCCATAAAAAAATAAATGAAGAGATCTGATAGATGTTTTCAGCTTATTTTTTTCCTTTCACGTTGTATAGATTTGATAAATACTCTTAATCTTTATATTTAACATTGCGAGTTGTCCATTTCATCATGGGACGATCGTTTTCGTCATTATTTTATTCTGTTCGGTTCTTGTTTTACTTGGTTGAAATCATCTGTTGGAAAATGAATTAAACTTGTGTTTATTTTCCTTTGATATTTAGTTGACATAAGCACAGATATTATAGTTTTCTGTTACACACATCAGGATTGAATAGGCCTTTAGTTATATCATGATCATGTTTAATGATGAAGTTGTTTTCATCGTGTGTGAGTCGTCTCTCGCGTACACAGTAGGGCTACAGAGTCAAGTTCAGATATCATGTTGTTCATATTTGTCTCTTTTAAACATGGCAAAAGCAATACTATCCATTCGATTTTTGAACTTGAAACATCATTGGTGGGATCATCGGTCCCTTGAAGAGGGGCTAATGTCAGTAGCCGGCCCGTATCTAATTTCGCCGCTGTCTCGCTCTCGACAGATGGAATGATAAATACATTCATTTCGACTCACGGAGGAATACATTTCGCTGCTCCCAGTGGTCCTGATCTGATGCCGTGCAAGTGATCTTGACATGAAGGCAAATGATTTGGAATACTCGTGTTACAGTGGACCTTTTCGATGGCTATTTGTCACGTTAGCCTGACGGTCGACCGACAACTTAATGCTCAAGCATGTCAAGGAGGATGCTTCTATGTGGCACATGATGTCGGCACTTTAGGGCGTATCTTTTAAATGTTCAGCCACAAAAGGGATGCGGGATGTACGAGATTTATTCACTTGATGAGAAAGCTAAACACGTAGGCCTATGCTTTTTTTTTTTTTAGAAACAGAGAACCAAAGACAAGATAAAACACCCGAGGTCTTATCTGATATAAAATTGTTTTCCCTTCATAGTTTCTGAAAGAGGCCCTACTCATAGATGCAAACTAGTATGAGTGATATATTTTGCCGTCCATACTTGTCGTGTATGGCTGTTAGATTCTCACAGGAGTCTTAATAAATGAAATGTATGAAAATGTGTCGGCAACTTTGACCCCTGTTCCGAACTTTTATAGCATTGTGACGTATGGAGATGAAATACCACTGAACTCGTTCGATCCCGAAGAACACAAATCTTCTTTCCTAATATACTCAAAAGAATAATCATAAGATATTGCCTTTATTCTTCTCATACCTCGTTTGAAGAAATACTACAGATCAAATTTTGATGATTTTAAAAAAAAATCGGAAAAATGATTCGAATTGCCACATATTTGTCACACATTGCATTTTGGTGTAATGCATTTATCTACAGGGACGCCTATTTCGTGGGAAAATAATGTTGTTCTCTTACGATTCTGAAGGTAAATGTGACATCGACGTCACCTTTGGCTTCAGGAGCCGTGGTTATGATCAATAGGTCATTCTGGCGTTGAAGCCCGTCATCTATCAATCCGAGTTAGTTAGTTTTTATTAGAATCCAAAAATATGATGCAGTGACGTTTATTTCTGGAAGAGCTTGCTCCATGACGTTGTGAGGGGATTCGTTTGCTGCTTTCCATTATTTGATATGAAATTGATGTTTCAAGCGTCAAAGAAAGTTATGTATGGGTATAAGCCAGAAGTATATTCAATAATACAGAAATTCTGAGACATTGGGAAGGAAAGAAAATTAAAAAAATCTTGAATGTTTAATCTTAAAAACAACCAAATTTGGGAGAGATACAATTTCAACGCTTTCTACCATGCAGAGTCATATGTTGGATACGTCGCTTTTTTAAAGAACAAATCCCAGCCAAAGTTTTCTCTCCATCATACATTCATGGTTAATAGTTGTTATTTTTTCCACCTTGAATGTTTGAAAGCACAAATGGAAGCAACCAGAGAAACAACGGCGTTCCGTCCTTTCCGAAGGTCCTGATTATGAAATTTTTTACCAAAGCACACGAAAGTTTCGCGACCCCGGGCCGGTTAACTGATTGGGAGACCAATTCCTTACCATGCTTACTGAACGATCGTTGATCAAGACCTGCAAGCGAGTGAAGCGAGCAAGGAATCATGTATCACTTTATATGGTTAATTTTTATCACCCATAATGAAAGATTTTTTTTTTATAATTGATATCATATAAGCCTAGTCGTGAATTATCCAGCATGGATGACGTAGATGACTCTTATTTGTTTTAAACATATCCTACTCGGTCGGGCGTGTAGTATATACCGAGGAGCTTAAAATCTAGGCCATCCTCGTCAGTTCCCGCTGTCTTTTCACTTGATGATTACCCTTACATCAACACACGTCAAATTGGGAAGCTCGTGGGAATGTTCTATTCTACCATATTATGCAAAATGTTGGTGCACTTGACACGAACGTGACCTTCAACCTTATGAGGTCATGTATTCATTCGTGAGGTCGTCGCAATTGTTATTAGTTTGACGTTGTATTTCATATTTTAACACCAAACTTTATTTTTGACTCTCTGTTTGTCTGAAAGATCATTGTTTTCTCCACGTTGGTTGGAGCTATTTTGTCTAAGGCCAGATATGCATGATATGCTTTATCATCATTTCCTGCCTTACATTATATCGCAAAGGATTGCCTCTGTTTTGACTCAATGTGAATTGATTCTATACTTTCATAGACATGTAGGGCCCTATTTTTAAATCTAAGAAATATCATATAACGAATTATTACCACAATATTCCCCATGGCATCATAATTGTGTGTTTTTGGTGTGGGTGTGCCTTATAACATGGGACTCTTCATAATCTAAGATAGTGATCACTATGACTGTAGATTGACGTATTAATTAAGAAGTTATAATCTTAAAATTCCTTGAATATCACTGGTCTGTTTATTTCATTAGAATAGAATTCAGTGTTAATGAAGGAATAAACAATGAAGTTGAAAAAAAATATATATATATTTCAAGTTTCATTTTCATCCTTGAATGAGTTATAATCTTATGGGCAAACTCAAACTAATTCCCGACATAAACTGAATTATTGTTATCATCATCAATCCGGTTAAACAATGGGCGAGAAAACGAGGTATGCAATGATTATGATACAAACTTTCTACCCTTGCATGATTTTCATACCTCACCTGATAATTTCTCTCAACACTCCGGATTTTAGGCATTAAATCACGTCCAGCTAGCGGTGCTTCGTACTTTAAATCCAAGTCAACAAACAGTTTGGTTGAGGACCCTCGTCGCGTGGACGAAAGATATCGCTTTATTTAGTTGTGATGGGAGATATGAAATTCTCATCCTATACATTATGCATTGTGCATTATGCAAATTCCATCTTCATAATACGTTTTAAAGTATCGATATGGATGAAACAATGAACTGGTTTAATCAGATTGAATTTGATAATAGAAATTTCAAGAAATATTTAATACATTACATGCTTTACCACAATTGGTACTCTCTCTCTAAAAAAAGGAGAATATAAATAAAGTGACAGGAGGAAAAATCATTAACTAATATTGATACTGGTTTACAAGTTATAATAATACTCATTTTTTTTATGATGACGATACCATTGAAACATTCAAGAAAATTTTTGTTTTTTAATGAAATTGGCGATTCCTCCTATTCACTTTATGTGTATCTATAACTGTGATGTATGACTTTCTTGAATAAGTAATGAAGGTTCTTTTATAGGGAAGTAAGGGGTAATGCTACACATCTAGCACACGTCTTCGAGAGTATGCAGCAGATACCAAAGGGATTCCACATTTTACTCCTTCCATCCCTTAAAGTTTGAGAAATGCCATATACATAAATGACATTGATCTTGAGTCTAGGTAGCTCTGTCGGCAGCCATCTCCACACCTCTGCCAAGCTGAAACAACAATGAAGTTAAGGAGGCAACCATTAGGAAACCAACCCCCTTAGTCAAAGCAAGATTCCCTGACCTACATCTCAATCTGGGTGATATAAGATCAGATAAAAAACGAGGTGAAGTTTATTTTGATGAATTCCTTTTAGACACTTTTTGAATTGGTTAACATCAGAATTCAGCGCTCGGCTTTGATCTTGCAGTATGAATGCAATGAATGCGTTTTTGTCTTTAGAGTTCTGTGCCCTCTCGTCTTCCCTCCCACCAAACATCCTGAAGCTCTTCTCGTTCCTGTAACTACGACTTAGTTTCCATATCACCAATGTATGCCGAGATTTATTTTTGATACTTCATTGTTTCATTTATTTATTTTTGATATTTTTGACGCTTTTATGAATAATGAGAAATGAAGGTTAGAAAGGGGAGACCAAGTTAGCAGCAAGTACAAAAACGAACAACCCCTGACGAGCTTGAAGCTGTTTTTTTTTTTTTGCTTGTCAAATGTTTTTCTGGTACGAAATCCTTCATTTGTGATTGAAGACCTTTTTTTTTTTTTTTTTTGCTTGTCAAATTTTTTGGCGGACGGTTTTGCCCCCCCCTGTGAAAAATCCTAGGTACGCCACTGGTAACACTACTTTGCTCATTATCTAACATCGATATCGATGACGTGCTTGGTGATGCATTTTGAATAAAAGGCCAAAATTTAGAATAGATCAAGAACGTCAATTTTTTTTCTTTGTGCAAGTATAAGAAGATTTGTGACGAAATTGTACTTGGTTTGTTCTTTGATCCATGAGCCTTGAAAATGACGAAACTATGAATTTTTTGAAGAATTTTAGAAACTGCACTCGTGAACTTATATCAATGATCATTATTCATTTCAATTCCATTTAATCCATTTATTTGATATATCCTTTGAAATATACATTATAATCACATACACAAGGATAAAACGATGCGGCGAGAGGTAAACTAAATTAACTGACAATTTAAAAGATATAGTAATAGAAGTATAAGAAATATGAAAAGAAAATGTAGCGGATGTATACGGAGCCGAAAAGGCCATATATTTTTAATATACCAATGAACTATATCATATTTCGCTGTATATGAATTCTGTTGCTGGAAAATGTATTTATTTTGAAAGCGGGAGAGTAACGATGTAGCCCGGAGCGAATAAGCATCCATACACCTGATCAGACATGGGAGATGATGATAGAAACTCCAGCTGAAATTATTTTCTTTCATCATTTTACACTGTTTCCATGGCACCCATTTCATTGAATAATACCATCTTTTTATGTCTTTTTTCTATTGCTATCTTGTTGATGGAGAAAAGTGAAATCTCATCACGGATAATATTCTGAAAGATCGATGCAAATTTTCTTTTTTTAAAACAGTACTGAAGCGAACCCTGCCCCAGTCCTAATTTGGGAACCTTTGTCAAAGGACCCCCTTCCCCCGTGGGTTTAACCGCTCGGGAGGGGATGTCGAGGAATTTCGGGATATATTTTACAACAAGATGACACGCGTATGATCAACAATATCTCATATTTAACTCAATTTGGACAAGACAGCAAGAGGTTGAATTCGGTCGGATTGCTAGATTAAAAAAAAAAAGTTAGTCGGGGATGGGGTCGGTTCTAAAATAAAAGTGTGGGCTACAAAAATTGGAACTACCACCCGGGCAGATTATATCATGGAGTAGGTCCATGATTATATCAAGGTATTACTTCTGTCCATCTATTTGAATGTTGGGACTGAACTCCATAAGCCTGTTCTAAATCCATACATGCGCTTCTTGACCATTTATGCCACCATGGTCATAATTGGTCATCAACATCCATTTGTGGATCAGGACCAGAACATATTCTTATTCGGATTCTACTTCGAAGATCAAACAATATTTTCAGAAGAAACAACGCCACATGATAATGAAATACCAAAGCGTATTCTATCACCGATAAAAATAGTGCGGTATAAAGCCAGACGAGCGTGTCGATATAAATTTGAAAATCTTTGAACCAACACTAGCTTTGCCAGAAACCTCTCCTTCGGAAAGAAGTTCCCCCGTGGATTCGGCAGGGAAGCTCTCCATGATCCCGTACGTCGGATCACATCTTCGATTTGCATCCATCAAAACCAGCAAAGGGATTTATATTCTGAAAACAAATACCTTGGTATAAATCTCGGGCTGTAGTTATAGAAGGATAATGACTTTGTATTACTCTTTTTTTTTAGAATACTGTAGAGGGTTAGAAAGATGTAGGGGATAGCGAGGGAGAGGGGGGGGGGTCGAGATAGATGGAGGAAGAGGGATATAGGTGGAGAGAGAGAGAGAGAGAGAAAGGAGAGAGAAAAATTGAGAACTAGAAAGATTATGATGATGGTGATGTGAAAGAACACTTTCTATTTACATACCGGACTACAAAATCAATTTCATTTGTCATTTGTAGATGGAACGACGGACCACCTACAGAAGTTAGGTAGAGGAAAAGAGATGGTATACTATACACCCTGTCGTGGGTTGTCGTATTGTAACAACGTAATTTGTGAAGTTCAAAATTATTCAATATATGTGAAGTAACTGCATATTTTATTATATTACTTTTTTTTTGGGGGGGGTCATGATTATGCCTATATTTTCTCACACTAAATTGCCCTACAGAACGGCTCATCGTGCCAGGATGTAAATACTGATGTGAAAAAGGTTAGAGGTGCAGAATTTTGTTAAGAAAATGTGACTGAGAAAAAACGGAACACACACACCCACACACACACACTAAGGGTTAAAATGTACCCGGTCTCACCTGCACTTAAGCCCCCAAACCCACACAGATAACGTAGATTACAACAACCATTAAGGCGCCCTTAGTTATCAGCATCGAGAAGCATAAATACCATGCTCAGAATTGACCATGGTATATGGCGCCCCCGCAGCACCCCTGTGTGGAATGACGATCAACTATGATCTGTCGGGGATGATACATCATTTTACACGACGGGTTTGTTGTCGCAGATTATCTGATTGAAATAGCAAACCATCGACACAAAATCTTTTCCCCTCCCATTCATCATGTCCAGGGGTAATACAAGCTTTTCAGAATCTTCCGGGGGCGGCAAGGGGGTAAGCGTGTATCCCTATCGTCTACTATATACAGCATGAAAAAGGTTTTACCAAACTGTAACAATTTGAGGATAATTTCGGAAACATAATGCACCTATTAAAGTAATCTTGATAATGCGAAATTTAAGACAGGAATTTGGAACTGAATATTACACTCTCATTATGTCTCATTTTAAGCATGTTAAGACAATTGCTAAGCTGGATTTATCGGGGATGGACTGAATATTTGTGAATGAGACTAACTTTTGAACAATGAATGGTTAATTTAATAACATTTATATGTAAAAGTGGTGGAAAATGATGTATTTTTTTAGTCCCCTAAAATTCTCTGTAGAGAAATTGTAATCTTTCATTTATTCAAGCTGTGCGATGAGTCGAATTAAGCACAGTCCTCTTCCTCTTAATTGATAGAAGAGGTGTAGGCTTACAGGTCTTCATGTTTCTAACGCATTATGGGGGCAACATTATACCCCTATTCTACCAGAAGGGGGCAGCGATGCACCCTTCGTGGAAGAATCCCCGCCGATGGTATCCCTGCTCTATACGCCTGTCATGATGTTGACTGAGTGATCATACTTTAAATGCTTGATGGATAGATGGGGGAGATAAACGATTGTGTTCTTAGAATCACACTGTACGCCCATCTCTTAGGGCTTCAATGGAGTATCGGTTAAAGGGATTTGTGAAATACACGGTCTAGAGTGTGGGGGTCACATGTACAAAATAATATAAATAAGTATGGTGTTCTTGTGGCAAGCTTATCATCATATTGTTTAGCTTAGTGGAAATTTCGTTTTAAGACGCCATGATATTGTCCTAAGAAGAGATAAGCTTGATAAAGTCAAGACGATTAAGGTTTTTAGAACAACTATTTTTCAATTATTTTGAATATAACTTATCAAGTAATTCTCAGAAAAAACCGGAATATCATAATCTAGTTTCATTTAAAATATGATATTATTCAGGGCCACATTGAACAAAGAGGGGGCAACAAATTTGGTATTTATTTAGTACATCTAACGACATATAATCAAGCAAGCAATGTTGGAAAAACTTAACCATGAAAAGTAAAATATAAAAAATATAGGCCCCTATGCATGGCCACGCACAGGATTTTTTCTATAGGGGAGGGGGGCGGGGGGATGTTAAGATGAGGTGAATTATTGTTCATTCTTTTCAAAATTCTACCACCATACGATAAGAGCATATGCTTTCACGATTGGAAAGAGGGTGTGGGTATGCAACCCCCATGGAACATCTGTCTTATACCTATACCCTTAAACAAAGATGATTCACCCCAAGAGTGGGGGCGGGTTGCGTGGTATGTCCAGGGCCTCCCATAACCTCTATCCACACCTCTCGGATAAAGATGATTGCACTCTAGCCACCCGTGCCCATGACCCAGATCACGTGTCAAATACAGCCAATGACTCCATAATCCTCCTGCTCCCCTGCCGACAGACAGGCCGGTACCACAAAATGGCGCCTTTAACTCTAGACTCGTCAGTCAGACATACACGTATCTTGCCTGAACGCAAACCCTGCTAAAAAAAATATGTTTATATAAATCCATAACTTGGCGTTATGGCGTGCGCCTGTTATCCTAGCCATTAGGGAAGTTACAAATTGATTCAGAAGTTCGAGATTCGAGCCCTCGTCACGTCTTTCGAATGGTGACGTTAAAAGTCGGTCTCAGGCGTAAATAATCATATCTAAATGATACACGTCTGAAAAAAACTAATTTACAGATTCGCAAAATGGGCCTGTTCACAATTGATTCCATTCTTTCTGAAAAAGGATGATTCTGTCTTTCTTAGGCTTATATGCTGTGTTTGAACGTAACCACAACGGGTTTCCTTGATTCCTTGATAAATCATATCAAAGGCTGATTGGCCATATTGTGTCGTCTGAAAGGAGGTCACACAACTGCATTCACAATTATTTTCAAGTCCACTCTTAACGACCGTGCGTCAGAAAGTTACCTTGCACTGCAAATCATGAGCAGTTTAGCAATCATAACGATATAATGAAAATAGATAGTGTCCGAGAACTATTCAATCATAATTATCATACACATGCATACCACGTGCTATCTAAAGTAGATTAAGACCTATTATAGTATTGGATAGTGCGGATTAGTCCAGAGAGTGTTGAAGTAGTCTCGAGTCATGTAGAGAAAAACAAAACCATAAAGATGGCCTGTGAAATGATCTACGATTGCTTTAAATAATGAGCTAATTAGCTACGTATGGACGTCGATTATTATCTTCGAATGATACAATTCCTTCCGTGTGACGATGTGGTAAATTTCATAAGATGACAAGAAATACGTAAAACCAAACGATGTTACAACGCACTGAACGCAGAGAAAAATTCGGCGTAATATATTACTTAAAAAAACAAAGAAAACAGAACGATTTCGCTGTTCGTTGGGTCTCACTACCCACGACTACTTGGCAAATCGTTGGAGATCAGTCAAACGTCGAAGCCAGCGAAATTCTAGATTCGCTGATACCTGGTAACTGATATGTGATAATTTATGTAAACAGATGGGGAAAAAATGTTCTGAATAGCAGCGTAAGGTGCGAATGAGAATACCTTGAACCTGACATCGTAATCTAAGCCCGCCAAAATTTTACCATCTGCGTTACAAGCTTTGTCTGTCGTCTGCGTTGGGATGACTGCTATGTGGTACCTGCATGTCTCGTCCGTGAGTGTGTGAGGGTGGGGATGGGGGATGGGGTTCGAGATGGGGGGGGGTCGTAGACTGTGAAAATGAATGAAATTATTTAAAATTGATTGTCCTAATGACATGTATGGTGTGTAGTGTCAAAATGTAGGATCGGACATGAATTAAGAGTGATGCACATGTGTCGGATGGTGTGTGTGTGTATGTATGTATTTTTTTATCCTGAGAATTTAGGTTGTTTGTCCAACTCATAATGTTCTAAGCTTGCCGGAATATTTTATATGAAGTATGACAAATGACAAAACATTTATAGTAGTCTTCATGAGTATTTTACATTCAAACAATATCTTTACCAAAGTGATATAGAGTATATAACTGAAGCGAAAATGCATAAGAGCTTAATATTCTTTTATTTTATTATTGAATTATTTAGGTATATTTTTTTAGGAGAAGAAGGATAAAAACATTTGATCACAATGTGCCTTTCTTATCAAATGTCATTTTATTTTTTGTGAAAGCTAAGCCTATTTCAAAGCACGGAAATACTATGAACAAAGGGATGACTAATGCCATTGTAACGTAGTGTCTATCTGTCAACGTGTAATACCTTTCTGGTAGATTAACGACAATGACAGAATCAAAAGTTTCGAAACTTCTGAAATATGTTGCAAGTTTTCCTGATATATCGAGAAGGGATGAAGGTGTTAAAATGAATACCCAGAACGAAGAGTTCTGGGCCCATACCATTGTGCTTACCGTACCAGTCAACGCCTCCTGCGGAGAGAGAGGGAGAGAGAATAAAGAAAAAAGTATAACGTATGTGTGAAATTTTCAAGATTGTTAATATAACAGAGTGAAATGAAATTTCTTTAAATATTGACTTTTGTCTTTTTAAGGGAAAACATCCAACTTTTCTGAGTTCATTAAAAAAAATATAAATTAGGTAAACCCTTATTGATCGTGATGGTCTTAGATTTTACATGCCTGTGGTTCATGACATTGATGTTGGCAAAAACAAATTCAATATAAGCACCAGCAATAATTCATTTATGAACAGGGATGTACTTCTCGTTTTGTAATTTTATTTTGGAAATAATTCATAGCACAAATATGTTCTTTTTACTCCTCTCAAACATGAATCATGGGGGTTAGAACTTACACTTTGACGAATTTGTTGTAGATGCAGACATAAACTATTATTTACTGTATAAATCCTGTTTTAAATTTTAAGCACGTTGTTTAAGGCCGTCACTCTAACAACTACTGTTTAAACTTAAAAAAAAACTATATTTCAAGTGACATCGTTCAATTATTTTGTTCGAATGTTGCCGTGATTAGAAGTGCTACATCGCCCTCTGTCGTTGTCCTGTAATAAAACCTACTCTATGGTAGAGCAATGTATTACCAGTCAGGAATAGTTAAATGCCAAGTCCGCCCTAACATCAAGTGGATTTGAATATGTATATCGATAAAATAAATCAAGCATAACAATAGAAATTGAAATCGGATGTTGAATAAGCAAGCGACACCAATCCAGCCTCCTATGTTTTACTTTTTACTAATAGTGTCTAGTGTGGTTGGTAAATCCTAATGCCACAAATCTTATTTTTATCAATAATTTATAATCATTTTATACCGCTTTTCTTTAAAATGTCAATCCATTAATTTGTATGTGATAGCACTTCATTACACTGTATTATGTTTGAATGGAAATGAAATAAAAATGGAATTGAATTGAATTTATTCTTGAAATTTCAAACATTTAAATTTCATGAATATACATTTAAGTATCCCCAGCACCACCCCCCCCCCCTCCTCCCCCGGTTCCGGGTCCCCTTTTAAATAATTATTGAAAACTAACTACAATAGTCATTTCATGTTCCATGACGATCCATACCGTGTTTTTTTATTTTACACGATTGCAACAAAAATCAAAATATTGTAATTTGATAAGATTTGTTTTTCTTAATGTGAAGGTGCGTTTAAAATCATTAGCTTTTTCAATTGATTTTCAATGCATATTATAAATTGTTTATCTAAGAGTGATAAAATTTTCACTGCAGGTTATGCGAATTTCTTTGTTGTTGTTTGAATTGGACAAACTTCCAATGAAAGAGGGCGCTTTTTTCACGATTTCAAGTGCACATTTTTTTTTTCACTTACGTCCCCTCACTTCCCGAGTTCTTGAGACTAATTTTAGTTAAAAGAATTCATATTCCTAGGCTTCATAATTTGATATTGGCACTGAAAACCGGAGCAAAGCAATATTTTCTGACAAACTCCAGCTCAGTGTTGGGACGATGTTTAAATATGGTATACAATTTGTTTTTGTTTGATGGAAGTGAAATAAATAAATTTGAATTTGAATTTGAATGGCACGTGTTGTTTTCACTATCGTAATGAATCTAATTTTTAAGGGTTCTGGGGTTTAGTTAAATTGAAAGAAATTATATGATATGTATCTTGGTTGGTGGGAGGGGGTGGGGTTCCAGCCTCTATACTATCGGTCTAGTACTATACGGTTCATGAAAAAAAGGGAATATATTTGGTTGTTTACCGATCTAAAGAATTCGTTCACTCCAATCATAAACTATGTCTGGGAAGCAGAACAGACTTCAGCAGGTGCGAAGATCCAAGATTTCTCTAAACGGGTTTTATTTTGTACCAAAATTTGACAACACAAAATAAGGTCATCACCTACAATGAAGGGCATTTGGTTCCCTACACCCCCCCCCCCTAAAAATAATAACAACCACTCCCCTCCCTCTCCCCCTGAAAAAAAAAGAAACAACAACAAAGAAAGGCCACTGCCTACATATAAAGTGCGTTTGGTCTTTAAAAAAAATGACAAGCAAAGCAAAACGATTTGATACATTGAGATAACTTCGTTTATTCTGCCATTGCGCATTGTGAAAGAGCTGTAACTGTAGTCTAATGGATTGTGCAATAGTGCCATCTACGTGCGAAGTTCAACTTCAAGCGTGTTTTGTTTCAGGGAAGGGGGCAAGATACTCTGTGCCACGATGTCTGTACTGTGATTAGTATATGTAATGACTTACACTGCCAATTTCCATTTACCACAATCGGTAGGTCATGAATAACTATCTCATATTCAATTGGAAAAGAGTTTTTGGTCCTCGCAAAATCGACGAATCAATAAAATCATGAAAACACATTATTACAACCCGCGGCGAAATGAGGTTGCCAATTTCACAAAACATAATAATGAAATAATGAGCCTTTTCGTATGCAGAAAGTGAATTTTTTTTTTATAGTCGTTGATGAGTAAAGAATGTGAAAGAATGCGGAATCTGGTATAATTTTTTCCACAAAGCTGGGAATTTGAACATTGCAGAAGTCACAAATTTTCACTCGCAGAATTTCACGTTAATATATCGATAAAAACTGCAAGAGGCCTTTTCTGCAAAAACAAACAAACAATAAAACACAAAAAAAAACCACATCAGATTTTTCTGTTTCCATTTCCATGTCATTTTCAAAGTATTTGAATGCGTATTTGGTAGATCCGTTAGATGCTTCTGGGCAATTTTATTGACGTCCGATCCTCTCAATATATATATATATATATATATATATATATAATGCAAGGTGAACAAAACAACCGTAGAGAGAAGCATTAGATCAAATTTTCGCCCATAGGGCTTCATCATATATATATATATATATATATATATATGAAGTATATCTTTCCGAGAGGCTGTGTTTCTCTAAAAGTGTTTTTTAAAGTGCTTTGGAATTATTGCTCAGTGATGCTTTCTGTCCTGATTCCGCACTGCTTTCCAGTTTATACCCATGAATAATTTCATTTCAAATGCTATGTAATAAGCCAGTTCGGAGTTCCATTCTGCGCATGATCAGAAGAAGGTCATTTGAACTCTTAATGACATGGTGGTTTAATATTTAATAAGATAAGCACCAACTCTGATGTCTTGATTATTCATATATTCCATTTAAATGTGTTTCCACCATGTTTTCACTGGAAAGCAACAATGCGTTCAGTAACAACTAGTATTTAACAGTTGGCCAAGTACATTGTAATAGCAACATGCGATTGCATTCAAAGTAGAAATGCAATAATACCTTTAGACAGCGTTCATTGATGTGCTATTCTATAGTCACCTGGTCTGTGCAATTTGTGAATCCTGCTATGTCGGGCCAGCATACGTAATATCTTGCTTTGAAATTAGCCTATCCTAATGGAAGAAATGAGAGGTCAATTGTACAAATTTTGCCCATGAGGTAACTCCGAACTTACTGGTCTATTATCGTTGCTCGAGTAGTTCATTAGAACTGTAAAAACTTGAGAAAACAAGGAAAAGTTAATTTTTTTTAAATGAAATTACAAAGACTTTCTCTATATTGACATTTATCTGAATATTAGAGTGACCTTTACCTTCGTATTATCAATGAGCACCACAGGTGTTGCCGACTTTGAAGTTAGATATAATAGGAGACCAGCATATCACTTTCCTCACATCTCAACGACAATAGAAAAGATACGGGTGCCAGCGAAACCATTTTGATCCAAGTCGCCGCATCCGCCCTGCAAAGTTCAGCTCTACTTTCATGCTCTAAACTGCTAAATGGTATTATTCTGTAGGGTAAATTGCCAATTCGTCCACTGCCAACTCGTCCACTCACCACATGTTCTACCTTCATTTAGTCTACAATGCCATTCCGTTCATCATCATTTCGTCTAACAACCATTTAGTCCAATAACCATCTGGTCCAACCATCATTTCGTCTAATCACCAGTTCGTCTATGACCATTTCGTCTGACCAGTTGGTATAATATTCGTTTTGTTTTCATTTATTTTGCCCAATCAACACTAAGTCTAATTAGACCAAATGGTATATGGACTAAATGCCTATTGGACCAACTGGTTATTAGACGAAATGGTGACTGGACGAAATGGCAAGTAGACAATGTGGATATTGGACGAACTGATGGTAGACCATATGATAGTAGACGAGTAGGCAATTGGACGAATTGGCATTGGACCAAATGAAAATAGATCTTCTGTAGTTGCACACCTTTACATCATTGAGAGGAGTCCATCTACCATCGAGTTCGAGTTAAATTCTTAAAGGTCAAGTCCACCTCAGAAAGATGTTGATTTGGATAAACAGAGAATAATCAAACTAGCATAATGATGAAAATTTCATCAAAATCGGAGGTAAAATAAGAAAGTTATAAATTTTTTAAGTTTCGCTTATTTTTCACAAAACAGTGATATGCACAATTCAGTGACATACAAATGAGACAGTCGATGATGTTCTTCACTCACTATTTCTTTTGTTTTTTATTGATTGAATTATAGAATATTTTATTTTTTACAGAATTGACAATAGGGATCAACTTGACTGAAACATAGAGTATTAAACAATGCTAATTCCACATGTTCAGGGAGGAAATAATCGTTGTTTCACTTGGCAATGGGGAGAAAATTCGAATATTTCATATTTCACATAATAAAGTACAAAAGAACTAGTGAGTGGATGATGTCATCAGTCTCCTCATTTGCATACCGTTCAGGATGTGCATATAACTTTTTTTTTGTGAAATTAAGCAAAACTTTAAAATGTCATAACTTTCTTATTTTATATCCGATTTTGATGAAATTTTCAGTATTATGCATGTTGAATTTTTTTCTTTTCATTCAAATGACAAATTCGTTGGGATGGACTTGTCCTTTAAATTCTATCAGGCAGTTGGGCAACGGTTAATGATTCTTTGCAGATTAAGGCGATATTTTGCATATGGGGAGACGGACCATGGATTGGCGGGAGTAGGATCTAGGTTGAAACAAATTTTCTGCTTGTAAAACAAAAAATAGATATTGCTTTCCTTTGCTCCATTACTCTTCACACATTTGCATACTTATTTATTCCCTTGATGATATTTTGTGGGGTTTTTTAATCACTATTTTCCTCTGCTTTGAACACGATGATTATCATGTGTTTATTCAATAATTCGGCAATCATAAATCATAGAAGATAAACATGCTAAACTCATTTAGTTATAGCCCTTTACTAAAATTCTGTATATTTCTAGTTGAATTGTGTTGGTTTACAATAGTACTCAGAGCAATAAATAAACAACAATTGATATAGGTAAAGATAAAAAGAAAAACAAATACTCAACATCATCAATTCGACAATCCAAACTAGTTAATCAAACGATAAGTACAATTACTTTATTTTTTTAAACTAATGAATGTGTGGCTCTATAATGCCTGTCGGATCGGCGTTTCTGCACTGCTGTTCCGATGAAATTGCGACTGTTTTGATAGACCTACATTTTATTCTTGACCAATGGCTATTCGATTCCTCTCCTCTTGTCCAGGCCCCGTTTTTTTCTTCTTACTTTCTGAAGGAAGGGTGATTCAATGACGAGTAACTGATGTCACTACGGAGACGCATGTCTGACATGACCGTTTATTAGATTAACTTCGAGTTAGATCCTACCTTCCGCATCCATCAAGTCTCCAAGACAAGATCTTGAGAAGACTATCTATTATGGTCGAGCCAAGAAGTCACGGAGGGTCACGGAGGTTGGGCGGGTAGACCGGGGGAAGGGGGGAAGGTTTTCATGGGGTCGGGGAAAGTCCCCTTCCATCTTAAACACAGCAAAGACGAGGGTATAGTGATAGGTTTGTCCAATTAGTTTCCAGTTCCTGTTTTTGTGATGGAATCCAGTTTGCATGCTTCGAAAACAGATAGAAATGAGAGGATTTTACCCGCATCCTTACCTTGCTTCCATATATACTATATTTACGCTGTAAATAATTTCGACATTATTAATTTTTGCAAATATGTCGTAATGCTCGAATGCATAATTAATAATTTTTTTATTCATTTATATATCTATTTATTTATTTATTTTTGTTTATTTAAATATGTTATTTATTTATTTTTTATTTATTTATTTATGTTTTATTTATTTATTTACCTATTTATTTATTATCTATTCAATTAATCATTTAGATTTTCATCTATTCATTTATTCGTTCATTCATTTCTTTGGGGGGTGTACTACCGCCATTTCTACTATATTAGGCGTATGCCCCGTTTTATTTGTAGTCGGTCGAATATTGTCCACTCTTTATAAAGACATGAAAATATTAATCACAAAAGTTATTTCCCTAAAAAGCCATGATTAAAGCTTACGTAAAATTGACAAATGCCACGGCCAGTCACGGTTTGCAATGATTTAGAGAAACAAAGCCAATATCTAATTAAGGGTATGTGTATTTTCAATATTTTTAGCATATATCTGATCCACTGATTATCATATCTGTGGAATTAAACAAAAAAGAGGGAAATGTTGATGGTCAGAGAGATGAAAATCATGTGAATTTCAACTGACCATAAGGTTTTATATGGCAGCCAGTCTGTGTATCACTGGCGCGTCGGGTCGAATTAGTCATCCGGAAGACCAACTGGAGATGCGTCTAGCTTATTGCTGGCTAGATATTTAGGGCAGCAGGTCAATATCTTCTATTTTTTCTCTCTTTCTATGGGCTTATTAAGAAAAGAAAAAATGATTTAAAAACTTACGAAAAAGCTAATAAACAACAGCACACTGCTAACGTGGCACTGAAGGCATATACTACTGATACTATTACCACCAACAATAGTGCTGCTGATAGCAGTAGTAGTATATTAGTGGTATAGTACTCTAAAAACAAATCAGTCAAAAATGACTAGTTAATCGAGTCAGCTGGGTGCAACTGTTATTCTAGTCATATTTGACAAAATTCTAGTCGTATTTTACTTGAAGAGAGTTATTTCTTACTAGAATATTATGTCAGAAATGTGACTAAACATATACCCAGCTGACTACTGATCTATATAGTCAATTTAAATGATTTGTTTAAGAGTGTAGTAGTAGTAGTTGTTGTTGTAGTAGTAGTAGTAGCAGCAGCAGCAGCAACAGCAGCAGCAGCAGTAGCAGTAGCAGTAGTGGTATTATTAGTAGTAGTGGTGGTAGTAGTAGTAGTATTAGTAGTAGAAGTAGTAGTAGTAGTAGTAGTGGTAGTAGTAGTAGTAGTAGTAGTAGTAGGTAGTAGTTGTGGAAGTAGTAGTAGTAGCAGTAGTAGTAGTAGTTGTTGTAGTAGTAGTAGTAGCAGCAGCAGCAGCAACAGCAGCAGCAGCAGTAGCAGTAGTGGTAGTATTAGTAGTAGTGGTGGTAGTAGTAGTAGTAGTAATAGTAGTAGTAGAAGTAGTAGTAGAAGTAGTAGTAGCAGCAGCAGCAGAAGTATATAAAAGTAGCAGCAGTAGTCTGATAAACGCCGCAATGTGAAAAACAACAACTGTTAATGCCAACTAGTTGATAAATGCTTCCGAGTATATACATTTAAATTCAGTGCCATATCTTCGCTTAAAAATGAAATAATAAAGGATAATATCAACAGTGTTAATGGCTTCCTCGCAGGTTTATTTGGGCACTTCTCTCGTTTTTTGACCAAGCGGAAGCAGAATCTATATTTGGCGCGAACGAGTGACCTTCAGTGAGAACGATCACCGTTTGAATCATACAGTAGTCACAGTGCGATGTCATTTAATAGAGGAAATTGTATACGGTCACTCATGACTTTATACAGTGTATACTTATCAGAATGGTGTGACCAATTTATGAGCAGAGTATATAATTCTCCATTCTCAATGTAAATCGATTTGCACTTTCATAAGCATGCGATAAAAGGAAATGAATTTTGCTATCTGATGAAAACCGAGGAAAGTTTTCTTCATGAAAACACAGTGGAAACGACACAATGCAAACCGTATGTGTATACTGCTATGGAGATATCTAATTTTACAAATTATTTTAATTATACTTCTTAATCCGTAAAAGAGAGCTTATCCGTTTTTCATTTGGATACTGTAAGTAAATACCCTTCCAGTGGTGCAATGCTAAAAATTTGAGGGGTTCTAAGTCCCGTCGTAATTCTGTTTTATTTTCTTATACACAAAAATTCAAACGTGCCTGTCTCGTAATGAGTATAGGGAGATATTAAACTCGACATCATCATTTATGTTTTTTATAATATAAAAAACCTAAATGGTGATGATGTCGAGTTATCTCCCTATAACTAAGACCATATGACACAGTGTAAACACACAACGTGAACATGTGTGTGAACACACTGTATTCTTCCAGTGGGGATGTTATTCAGTAGTGTATCATTTCTGGTGTCACACCAACATTTCCCTGTATAAGTTGTGCAGTGGAGAAAAAAAATCCCTACTTCAAATGTTGATTTGATGAATAAGACTTTACTATCTACGGTAGATAATCGGGGGGGGGGGGGGGGTGGTGGGCGTTTCATCAACATTCGTCAGATCTAACAACTTTCCTTGATTTTGATTGGCTGAGAAGCGCAGTTCATATGTTGTCTGTAAACAAACATTCTTCATCAAACTTGAGAGTTTAATTTTTTTTGGTTTACTCAGGAGTGGGTTTTATGTAATTCACTTCAAACCAATATCAAAATAAAACATACTTGAATGCAAAAAAGAAAGTTTATTTGATTGCTCAAAACTGTTCCATTTGTAATACTGATATACAAAAAAGAAAAAGTTACGTTATGTTTCAAGTTATCTGTAATTTCAATTTTTAAAACAAAACAAAACTGAGTTATGAGTAGGTAAAACTGATTTAATCCTTGACGTCAATTTTGTCCATCTATGTATTGAAAAGCCGCACACGGGTCTCGCTCCGTCATCGCATGACGAGTGGGGTTGGTAAGCAAGAGATATAAACATTATTCATCAGTGGAAACACGGATGATAGCCCGACAACTTCCCTGGAGAGCACCGCTGGGGTATCGCTCTACAGTCGTACCTCTCATTGTTTCAACGACCCGGTGTCGCTGTCTGCTACTGATACTTTCATCATCGCATGATTCGTAAAATTCTCAATCAGGGTTTAATGACCTCGTGTCGCAGCTGAGCTTGGAGATTCGGAGAACCAAGCCGCGTATAGAAATCCTGACTTGTCGTGCGTGTCTGTTGAACTTTCGGCTTGATGATGACGACGATGATGACGAAGATGTTACATGTAAAGTAATTGGGTGATGACGAAAGTTGGTTACCTCACCAGACTGAGATGGGTTGGTCGTGGAGAAAGGGAAACAGCTCTTATCGAGCGAAAAGTCTGCCCAGGTTGTAAGAGGGGATGGTGGGGAAGATAATGGAGAACACTTTCGTACCTTTATCAAACCCCGATGCTCTCCGTAGCACGCAAACAGCCCCCGGGGTGCCGTGAAATGAACAGTCATTTCACCAACAGAATGAGACATATCTAGCTGATACCCACTCACCCAACAAGAGAGATAAGGGGGAGGAGAGGGAGGATGGGTGACGAGATAGGGTTGGCTCGAGATATAAGTACATACAGGCAAATATATAGGCAACTAAATAGAGATAGAGAGAACGAGGAAGATAAGAAAACAGTCGCAAAAGTGTGTAGGCGTATGTGTGTGGGTGTGGGTGAGGGTGCGTGGGTGTTTGTGTGTGGGATGGGTCTATGAGAGGAGGAGGAGGAAAGAGATAAGATCACAGAACTAAGGTAATTCAAATGTCAAAAGACAGGCAGAATAAGGAGAGTGAAATGAACGAACACTTTCTTTAAAAAGACATATAATTAAAAAAGAACCCAAAACATAATTTGGTTTTCTTCATTGTTAATATTTTACATTTACCGTAATACAAGTACACGTGTTTGTCAGTACCATGGAGAGGACAAGACAATGAAACGAGAGAATTACGTCAGACGGCCTTACGTAACAACGGAACTCATTACACATCCTTTCATGACAAATCAAAAACGAAAATCAAAGTAACTCATTATAAGACGCGACGTGTATACATCACGTTCGTCGGTGGATTATTAAAACAAAATTATGAATTCAATAGTAGATTCTGTTATTACATGCATGTCATGACAGCTTCTCAAAAGTTGAAGAAAAAAAAATTGACGTCAGTATAACAAAACTACGAAAACGATAATGTAATAATTTTATACTTGATGTTCGTGCAACATAGCACATGTATAATCAAACAAATTTTGCCTTGCCATATGAAAGTTCCTTCTTCTACCAACTGACCACTATGGTCGATAAAAACGCCTTTATCAAGAATGGTAGCTTCGCATCCCTTGCCAATCCTTTCCCTTTTTTGGTCGGTGGCATCTTTGGCAATTTATTTCCGTCTGAAATAACAAAAGTGTAGTGAACGAATCTCAAGAAACAAACAATACAATAAATAAGCGTGATATTGAGAACTTGTTTCTCTTCTTGAGAAATTCAAATGTCATGGAATGTTAAGGGATTCTCCTGACATTATGCCTGAGCCAACAAACATTCTGGAACATCCATGTCCTTTTTTACCGCCAACGCCCACGTTTGAGGGCTTATTTTGGAGCTTGTTGTATGGAGTTTTTCCTTTGAAATGTTAAGAACAACCATTGCGCCAGCTCGTGTTTCTTTTCCAAATTCAACGCCCCCTCTGTTTCTCATTTTATATGTTAACTCATATGCTATTTTCCTTCAGTAGAAGAGAAAATAATAAGAGGCTTATTATATAAAAAACAATTCAGTAAAGAGAAGCAATACAAATTGGTCGATAGACCTCGTTCGGTATAGTAAGGATTAGTGGGAGTATGTAGTAGCTCCGTGTATTAGTAGTTTTATTCTGATTTTATTTCATTTCCTTGATTTCCATTTCCAACGATCACAATTTAATGCTTGGTTTCGTACATATTTTTATATAATGAGGAATGTAACGCAAAGCCGTTATTTGACGTACAATATATAGATCATCATACGAACAGGTCGGGAAGTTATATGAGGCTGCTAATAATTATTAGTAGGTCTAGTGGTAGCAGTAGTAGTAGTAGAAGTAGTAGTAGTACTACTAGTAGTAGTAGAAGTAGTAGTAGTAGTAGTAGTAGTAGTAGTAGTAGTAGTAGTAGTAGTAGTAGTAGTAGAAGTAGAAGTAGAAGTAGCAGTAGTAGAAGTAGTAGTAGTAGTAGAAGTTGTAGTAGTAGTAGTAGTAGTAGTAGTAGTAGTAGTAGTAGTAGTAGTAGAAGTAGTATGTAGTAGTATGTAGTAGTATAGAACTATAAAAGAAGTAACTCAATTGTGGAGGGATAAAAGTAAGACGTTTCCCAACTTGAATTATTGATCATTATCCTCATGAAATATGACTACATGAAGATTACGCAATGAACGATTTACGATACTTAAGGCATCATTTCAATTATGTGCATAATAGGTCTGCGCATAATGCAAATTTTGAAATCTTTATTTGTTTCAATCCGATTTGATGACATTTTCAATGTTTTGCTTTAATTGAACTTGCTTAAATCAAATTGTCCTTATTTTGGACGACCCCTTTATGACAAATTGAAAATAAGAAGTCAATAGAATAACTGCGGTTTGTGGCGTTGAAGTGCATTTCAAGTATTATATTTTTTTCCCAAAAAACAAATATGCAGCAACGCGTCCTCTTGCGGAATAAATGAGTAAAAAGTATGACTCGCTGAAATATTGCGGGGAAGCCCTCTCTGTGTTGGGTTCCTTGTGTTTTTCGACCTGACTGCGATCATCCAAACTTCAACGGAAGGAACTTTCTTTAGCCCCACATATTGACTTAATCTTTTGATCCCCAATAGGCCTCATGTCTGTCATGTCTAGCTGAGCGGTCGAGAGAAGGGTAAAAAAACGCAACATGTTTCATACTATGACGTCATCTGGTTCGAACATAAATTATCTATCAGAAGCTCTCGATCATCACTCCCAAACTCAAACTTAGATATGAATATTCTATAATTAATAAGACCAAAACTTCTAAATATTTTTGAGTTCGTTTAACTGATCGTACTCTGAAAAACATTTTAGATTATACACGGACAAATTCGAATCTTCTTTCGTTAAGGTGACAGTAAAACCATTCAATTCAAGTCAATTACCAACTTTGTATTTTATGGGGGAAAAAACATAACAAATCTACAGAGTTGTTTATGAAAATAATGATAATAATTTTTTGGCATTTTTGAGCTGTGTCATACATTAAAACAAATACAGAGGGAGCCTCTGTGAAGTAGCTTGCTTCACGGTAAAACGGTTCTAGTATAGTAAATTTAAGATTTTGAAAGAAGTGAGGGTCATGTCGTCAATCTAAAATGTCATCTTTATCAGTGTATGAATTAGCTCTACAAGAGAAAGATCTTCGGGAATATTTCCCAGTTGCAAATATGAATTCAGTTTCACGTTATTAATTCCATAATATACAAAGAAATTAAATATATACTATAGAATACGGCTGTGGAATTAAAATAAATGCATGTGGCTTCCAAGTAATTCCTATATTGGAAAGTCATAAAGTACAGTCGATGGCGGATCCAGAGGGGGGGGGGGGGGGCACTTCCGGCAGGTGCCCCGTCCCCCTTTTAGAGCCATAGTCAATTGTTTTAGTGTCATTATGTCGTTCATACACAAGTGTGCCCCCTTTTTGAGAGTCACAGAAAATATTTTTAATGGGAATATGGCATTCATACACAATACCTTCTTTTTTGGTCAAATTTAGACCTAAAAATTCAAATTAATGAATTTATTCAAATTAATTTTAAGAAGCGTTAATGTAAACTTATGAAATACTATAGTAATTGATTTCAAATACAAGCGAAATGTGACTTGATTGTTAGTAGGTGAAGAAATAAGTTCAGAATTTTGGAAACACCATTTACATACAAGTTACTATACGATACTATATCATATCGAATCTCCTTAAAGATAAAAAGGGAAATCTGGAACATATTTTCCTGAACGTTCACTAAGTGTACATAAAGAACTCTGTATTTTTTCCCCTTTATTTTGTCCCCTTCCTAGTGTTATCATGATAACCTTAAAAAGGGGCACATCCACACTTAACAAAATTTTAACCAGCACGAGGGTAATTATGTGTTTAACCAATTTGGGGCAGTATTTTACCCAATGCGGGAAGCATATTGTCCAGTAAGGTTAAAAAAAAACAGCAATTACTTTAGAATGGGCAAAATTTTCATCACACTGGATAAATAAAAGTGCCCAAAAGAAATGAACAATGTTGGTTGGACACATAATTACCCTCATGGAGCATTTTACTCGATATTTTTTAGAGTGCATGTCGTATATAGTGACTGAATTTTGCGGTGCTGGTTTTTCGCACTTTGTGTGGTTTGTTTGCACGCCGAAGTGAAGTCGCCATACGAGCTCCTGAAGTGCTGAATTTAGCACTTAGTATTTTTGGAGTGTACATTTTTTGTATTTCAGTATTCTTTTCTTGCAAGACCCTTGTACTACACATGGAACACCAACTCTTGGCCATTTCCAAATAAAAGGCTTTTTCATATGGGAGCGTGACACGTACCCGATGCCTGGGCCTCGTAGCCTGTTTTGCTGCGTAGTGCAAAAGAAATAATTTGTATCGGTTTTGGAGCAGGGTTTTGTTTTGTAAGCTCTTGGGTCGGATTAATCATCAAGAATCAAAGGAAGCTGTACAAGAAACGTTACTCCAGAACTCTAAGGAGTTGTAAATTAAGATTGGCACCCCTTCAGATCTGTGGGCGAGTTCCTATTATACCTTAAAACAACTGAGCTCCAATAACTTTTTGTACACGCGTTGTTGATACTTTGTTTTTGGCCGAGATGTTTTTCTTTTTATGTTGAATCACCGAGAATTAAATTTGTTGCAACGTCAGAACTGATTTTCGACAAGAACATTCTTTTTTTTCAATTATGTTTTGATAAAGTGTCACACAAAATTCTCAAAATAAACTATTAGGGTCCTAGAAAGGTTTGAAAATATGTATGTCCAAATATTTGTGTTTCACAAAATATCAAGCTATAAATACAATATAACTTAAAATATTTTGAAACTCTTAAAGCATGCAATACCCCCCTTAACATCATATTTCCCACCCTTAGACAAAGTAACAAAGTCACAGAGTTAAGGTTAGGCTTCGGTTATTTAAGCATAGTGTAAACAGTCATTATATTATCATCTGTTACATGTGTTGTGAATATGGTTAACACTTGTGATGGTAGCTACTAAAGACAAACCGGTCAGGTGCAGGCTACACACAGCTGCAAATTTCAACCTCAAACTTGGACACATGTGTAGGAAGGAGAAGAGTAGTATGGTTTGGGAATTGTGGTATAATGGGGGGGGGGGGTGGCACCTAAATGAATAGGGGGAGGGGAAGGGGTGGTTTTGTTACTTGCCTTATCATCTTGTGATGTTCTACATGCCATTCTCTCTCTCTCTCTCTTTTTTTCCTTTAATCACACACACACACACCCTCCCAAACTCTCCTCATTCCCCTGTCATTCGTTCACCTCTCTCTCCTCCCACCCTCTTTCTTTTTCTTCTTTCATTTCCTCTATACTCTTCTTTTAACCAACCCATTCTCTCACTTTACCCTTTAATACTGTGTAATGCACACCTACACCGACACACCCCACCAACTCACACCCACACCCACACACACACACCCCACCCCATCCCGTCACACACACACACCCCACATTCGCGTATCCCCATCTCTCGCTCACATCCACACACTCGTATTCTCTCTCTTTCGTATATTTGCGCGCTTACAATACATACACAAACACCACACGCACACACACAAACCCTCTATTTCTCTCCAATTACTAGGTCAAAAACTCTTTATCATCTCAAACTTTTTTACGCCTCCCCACTCCCCTTTACAGGACATGCAGGAGATGGGTTTTACAGTCTTCATACACTGTTAGAAAATTTATCCTTAAAATAAAAGAAGTTCCTGCAGCAGAGTCTCGAGAACACCTGTAATCTTACCAGATCATGTAAAATTACAGGAAATTGGTATTTGGTGTATGGAACCATACAAATTTCCTTAAATAAAACACCATTTTCCCCTTTTTAAACAGACCTGTTCTGTTAAATTGCAGAAAATTCCTGTTTTATGAATTCACAGAATGATTCTGTTATTGCTTTCTGCAAAATCTTCTTTTTTTCCGTAAAATCAGGATTTTTTTAACAGTGTACCCTCTACCGTATTTCTCAATTTTTTTCTATCTCATTGATTGTGTATGTATATACATTATTTACGGGAAATATTTTTTATTTTTTGCTTCATTATCCCGTCGACACTACAAATGTTCTTGTCAATAGAAAGTTTAATAAGCATGGATATTTTTGAAGCTTTGTAATCACCTGTGCTTTGAAATATATATTTTTTTTACAAACATGGCGACAGAATCTGTGCACGCAATCCAGACAGCTCAACCCTTTTCATCTTATCCTATGATAGAAAGGAAAAGATATCACACACGTCAATCATGAAGGGAACCCTAACATTTGAAATAGTTCTTAGTGTGTACAGAAAAATCAAAGAAACCGTCGGTTGAAATCCTGATTAGATTATCAGTTGAGATACAAAAACTTGCGTTCGACAAAAGAATACGTCACATGCATGACAGGTAATAATATTATATTATATTAAAAAAAAAAAAAAATAAACTTGGCAGGGAAGAGTCACACTAAGAAAAAAAAAACAGATTCGATTAGGGCTTGTCACATTCCAATGTTGCTCATGCTTCTTAATCTAATTTAGCGATTCCTAAATCTAAACCGGATCTATCAATTAAATCGATTGCCGGATAGGAAATGAAAATCAAATGCTATCACCCCCGAAAAGTCAGGTTCGAGTCGGGCTAACGGCCTTTCTCCGTTCCTCGAGATGACTTGTCATAAATTCAAGCTCCCTATTTCATTTCGACCTCTAGTGATAACTATGATACACACATATTCTTCTTTTCTTTAGCCCCATAAGATGGATATCGGATACCGTTATACTAAGTACATACAGGGTTAGCGCTGGATACTAATATCTGTGAAGATTCTTGGGTAAAGGTCTTTAAAGACCAAGGGAAAAAAATATGTAATAGAAACACTCCGAAAATTCATTTTGCCCACTTATTGATCGTGGGCTCGGCAGCGGCTGTGCAGCGCCAGATCCACATTACTCAATTCCTTAATTTGTTGAACGCCAAACAGGGTGTAGCAGCCAGCAATTCCCAATTTTTCAAACATCTTTTGGTCTGACTCGACCGGGGCTTGAACTCACTACCTCCTGCTTGAGAGACGGACGCTCTCCCAACTGAGGCAACACCCCGGTCTATATAGTATGGGTGTCATTGCCAACTTATATGCCAATACATTTCGAATATCATCCTAAACATGCTAAATGCATTCATCATTATATGGAGACGTAATCAGGTAATGGCCGCGAAGACTTGATCAAAAGCGCCACAGTCTCCCACACACACACACACACACATTGCTACATGTCCTGTCGTCATAGTATAATCCGCCATACCAGACTTTCGGCAGCTCGACCTATTTCTTCCTTAATACCTGACCCCATATCGGAGAAGGATTGGGAATTCTGGGCCGAGAAGAGGGACCAGCACGGAGGACTGAAGACCATTCTGGCCTCGAACCAAATATTACGATGAGAGATGGAGATGGTGGGATACGAGTACACTGCAAAAACTCCGGTGTTGATTTAACACCAGCCCGGAATCTATATATGTCCACACCAGAGAAGTGTTAAACAACACCAGTTTCGTCTTGGTCTAACACCAGATAGGTGTTTATACAACACCAATTAGTATTAAAACAGCATCGGTTTGATTCCAAACTGGTGTTGTTTCAATACTTCTCTGGTGTGGACATACAGTATATAGATTCCGGACTGGTAGTAAATTAACACCGGGGTTTTTGCACAGTGTAGGGGAATGTTACATGGGATTTAAAAACCATGAAGTATTTGAATAAGAACGAAATTGAAGAAAGCCGAAGCGACCGAGATGGTACGCAAAGACACTTATACTTGTGATACTGAATACTGATAATCTCAAGCATCATAACAAATTATTTTTATTGATATTAATATAAATATGTGACTTAACTGCATTTTTAATTTTTACTTGCACGGCCTAAATATTGTTTGACACAAAAGGTCTCCTGCAGTTGATATAGTATCGATCATGACAAAATATGTGTTTATGCATTTAGTTTCATTTTGTTTGCTTATCACTTCATTTTTCATATGTTGGGGGACTTGGGTTGATTATGAGCACTGGGAGTGTCATCGAAAGATAAGTAGAGAAAAAGATGATGATTCAGAAGACCGTAAGCAGAGACATTAGAGCTGACTTTGACCTCTTTCATGTTAGTCATCCCGCGTCTCTTTTTACCACATCATCTCCTTCTCATCTTACGAAATTAAACCCTTTCCACTAACCCGCATTGTTTCGATCCCTTACTTTCTCTCAGAGTTCACGACCTTTCAGTAATGGTTGGTTGATGTAGTTCTGTGGAGTTAGAAGGCAGTCAACCCATATACCTGCATTTACCCTACACGCCGTCCTTCTGAAGATCATGCATGAAGATTTCGGGCCATTTATATTATACGAAGGTTTCATCGATTCGTAAAATGCATTTTGATCATAATCATAGAATTCGAAGAGAAAAGAAATTTGTACGAAAGGCACACCTATGGCACGCTCATAGGGAATCAATTAAATATACATTTCACTTATAAAATATATGTTTCTCTTCCACTTAACCATTTCACTCAAAGAAATTTACATTTCACTTTTAAAAATATATTCCACTTTATCAAAAAAATATATTTCACTTTAAAAAAATATGTTTCACTTTAAAAAATAATGTTTTACTTAAAAAAAAATATATATATTTCCCTTTCCCCAAACAAAATATATTTCACTTTTCAAGAAAATATATTTCACTTTTCAAAAAAAATATATTTCACTTTTCATAAAAATATGTTTCACTTTTAAAATATATATATTTCACTTTTCACAAAAAAATATATTTCACTTTAAAAAAAAATATATTTCACTTTTTCAAAAAAATATATTTCACTTTTCAAAAAAAAATATTTCACTTTTCAAAAAAATATATTTCACTTTTCCAAAAAAATATATTTCACTTTTCAAAAAAATATATTTCACTTTTCCAAAAAAATATGTTTCACTTTTGAAAAAAATATATTTCACTTTTGAAAAAAAAATTTAGACGAAGATTCATTTCACTTGTTACATTTTAATTTTAAGAGAAAACAAATCCTTTCACGTTTGTTGGATAACACATGCGGCTGCCGTCTGCCGTATTATCTCCGTATACGTAAAATCCATCTTTCTACCTACATGATATATCTATCTATCTATCTATCCGCCTAATTAATATATATTTGTTCAAATATGTCTATCCTTCTATCTATCCATCCATCTATCTGTCTTTTATCTATCTCTGGATCTGTCTATTTATTTTTCTATATATCTGTCTCATAATTATCTGTTTAAATGTATCTACAAATCTATCTATCTGTCTGGTTGTCTTTCTATCTATCTATCTATCTATCTATCTAATATATATTTATTTCGTTTAATATGTCTGTATATCTATTTATTTATCATTCAATTTATATATATATATATATATCTACCTACATGATATATCTATCTATTTTGTATGAGACATGAATGGGGGGTCCCCATCCTTAGAACAGACATAAAAAGTGAGTTACGGGACTGAAGTTGGGTGATGACATCGTCGCTTTCGGTGGACATTCTCGGCTAACACCTCAGAGATGTATACTAATTACGCGTTATTAGTATATATCTCTATGGCTAACACCAACCTGTTCGGGTTGAGCGATGCCGTCATCACCCAACTTTAGTCCCGTATACTCACTTTTTATGTCTGTTCTAAAGATGGTGACCCCCCCCCCCCCCTTCATGTCTCGGACAAAATGGAGAGAATTTGGTTTTGCAGTGCAGGTACAAGTGAGTTGACCAGTGAAATGTAGCTTTTTGTAAGCTTCATTTCATCAATCATTACGACCATCGTATGTCAATGAAGTAAAAGACAGACATAATGGAGAAAAGGGAAATTTCAACACTTATACCTTGACCATTCAGCTCCGTAGATAGTGTATGTATCATGCCTCATGCCTACAAAACGTTGTAGCCAGACCGGCCGTGCTAAGGTTAGCGATTAATAGGGCCGAATGCAACAGTTGATTGCACCGGTTCTTGTGTTTGTTTTTTTAGTTCAGTGGGTCCACCTCGTGGTGCATTCTCGTGCACGTGGGAAAGTGATGTAATTGGGTTCGCTGGTATTCCCATATCCTCGTTATTTTGTGTGTTGCAACCGCATTCATGATTTCTCCCCTCAGCACAGCGAAAATTTTGCAACCATCCCTTTTCCTCGTCCCACCAACAATGGTGTGCGCCGCCTACAGGCCGAGAAAAAAGAGGAACGTATTTTTTGCAATTGAGTGAAATGAATTTGCAACATGAGTGAAATGTTTTTCACAGCGAGAGGAATGGATATTCACGTGAGGAATGAATTTTACGTACAGTCTAATACGGCAGCCGCCGTCGTATGAGTTATCCAACAAAAGTGAAAGGATTTGTTTTCTCTCAGATTTAAAATGTAACAAGTGAAAAAGAAACTAGATTTTAATTCGTCGTGCGGACGAATTAGGTGGTCAGTCGTACATAAACAGACATAATTATTTATACAAATGAGTGGATATAAGTATGAAAGATAAATAGACAGACAGATAGACATACATATTTAAACAGATACATATAAGAAAGATATATAAATAGATAGATAGATCGATGGATGGATGGAGAGATAAATGATAGGTGGATAGATCAATAGAAGATAGATATATATTAATAAAAGGGATTAATATATAGATAGATATAAACAGATAAATAGGTATTAGATAGATAAACAGATAGACATTAGATAGATATTGATTGACGATAAAAAATACGATGAGGAGGATTATGATATTATATTTGATATACACATAGATTCAGAGACAGATAGATACATACACAGATAGATAAACAGATGGATAGATATATAGATTGAGAGAAAATAGATTTATATATTTATTGATAGATAGACAGATAGAATAACATATTTAACAGATTTAATAGATAGATATTAAATAGATAAACAGACAAATAAACAGACATGATTATTTGCACAGATCAATAGATATTAGATTGAAAGATAAAAGGTAGACATACAGATAGACATACATATTTTGAACAGATAGACTTAAGATAGATAGATAGATATATATATAAAGATAAATAGGCAGATAGATGGAAATTAAGACAGATATACAGACATTTAAACAGCCGGATAAATCATTAGATAGATAGATAGATTGAATGATAAATATACAGATATAGATATATTAAAATAAATAAATAGATATTAGATAGATAGATAGATAAAGAGACAGACAGATAGATAGATAGACAGACATATTTAAACAGATAATTGTTAGACAGATAGATATAAAAATAAATAGTTCGAGAGATAGATAGATAAATAGACTGACAGATAGATGGATAGATAGATAGATTTAAACAGATAGATATATATTAGACAGAGAGATAGATAGATATATCATGTAGGTAGATAGATAGATAGATGAATTTTACGTACGGTCTAATACGGCAGCCGCATGTGTTATCCAACAAAAGTGAAAGGATTTGTTTTCTCTCAAAATTAAAATGTAACAAGTGAAATGATTCTTTTCAAAAGTGAAACATATTTTTTTGGAAAGTGAAATATGTTATTTTTTTAAAAGTGAAATATATTTTTTTTGAAAAGTGAAATATATTTTTTTGAAAAGTGAAATAAATTTTTTTGAAAAGTGAAATATATATTTTTTTGAAAAGTGAAATATGTTTTTTTTTAAGTGAAATATATTTTTTTGAAAAGTGAAATATATTTTTTTTGAAAAGTGAAATATATTTTTTTTGAAAAGTGAAATATATATTTTTTTGAAAAGTGAAATATATTTTTTTTGAAAAGTGAAATATATTTTTTTGAAAAGTGAAATATATTTTTTTTGAAAAGTGAAATATATATTTTTTTTGAAAAGTGAAATATATTTTTTTGAAAAGTGAAATATATTTTTTTTGAAAAGTGAAATATATTTTTTTGAAAAGTGAAATATATTTTTTTGGAAAAGTGAAATATATTTTTTTGAAAAGTGAAATATATTTTTTTTATAAAAGTGAAATATATTTTTTTGAAAAGTGAAATATAAATTTCTTTGAGTGAAATGGTTTAGTAGAAGAGAAACATATTTTTTTTCAAGTGAAATATATATATAATTGTTTCCCTATGGGCGTGCCATACACACCTGTCAGCACAGACATGACATTAATTGAGACATACAGTGCATTTTGATATAAACTTACTATGTAATAATGAGAAATAGATCCTTACGAAAATGGAATGAATGTATATTTCTTTAAGTACTGAGATAAAAAAAAAAAATACAAGTCTGAACTTGCATAATTATTTAGGAGGCTAATGTTTACGGGTTATGCGGTATGATATTCACGAAAGGTAACAACGCTAGGAGAAGGGGACAAAATAACCTATTAATGATCAGTATTTTCTATCAAAGAATCCTTATCTTGGTCATAACAATTGATCAGGGCTCTTCAATCAGCACTTATGATACAAATATTCAAATCAATAACAATTGTGCATGCAGTGGTTTGTTTTCAAAGCGATCTTTACTTACATAAGGTTGATGAAAAAAATGGCGAAAACAAATCATTGTTATATTGTTTTCCCTGTATATAAAACCTTCCATGAAGAGGGAGGATTTTTGCTAAGTCATCGGAAGTAGACTTCATAGTTTTTTGTGAGGCTGAGGCAGAGTAAATTTTGTTTGGAGTATCGGATTACGAGAAAGATGAGACAAGGATGAAGCCTCCCTCTTACCATGCCTACAGATATGTGATGACTGACGGGTTTTCTTTTTCAACTTGACACAAGAAAGCGGAACAAAGAATAACTCTATACCAAACCTCGAGAGCTGAAAGAAAATGGCTGAATGAATTTTATTTTATTAGTATCTTATTTTGTACAAATATGGGTTCGGAGTTTGCTTCGGGATAACTTTGACCACTCTTTGTTTCACTTCGAAATTTGGAAATATTAGCAATCATAATTACATATTTTGAAGTATATAACGAAATGATTAGCCACCACTAAACAGAATAAACAAATAAACAAACGTAAAAACGACAGATGCAACACCAACAGAATCAACATGACCAGTGGATGAGATGGAAATGATGTGGCACCTACATGTATATATTAACAAGTAAACGATTATTTTAGAACAAAATAACATCATACAAGTTGTCTCCAATACGTGTTTTGCATCCAGGTCACTCTAAAAAAAAAAACGCACCTGAAATTCACTTTAAAAAACAAAGTCCTTAAAGTGGATTATGTAGTTATTATGAATGGTTTGTCTATATTTATCGATGCTTATATTTCAGGAAGAGTATATCTCAAGGAACTTGGATTGAATTATCAGATGGAGAGGGACCTGTCAGGCCTCCGAGTGGTTATTGTGTATCATTTGGTATTTGATCAGCCCATCTCTTCTGGATAAAAGAGATATTCCAAAAGATTCTGGTCTTCTTTTCTTTTTCAAACTCAACGTCGTGATCACCAATCAACCATACTACAGAGGATTGAACCTAGTTTAGACTGGATATCAGACTCTTTATGCACACGCTACACTTGTCATGCTTGTGGTCACGATTCCCTTTTGATTTACTTTCACTTCTTGCCTCATTTCCCTTCGGAATGTGTCTTTTACCATGTTTACTCAGTAAAATTACACTTGATTGTTGACTTTTTTATGTCCAGATAATCGATTTTTTTGACGTGATTCACTGTTATATATAGTTAATTACATATCCTGGTATGAGACAGGTTTCTCTTATATAAAAGACTAAAAATTATGAAAAAAAATACATATAATTCCATTATGAGCATAACTTCTTACTTAATTGAATTCACCCTTGATATATATAAATTGCAGGATTGACGTATTATTCTTGTCAATTTCATGAAGTTGTGTTTTCAAAACATTTGCGTAGATAACAATAATACTGAAAAAAAAACTTTGATGTAGGTCAGCCCTTCACCAAGAAAGCGACTGGAAAAAGTCTAGGTGATCCCATTAACGAGCAAAGCCTGGCATAGGCAAAGTCAACATCTTAGGAAGCTAGCAAAATATAATTTGCACTGTTCCAGACAAGACAACTTCTACTCCATCTCAACAACTATAAAGAGGTCAATGTGATCGCTTTCTAGTCTTTCCTTCCCTCTTTAAGACTCACCCGCATCTTGATCCACTTTTGCTGAGATGAGAATAGAGGAGAGGAAAATGAGAGCGAGAGAGAAGGACAGAGAGAGAGAGGGGATGGGGAGTGAGGGGAAAGAAAGATGTGAGGAGGGAGGAGAAATTG
This sequence comes from Lytechinus pictus, assembly GCF_037042905.1. Lineage (NCBI taxonomy): Eukaryota > Metazoa > Echinodermata > Echinoidea > Temnopleuroida > Toxopneustidae > Lytechinus > Lytechinus pictus. Next base: position 9,131,156 of record NC_087247.1, on the reverse strand, counting down.
AGATCTCCTTCGTAATCTAAAACGTGGGCCTACTTTCTACGAATGAGACTTAGCTGACGCATTTCTTTATAAGTTTTTATATCCAGGCCCGACAGCTTTTAAAAATCTTATGCATTCTCTTAAGTCAAATCTTATGAGAATTTAACTGTCAGTTATATCACATTTTCGATTTAATTTTTTTTTATATATCATACTGAAATAATTCCACATTATTTTGGCCAGTTAGTGTACCATTCATTTTTTTTCAGACAGATATCAAGCGTGATGTTGTAGTGACGAAGCTTTGCATCACTTTCATACCAATGATATAGAAAGTTGTTAATCTGTTTACATACAGATAAATTATGCAGTGGATAAAATATACACTCCAGAAATGAATAAACCAATTTCCAAACGAAATTAGATCAAATCAAATAACTTTCTTAAGAGAGTGGCCCGGTTATTGCTTTTAACTGTAGTGCCGATGTCTTTCAATCCGCAAGTCACTCATGCATGTGCGTCGCAAACGACATTCCTCCGATGATATTTTGGCGGGAACCCAGTTGTGTACATGCTGATAGATGTGGTATAGAGAGAGAGTATTGTTATCAGTTCCTGAAAAACATAACCATAGTTCCATGGAATCCCCTTCCAGTTCCTTCCAACTTATATCGTAAAGAAAAAAAGCTTTAAACTTAACTTGATGTTGAAGTTGAAACTTTATCACCAAAAGCATAATACAATAAGACAGTATTATTGGTGTACGAATAAGAAGATCATTATTTTTGGTAAAAGAGGACCACAACATAGCAATATTTATTGGAAATGTTTCACCATACCGCATTAAATGTTACCATACGGTTTAAGAGCATCAGAACACTTCACCTCAGGCATAACTTATTCAACTCCAATAAAGTACAACCCGGCACCCACTGCACTTTCCGACCTTTATTGCAATAACCCCGTGAACACATTAGAAAAACATAATGCTAGGTCGTTACAGCATTCTTACATGACTCCTTGAGCCCCCTTTTCACCGATCTACCATTCGTTTCCTCCTTCTTTTGTATTGCCTATCTTCTGTTTGTCACTGCCGTGGCGTGAAAATGAGAGAAAATTAACAAGAGCACTCGATTCGCGCGCTCTCTAGCGAAAACTGTGGTTACACAGCTACGAACTAATGCAATAAATATGCGCATGCCCGGCGGCGGCAAAATCAGGAAACAAATTGCAAAATCAGTCCACGTTTTGTCCGCCACGCCGTCAGCCAAGGCAAGGCATCAGCATGAGCGAGCCAACGTTGCAGAGAAGCGAGAAAATCATTCTCCAAATTGCTCGGAGAAAGGCAACAACCTAACGAGTTGCTCAAATGAACGTCTGCTTTTTCTTGAGCCTCCGAGGTAGAAGCATGAGGAGATCTAGTTTACGAGAAGTCAGCTTGATGAAATATAAAGAAGGACAATTATCGAACAGCAAAACACCATCTTGATGTTTGCGGAAACCCTGGGGCGTGACTACTTGAAAAATTAGGGAAACCTGTCACATATATCCACCACCAAACAGGACCCAAACTTTGTGTCTTCATAAGGCATGGTGTCCGATATGATATGAGAGTCAGATCTGTATGAGTCAGGGGCAGAAAGTTTGTTGTATATGCACAAGTTTGTTGAGAACCTGTAGAAAACCAAGTGGTGATTAATTAAGAATCATTCGCTATTTCCAGTGTTGGATCGGGCACTTCGGGTTTTTCTCATTCGACCAACACCCTAAAACTTTAAGGCAAGACATGAAATGATATATTATATATTTTGTATCAATGGTAAGCATTTTTCTCAGCACTAAATATTTTATATAACATAAAAAATGAACTACTCAGGATGACCTGAAAACTATATCATGGTTCAGCCGATTCGGTGGTTTGAACTACGAATCTCGAGGTAGATCTTATTATATTTTAATGAGAAATGATTGTTACAGCGAAATATGCCTAAATATATATTGCAAGAAAATCAGTTCCACAAATTGCTAACGATTTGTTTTAGTTATTTCGTATGTATGAGACAGGGGCGGATCCACGATTTTCCAAAAGGGGGGGGGGCAAATTTTGACAAGCCCCCCCCAAAAAAAAAAAAGGTTTTCAACCACAAACTAGGGATATTTCGTACCCTAAAAAAATTGACAAGCCAAAAAAAAGGTCTTCAATTTCTAAAGGGTGGACACACCTATCTTTTAATGGCAGTTTTACATTACAATCTTTTTATTTTGCTTCTCAAAAAAGGGGGGGGGATCCTGTGCCCCCTGTGCGCCCCCCCCCCCCCTGGATCCGCGCCTGGTATGAGAGGAATTTCGTTTCGGCAGAAGATCGAGTTATAGAAACACTCATTTTTGTGTGTTTTAAATGATATGTTATATTACTATGGTTATTTTCTTCCCATTGAAACGTGTAAATTATTACAATAATTCATACATAATCAATGAAACTATGAATATCAAATTTATACATGGATGTCTTTTCCTTTTAAATACTTTGAGAAAATACCATTATCATAAGCTTATACATCAAACACTGTAAAGCTCAAATCAAATCTATACACGTTTTGTTCTTTTTCAATACAAGACATTAATTAATGTTATTTTTCCAAACCAACAGATCTTAAGAATCAAATTAAGAGGAAGATACTTAATAATCATATCAAACCCATCCCCACCAATACCGCCTTTCCTTCCCCCCCCCCACACACCATCCCCCACACACGCACACAAATTCAAATTCAAATTCAAAAGTTTATTGATATAAAATCCTGACATTGAAGGATCATCATCAACAACAAAGAAACATAAGAAAAACAATAATACAACTTAAGCATAACATAGTAACAACGAGGTATTAAAAAAAAATACATCCACATCCACACCCCGGATCCATATAGACTGTCTCATTTCCCAGTTGTATATAGGCATATGTATTTCTATTTTTTCTATATAAAAAAAATCTTCAAATTAATCATTCATTCTGTTTTCTTCATGGGATTTATAAACTTATTTCACTGAAATGAATGAGAAAAATTTGATGAACTATTATACACATTCGGGTCTGGAACGAAATGGTGCAGGGGGAAAGACGCATCCCTCGGATGTTTAGCTCACCTGTGCGGTATATAGCTGAGAATTCCCTGGCTGTTGATGCGGTTTATCGTCCCGTACCTCGGTGAGGCCTTCAGCTTACAGATCAGATAATTGACAGTGGCAGTGAATAACTCAATACACCAAGGCCCCGCGCTCTTCGTGCCTTCATGCGCCGGCCAGGTAGAGAGGTGAATCAAATACAGATCATGAATGGTATCAATAACAAATTAATATGTGATTTAAAAATCAAATATGATTTAAAGTCTGAATTATCGGATATCATTTTTAATGTTTCATATATGGTATACTGTAGAAAAAGCGCTTTTGAATGGGATTGGAAGCTTGTGAAAGTGTCTTAATGTAATTTGCCCAGGAAATTATTATACCTGTCACAAGACTGGTTGACATGTATTTAAATGAAATTTCGCGATCGCAGTTGTCCAGCCTGCAACTTCGTTTGTAAAATCGATATTTATTGAGTGTCGTTGATGCAGAATAAGAGTTCATGATCATTATCAATATGACTTACACAGTTATTCTGGATTTTTCAATCTTTTGTAGCATGATTTGTCGTACTGTTGTTGTTTTTGTCGTGGGGTTCTTATCATTTTTTATCATTTATCATTTTGTTTATTAATTCATTTATCTATTGATTTTATTTTTTCGGGGGGGGGGGGTATATGGCTCACTAAATTTCACGAGCAAATTAGAATTTAAGTGCATGATTGTTGGTTGCACAGTTTTATAGTACACCCTTAAAAAAGGATCACTATACATGCAGTCTCTTGGATATGGATCCCAAACATTGAACCGAGGCTATTTCAGCTGTGTTATCGATAACCTTCCAGAATATTTGGAAAATCTGTTATGTTGTGAATATTTTGACACACAAAAAAAATGAGTACGTTGAGTTTTATTAGGTTTTATTGTAACACTAAAGGAAAAAGGAGAAAATGTAAAGTGTTAATTATATGAGTTTACAATGTATTCATATATTAATTTGTAAAGATATATTGTATTTGATGTATGTATTTTATTTGTATATGACATGTATGAATTGAAGTTGTTGACAAATAAAAACTTCTTAATACACAAAAAATAATAGATGAATTATTCATGATAAGAGATTATTTCTAAATCAATCAACCTTATTTGATCAATTTCACAAAAATATATTCCAAATGATTTTGAAACATGTCATAATAGACATGCGTATACATTTCTCTTTTTTCGGCTGTGGGGCAATTAAACGAAACCGTACAAAAAAAACCTAACACCTCAGTCACATTTGCTCTACGGCGGCCGTACGGCGAGTCGAAAACAGCTGTTTGATTCATTTTTATTCAAACCACCTATACGTATATATTACAAAAACTGTTAAAACGGCTGTTTTCGACTCTTTGTACGGCCGCCGTAGAGAAAATGTGACTGAGGTATAAGTTCGCAAACTCTGCTGCTTGATTGGTCGAAAACCACCTTGTTTCATTGTTGGTGTTGCATTTCAACTTTATGTTTTCACTACCGGGGCCCCAGTTGTCATTTCAACAGGTACTGTAATGTAATTAAAGGTCAATTTGGATACAACAATCATCCGTATATCAATCACATAGATGAATACTGACGTTGTGTAACCACAACAGTCGACACCTGTCAATTCAACCAAGGGATTTACCCCCTTCTCTTACCCCACAGACACATAAGGACTTCAAGGGGATGGATGGGGGTAAACAAAAGGAATCATTAGATGATATATATGACAGAATTTCGGCATATTAAATGAGGCAATTTCACATGAACAAAATATTTCCTCGACCAGCATTTCTAGACTTCTAATTTCACTTTCTTTTAAACATTATGGCCCGTATTCTGAAGTCAGGTTTAACTTAGACCAGGGAAGTGTAACTTCCCTGCTTAGACCATGGTCTAACTCTGTGCTAAAATTATGGGAAGCCAATAGTGTCAAAATTGTTATTAAAGGGGAATGAAACCTTTGGAACAAGTAGGCTTGTGTCGAAACAGAAAAATCAAAGAATAAGAACAAAGAAAGTTTGAGAAAAATCGGACAAATAATGAGAAAGTTATGAGCATTTGAATATTGCAATCACTAATGCTATGGAGATCCTCCCATTGGCAATGCGACAAGGATGTGTGATGTCACATGTGAACAACTTTCCCAATGATGGACTATAAAATACCCCCAAAATGTATCATTTTGCTTTTTCTAATGGTGATACAAACTCTTTATCCATGATGTATTCTTCAAAAATCTGTATTACATGTCCTCCTGTAGAAAGAACACATGATCTACTGATAGATGTGATAAAAGAGGCAGTTTAAGTGAAATATAAAGTAAGGTAATGGGGAGATTTGTTCATGAGTGACATCACACATCTGTGTCGCATTGCCAATGTGAGGATCTCCATAGCATTAGTGATCGCTATTTTCAAATGCTCATAACTTTCTCATTATTTGTCCGATTTTTCTCAAACTTTCGTTGATTTGTTTCTTTGATTTTTCTGTTTTCACACAAGCTATCCTGTTCCAAAGGTTTCATTCTCCTTTAAGTTGTATGTTTCTTATGCTGTGCTCTTTCCTGATTCATCGATGGTGAAGACAATCATCTATTTTGAGAGCCACATGAGCATAAATATGATATCTCTACTGTTAGTGATTTATGTAACAATTGGCTTTCCATACTTAAACCACAACTTTAAACCTGAATTGAAGTTAAACCTGACTTCAGAATACGGGCCGATGAAAACATACCTGTTATATCACCTGAATTCTTTTATTCGAACAGTTTTCTACTTCCCACGCTTATTGTGGTATATAGCCGTTTCGACAGAACTGCCATCAAAGTGAACAAATAAAAAATAACCAACATCGTGATTGTTTTTGCTGTAATAATTGTCGAGAGTCGAATAATTTTCTCTTTTCATTTGAAATTTCCCTTAGGCCAAATTTATCTAAAAATGAATGACCATTATCATTGCTATGCGTGAATGGTGGATGTGATAAACCAAATGAATAATTGAATATTATGATAAGTTTGTTAAAGACTAAAATAATAAAATGTTACCAAATAAAGAAACAAGATGTTGACAGCTTAGGCATAATCATTAATTCATTATTAATGAAAAGAAAGACTTGAATAATGGAAAAGGGAAAACTGAATATATGGATTATTTTTTATATAAATATATTTCCATAGAAATATGCGATAATTCTAATCTGGGATCCCCCATTATGCAAACGATCGTTCTCTTTCATTTGCAAAAAAAAAAAAAAAGAAAGAGAAAACCGCTGCAGATTTTCATGGGACAATCGGATATCTCTTGGAAAAGGCAGATGTTCGGTAGAAATAATAGGATGAAGACAAAGCCTTTGAATAGCCCCTGACTCCATCGGCATGTCGAGTCAGCCAGTCTGTGTGTTGGCGAATGAAAAGGAAAGATGAATATGAGGACATGATACGTCTGTTCCATCTGTTATATGGAGTCTTTGAAGATTAAACAAAAAAAAATCAGGTCAATGGCCTAGCCCGTATGAATATGTTTTATTATGAATCATACTCGTTCCATTCAAGAATCTCCTCTACATGATATTATGATCGAGCACACTCGTCTGTGGCTCCATGGACTGCAATCCTCTATTCTGTTGACAAATAAACCTTTCCCTTGATAAATCAAACTTATAATAACCCTTTCCGGTCCATCCTGATAAATACTTTCAATATTATAATCTCACAGACAACAGGCTCCTACTGAATCCTGCGTCTATTCTCCTGACTATAGTTCGGTATTAATTGTATAACTTCTTTTTTTCTGATCGTACATGATTTTTTTCATTTGAAGGGGTATGATTTACTACTTCGTCCAAATCATTGATTGTGGAAGTATTAAGGCTTATTATTATCATTATTATTATTTTTATCATTATTGTTATTATTATTATCATCATCGTTATTGTTATTATTTTTAATAATATTATTATTATCATTATTATTATTGATATGATTAGTTTACTGCAAACCTGCTTTGTGAAAATTGTTTCGAAAATAAGCAATTGTACATTTTTTGTGTGATCTCAATATCCATCCGTCCATACTCCGATGATCAGGTGGTTTTTCAAAAGTTCAACGAACGCTCGAGTAAAGAAATCGTAAATTTAGCAATTCTATCATACGAGGCGTGTTTCCTCTTTCTACGCTCCTGCTTTGTGCCTATGACTGTGCTGAAATTTCATCTCGATACCGATGCTAAAAATTATATTGATCTTCTGCCGAAAATCATCCCTAATAGGGGGTAACCAGTACGTGAATTCTAGGGGCCGATTTCGCTGCGGTGAACTAACATCTCATGTCTTTTTTTAAATTATTACATAAAACAAGGGTGTAGTGACGTTAGCAGAGGTGAGATCTCCCCGTTTATCCTGTCGGCGACGCCATTTCATCACAAATATGTTCTTTTGCATGAAATTCAGGCCAACCCGTGATCATGATGCAGCAGAATCGGGTTACAACCTGTAAAACAAAACCAGAAACATTAGGCTTGACCTCGAGGCACACCAAGTCTTCGGTTTCCTCGCAGCGCAGACGACACCTCCAAATTTTCACGCGGGAAAAAATTAATGTCGCTCGGCGCGGCAGCACAATCATATTTTTCAGCTTGGATTACAACTTTGTGTGACTGCTTAACACCATGAACACATAGAGCGGAATATTACATGAAAGAAAAATGTAAGGCTAAACGCAGAATTTTAATATGTCGTTTGAGGCTCAGGCAAAAGGGAAAGGATCGTATGATCTATAGTTTAGAATGTGTGGATGTTACTATGGCAACCATTCCGCATATGAGGAAGATTGCTGTTTCCACCTTGTTGGATGGTGATTGTTTCGGATGAAATTTGGTTTTAAGCCTCTAAAAAGGATGCGTTTTTAATTGAATTTCATACAAAATATGATTATTTCGTGATACGCCTATAGGCCTACTATTTTGGGGGAATGTATACTTCGCAAGGTACATTAATACCTTCTTTTAAGCCGTTGGTGAATTATATACCCATTCAATAATTTAATGATGGTTATTTTTGGAAAAGTTTGTCATGTTGTATTAATAGTAAACAAGCCCAATCAGATTTGATGAACTATAGTACACAACTATGTGTTAAGATGGTGGGACTCCAGGCCTACATGTGGTAAAAGAACAGGCAATTCGGTACCCGAGTTGACGCCCAGCCATGTCGGGTGCTCCCAGTACTGGCCTGGTGTACTGCTGACTGTCGAGTACTTTCAGCTTGTCATGTATCTTGTACATCGTGTGGCTATGCGGATGTTTGGTTTCCCGTGCGTTTCTGCGACACTTGAGGTGTTGTGGAACCAATATGCGATATCTGGAAACCCGTCTCTGGTTGATTTCAAGCTGAAAGACATTCCTTTACACTGATTCCAGAGGCCTGACAAGGCTTGTCTTGTATGCCACCTCTTTCAGCGTTGTAGAGATGGCTTGCTTTCTCTCTGAGGTATTTGACAGAGATCAACGACCTCAGAGTTGTGTTAATCTGTATTTGTTGGTAACCTTGATATGGTTCCGACATGGTTACACCGATCACTTTGCATTTCTCAGTGTAAAGTTCCATTGATGAAATTCAGAAGCGTGTCATGGAGGTCGTTGGCGTACAACAGGAACATGCTTGGCCCGAGGACGGATCCTTGTGGCAAGCCAGAATCAACTGCCAACTTCCTCAGAAGTATAGGCCTAACCCTCAAACACTACCTCCTGTGTTCCGGTGCTGGAGAAAGCTCTTGATCCACTGGTTGTTTCCCCTTACTCCATTAAATGGTTTATTAAAGAAAGCGGTCTTGCCCTACTTTCTCAGCGGGTACATGTTTTACTACTAAAAAATATCCTAGACATACACATGGGAAAAAATGTTTTCATAACATTAATACAAAATCATGTTTCTCATATACCACATTTTATCGTGTTTTGTCATGAAAACGTCGAGCTGTATATATTTCAAACTATTGTAATGTTATTTCGAAGAAAACACCAAACATTTGAATAAAATTTTGAATTTTGGATATAATTATGAAAATATTTTCTTGACCATACAGACAATATTAAAAAAAAATGTTTTCATAACCATTACCTTACGTTATTATCATGTTTGTATTATGTTTTTGTGCTCGTTGGGAATGGTTGAAGGCTTTTCAATAGTCACGATGATGAGGATACCTGTTCGTTTTCCAAACATACAAATCCTGTAAGTTGGAGCTCATAATGATATATTTTCTCTGAAGCCATAGTGAGATATTATGGTAATTATCTTAAGAATCTATGCCATGGCATGTTTATATTGTATTCAAGTCTTTTCGTGTCTTTAACGCGTGCTCATTAAAGCGAACTCAAATCAAATCACTGTTCAGATTCAGTAGGTTTTCCACTATTTTACCAAGAGGTATTTATTTATTTATTTATTTATGCATTTATTTCATTCATTTATTTATTTATTTATTTATTTATTCATTTATTTATTTATTCATTCATTTATTTACTACAAATCTTTATACAGGATAAACATGTTCATATAATATATATACTGTTTTTCAACATGGTCTTGTTGACATAAGAAATATCCATCAACATACAGAAAACATATTTGGAGCCCCTCTTCCCCCAAAAATGGGTTGTGCAAATTTCGAATGAAGAACCCGTTTGTACCGATACTCAAATATTACCACTAGCATGACTAGGCTGTGTGTTTTCATTTCAAAAGGAATTGTTTTATCAGTGGAATCTATAGCCACAACATTGAATCTGTTTCAGGCCTATTCCCCGGTACCCTCTTTTGACGCAGTAGCACAACTGTAATAATTGATTGGTGAATTCGTCATTTAATGCCATAAGGAGGCCAATCCCCAGGTTTTTTTGCTCTCTCGACTAAGGGGCATCGGTACCCAATTAAGTGTAGCACTGGACATTTCCCTAGCGTTTTTTAATGCAAATTATAGGCCCCTCCGACTGAAATGGAAAGAAATAAAGAGCGTAAATTTTTTGTTCTTTTCTCTGCACTTCTCATGCTTATAAACATGCGATGTGCTTTCTGGTCCTTAGAGTTGCAGCACATAGTTCAAGTTATATACGAAGAGAAAATAAATCTGTTCATCTGGACTTGCTGTTATTGAAACGGAGAACATTTTCACTTCCGATTGGGGTATATATTGTATAGTTCAGTAATTTGCCTTGTGTGTTTTGCTTTTCGTCACCTCGTTCCCGAATTCATTGAATATCACCATTAAAATACAAATTGAGCCATCATATCGCTGTAAAAATCAAACAAATGAATACAAGTAATGTTTTCAAATATGATTGATATGTATTATTTCGAAAGCTCGCATTGTAAATGCTTCTTTTCATAGAGTTCCCTTACAAGCCCCCTTAGGTGTCAATGTTACTCAACTTCTTTTTGAAGAAAATTTGAATGAAAATAAAAACATATCATAGCTGATTTATTACACAAAGATATCAATGTAGATTAACTTTTTCCAAATAAAAAGGAGACCTATACGTCATTTATGAGAAAACGCCGTTTATGTTGGTAAAATACAAGCTTTTATTTGTAGAATTTAAATTCCGAAAATGAGTTTATTTACAGGATTCAAAAAGGACTCCTAACCTTCTTTTAATGTACCCGTTTGATCAATATGCATGCAGTTCACGCGAGTAACGCCAGCAGTGATACGGAACGTTGCCTGCATCGTTCACGTCCAATTAGTCGTAATTTTGGAAGTAATTATGATTTTCTTTTGTTTCCCTCACGAACAGACCTCATTATGAGTGGTGTTATGCCCCCCCCCCCCCATCTCGTTTGGTTATCTCTCTTTATTTTATACGATGGTGCATCTATATAATAATGTGAGCGTATTCTGGGCTCGTGTTTATAGTATATTCGAAAACGCACGCCGAAAATTACACGGGCCGGAGATTAAATTACAGCTCCCTGAAAAAAAAGAGGCACGGCGAGAGCGAGAAACCATGGAAACCGCCTTAGCTTCATCAGTTGCCGTGTGCCGTTATATCAAGCACAGAAAATAGGTTTCAAAAGAAGTATCATCGCAGGTTGAAGCGACCTATATTTGTTATTGCTGGTAAAATTCGACATTTTAGTTTAATTTTGTGGATGTAATACCTAATCATCTGCCCCATAGCAAATTTTATGTAAATCAGACAGATCTGTGATGTCTGTTACAGAAAAATTCAGCAAGAGCTAATTCTCGTTTTACATTATTAGATTTGATGCAGTCTAATTACCTCGAGTAATAACCTGTCATTTTTTAAATATTTATATAATTTTGTACCGTAGTTTCAAATTTTTGTGTACATGATTCGGATGCAAAAAAAGCAATCAAAATCAATAGGATATAATTATCTACATTTGATGTAAATATCAATGTTTTTCAGTCTACATTGATTCAGATTTCTGGATATTCCTTTTGAACGACAAAGCTTGCTCGTCTTTATGTGCGATATAATCAGATATAGAGGCATACAAGAAACAACATTTGTCATTTTCTATATTCCTATGTATGATGTAAAACCATGCAATCCTAATAAAAGATCCATGATAAAACTAACACAAGCTAATAACTGATTTCATGGTTATAATTACATTAATTATTACAATACTTCTAATTGCAATAGGTCTATAGCCGAGCAATATACATACATAAGTAAAATAAGGGAAAAAAAGACGAAAAATAATCAATTTAAACAAAGAATAAAGCTAAGGAAAATTGTTGAGAAGGTCGTTTGGACAGGGGCTCGTCTTACAAAGAGTTACGATTGATCCAATCAAACGTAACTCTATATGGAAATCCATCAGTGTCATAAATTTTTCTACAGGAAATTTTCAAAATGTCCTTTGTAAACAAAGAGAAGCACAGTGAACTTTTAAGAAAATAATTAATGCATGAATATACATCATGGCTAGAAAATATTTTGAACAAACATGCATAATACATGTTGACGTTGCTGGCCGTCCATAGTTGAGATTGATCGGATCAATCGCAATTCTTTGTAAGATGGGGCCCTGGTGTACTTGCCCGTGTGAATTGAACATGTTGGAATGAATATAATACAATACGATTGGTAATTATTTGGGAATAACGATATAGTCTGAAGCTCGGCCGTGATGACCTTATGACCTCATACTACGGTAGATTGGAATGTTAGACCCTGAAGGAAGACCCAGGTCACTGACGCCGTCTCTCCCCGAGACCGTCGGCGTGGATAGCTAGCTGGCTCAACAAGACGATGACCGATTTCCACATGAACTTGAAGATTTCATAAAAATTTGATTTATCAGTGCCTTGGACATGATAAAAGTTAAAGGCAAAGTCCATTGAAAAATGTGTGTGAAGCAGATGAATATTACATTAAAATTAAACTTAAAACGGGAGTGAAAGTGCCATGCATGAGAATCGGATTAATAGCTGACTTTTTCGTTACTTTTATTTCGTTTTTACATTATGGCTGATATGTTTATTCATATTTACCGCCTTATGATATAGACTTATTCACTATTCATTCGATCTGTGATTTAAACATTCATAATATACGTCATTGATGTCAGAACAAATATATTATGACATGCTATCACCAGTTTACTGACTTTCATACCTAGATCTAACATTATACGCTCCAGGAAATAATGCAGAGCTTGACATAATAATGTAGGGCTAAAAAACTTGCAATTTCGTATTTGCTAATTGGATTCCGTTCGCTATTCCACCACTTAGGATATTTGCAATCCTAACATGTATTTCATTTGGACCTTTATTTTAAGAACATCTTTTATTTTCATATAAAAAGTGATAGAGAATGATGAAACTAAATGTGTGGGTGGGATCATGCGATAGTTTAGTACGTCAGCCTGATACGGAGGTCTAAAATAAAGGAGATAAAAGCGAAAGGGGGAAACAGGAATTGAAACACGCAGAGCGGTACACACGCACAGCGCATCCACAACCCACACTCACTCACACACCCACACCCAAGCACACTCACTCACACATAATCATTCTTACCCTCTATATAAACACTTCACTAATCAGAATGATGAAAGGTTTTCGTACATTAATTTTGTGAAATGACAACAATTGCGTTATTCAAAGGCCAAGTCCACCCCAACAGTAGGTTCATAAAACTTCTAGCAAGCGTAAGGCTGAAAAATCATCAAATCGGAGGGAAAATATAAAAAGACGTCTATGAACATTTATAAATTTTACTGATTTTCATGCACAAAACTGCAATAGGCGCCACACCAAGCGGTATGCAAATGAGGGAACCGATTAGATCATATATTCAAATTTCTTTTGTATATCATTAAATCAAATAAGAAGGAAAAGTAATCCTATATCTGTCTGCATGCACCCTCATGAAGATTATAATTCGTCATTCTTGTAAATTTGTTATGATTCTGATGATTAAACCTTGATCTTTAATGTAAAAAAATATAATTTTATTCATAGTATTGATTACTGCCAAAATAATTGCCAAATTTCCTTGACTACTAATTGTACGAAGTATTAATATTTTTTATCATTAGATAATTTCATCAAGTGTCATTGCTTTCTGTCATTTCATTTTGCAGACTGCAACATTAAACTTTGATGTGCCCATCACGGCAGCCAGCTCTTATAAAGGTAAGTATTTATATTATCCACATCCATATTGTATGGCGGTTTGTGCATGTCTGGTGCCATTGCGTCAACGATAAATAAATGTTAACCATTTAGACGCCTTTTTTTTCTCTTATTTTTTTATTTTTTATTTTTATTATTTTTTTATATTTTTTTAATTATAGATTTTATTGCTTCAAAATCAAATCACAATATACATAAATAATAGCAGCAATATAATAAATCATAGTTTGCATTTCTTTAAAAAAAATATTACAAAATGTTGCAACAAAAGCCTCCCAGGTAATCCTTATAAATTATGTACCGATCCCATTGCAGTTGCTTAGTATAGGTTTTATACTTTTATTCATATTTTCTCACCTCCTTCTGCAATGAAATATGTATGTATGTAATGGATGATGACTATAGAAGAGCCAGCATTTATATTATAGTACTGATAACGTCAATGAAGAAAGATAAGCAAGGCGAATTATAGGCATATTATAGCGAGATGGGATCGGAAATATCATATCATCACATCCCTTTTGGCAGTATTTTTGCAACTTGTATAAACAATTATGAGAAATTAATGTTATATTCACGTTCAGTGCCAAATGATTACGTTTTATTAGTAAACTGAAGTATTAAAATCATATAGAATGGAACATATCTTATCAGGCATTGTTCAATGAAAGAAGGGAGAATAAAAGGAAGGAATAATTGATTGATTGATTGATTGATTTTATTTGGCAAGTCACCATAACATATATACAGTATAGCATTAAAACAACAGGCTTGCACAGGATGACCCACGAAAGCTCGAAAGCTTATTTCCAGTGGGGTCCTCGACATACAGAATTAAGATAATAAAATGGTAAAATTATACTATTTACATATTTTTAAAAAATGAAGAAAAAAATGAGAATTTACTATAACCAATAAATAAGATATATAGATAATATATACAAGAATATAACGAAGAAGAAGAAGAAAAGAAGGAGGAGGAATATAAGAAGAAAGGGGAGGAGGAGGAGAAGGAGACGGAAGAAAAGGAGGAAGAAAAATAATAAGGAGAACAATCTGAACATTGCATGATAAAAAAAGTTATGAATTATTATCACTTCAGGGTCTCCGATAGTCATTTTGAGGAATGGTTCCGTTTTGTGCTTTGCAACTCCTTTGTTAAATACACTGCAAAAATTCTGGTGTTGATTTAACACCAGACCGGTATCTATATATGTCCACACCAGAGAAGTATTGAAACAACACCAGTTTGAAATCAAACCGATGCTGTTGTAATGCTAATTGGGGTTGTATAGACACTTATCTGGTGTTAGACCAAAACCAAACTGGTGTTGTGTAACTCTTCACTGGTGTGGACATGATATAGATTCCGGGCTGGTGTTAAATTAACACCGGTGTTTTTGCAGTGTAGTTTTTATTATTGTGTACGGTGTGAGTCTGTAATTGGTTTCAGGGAGACACATGTTCAGGATTTTTTTTTTTTTTCCAATCCACACGTATTTGATTTATGTCTGAAAGTAGTTGCATCTAATATTCAACAAAGATGAACAAAAAGCAAACTGCTCTAAGCTGCAATTTGTCTTTGCTCGTTTTGTTTTCTTTATATTCACCAAACTCGTTGCTAATACATATATTTTTTTCTTTATGTCTATAATCATGTTTTATTAATTTAAGTTGAAAGAAAAATGAGACTTCTTTCGAGACAGCCACACAAGATGATTGTTTCCTTTTATTGTTTTACTTCTCATTCGACCTTTTGGTATTAATATCCTGTCCAGTCAAAACAATGGATGATTTTTGTTTAATCCAGCGCTTGATTTATATTGTGATCGCAAAGATAATAGTGTGATCAGAATTATTAAAACGAAAACAAAGCCGCATAAAAGCACGCAATCAGAACGATCCGTCCTTCCCTTTTCCCTCTTTCATCATGTTCATGTCCTTGGCTCTTTCACTCCTTCTCAATTCCAACTTTCCTTCTCTCTTTCTTTGCTTCCTCCATCCCGCCAACAGACCAATTTCGTATTTTTGTTTTTATTATTTCCTTGCGTTCGTCCTCATTTCTCTATCATGTCAATATCGACTTTTCGCTCAACGACGCACGACGAATTCAAGAACATAGAAAATGTATTGCCAAATGCCCTGCATGACAAGGAACAACCATGAAGTCTTTGTCGTTTACCTAGAGGTACATGTACGCAACTGATTAAAATAAATGAATTAAAAACCACAACAATATCAACATGAACCTCGATGTACTTTGCACCATTCGAAGTTTATTATCAAAACACGAATCTTGGTATCGCTATCGTACAGTATATACATGTGCAAAACCCATGATATACCATGTTTTGCCAATAAACAGTCGTCATCGTCTGCTGATGATATCCATGATTTATGTTTCATTGTGATGTTATTGTAACAGGAACCTATGTACTCCCATGTTAGTCTGCTTTTAATACTCTACACCTGCGCCATGTCTGTGTTTTCACAGCCACATTGTTTTGGTTTCAACATGAGCAAGGCATGCATGCATATTCAAGTGCAGTGTAGACCTCGTCACCTGTCCGATCTCCAAGGAAAATGGTTTAGCCGAAAATGCAAGTAAATATTAAATAATAATGCATGCTGAGTTTCGATCATCATGATCGTAAGTGATCATGTCGATGTCCCAGTATAAGTCACGTGGTCACACCACAAACTCACATTATCATGATCATCAGCCCGTCATGGTTTCACATTTTCATTATTAGGAGCAGTATTCTCTGTGTGACTGAAATAATAGTCCATTGAGCATGTTAAACGTTGGTTTAATTTATAACATTTTTATAATTTGACGAATTTCATGGGATCTATAACCTTTTTGCAACCGGAACTATTGCGTTCACATGCTTTATTTTAAAAATGCGATACAATGTACTGGATAAATTATGGAAAGATGGGAAAATCAACAACATACGGATGCCATTACGAATGTAATGACAATATATATCAATGAAATAGCAATATGCGGTGACCTGGGTGACATTTACTGAAAAAATACCTAAACTAGAAGTGCATGACATAAGCATGATAAGTTAAATTCCTTCGGCGTTCCCCGTTTTTTGTCATGTTTTTTTTTATTGTAAATTATTCATGATCATGATTACTCAAATTAGATGGAATAAGCAAAGACTGAGGTCAGAATTTATGACACAGTCATTAAAATTATTAATATTTCATTTCAAATAATAATTAATTTTTTATTTCATTTCCATTCAAACTTAATACAAATTAATATACATCGGATTCAAATTAACAGATTGACTTTTTAGGAAAAATGGAAATGACGCACTCTGAAAAAAAAGTTTACCCAATATTAGGTAAAATGGGAACATGCATGTTTGTTGGGTAAAAAGATACCAAATATTTTGTAAATTTTACGCAAAGTTGCGTTGAAATTGACCCTTAAAACATGCATTTTGTCCAATATGGGGGGGGGGGGGGAATTACCCAGCAAACATGCATGTTCCCTTTCTACCCAATATTTTACTCAGTGTTCTTAGAGTGCGGGTTCAAAAAAGGCAATGCTTGTAAAGTTTGGATCCCCCTTGAAAATGTGAAAATAATTTGGTACTTATATCTTATTGCATATAAAATAAGAAAGAAAAAAAAAGAGGAAGAAATTATATAGGTGTAGATCAGACTGGGGTAAACATTATGTTGCATTGTATACCAGATGCAGCTTGAGTCAGACAAAGAGTTGACCATGAAAATAGATTTACTTGGAAAAAGAAATGAATCTCAGTATTTAGCAGGAAATTCACCTTCTTTTCGACATGATCTATATAAAAAAAAACATATGAATGCAATGAATAATTCATATCTAGAAGTAATAATACACACTCACAAACCGTCGTCCACGCACACACACACCCTCACACGTACAGCAACTTGTTCTCAGTTAAATCATGTACCTCTATAAATTGTACAGTTATCAGTATATAATTGAAATACATGAAACTGTTTGAACGTCGTGTTAAAGTTGCATTGCAGAATAAAATTCTTAAAAATGAAAGTGGTGTTTTTGTGCATTTTACGCAGTGGTATCATTTTTTTTTTTTGCCATTAAAGCTGATCAAAGAATGGGTTGCCAGAATATATCGAAATATTATTAATAAAACATAGCTTATATGTTTTAAACTCTTGCGTCCGTGATTTAGGACAGCTTTCGCGGTCAACAGAGAATATCTGTGAAGCTGAGCCGGCAGGGGGAAATGTGTTATATGAACGAGGAAGGGGGTAAAGTGGTTGGCTGTTTGGGCAAGCTCGAGGAAACTCTCCTTTGAGTTCCTGTCCGACTTTAAAGTTCTAAAAGGGTTATTTCCATTCCTGATTTTTTTTTATCCCGTCAGAATGCATGGGGATTTGGCTTATTTCGTGGCGCGCAACATTGCGAAGCTGTAGTCGCACACAATGCGCGGGTGATTCCACTCTGCTCTTAAAGGGATGGTCCGGGCTGAAAATATTTACACCTTAATACATATAGAGTATACAATTCACTGAGCAAAATGCCGAAAATTTCATCAAAATCGGATAACAAATAATAAAGTTATTGAAGTTTAAATTTTAGCAATATTTTGTGAAAACAGTCGTCATGAATATTCATTAGGTGGGCTGATGATGTCCCATCTCCACTTTCCGTTTTCTTATGTTATTACATAAAATCATATTTTTTTCATTATTTCATACTTTTGTGAATAATATGTCTCCCTTATAATGAAATAGGTTGCAGCAATAAATATCTAATGCACTAAATCAGTTGTCAATCCAATTTTTCTAGTTCTTGGAGGAAAAAAATTGAATAAACCTCATTTCATATAATAAAATACAAAGTGATGTCATCAGCCCACCTAATGAATATTCATGATGACTGTTTTCACAAAATATTGCTAAACTTTAAAATTCAATAACTCTGTTATTTGTTATCCGATTTTGATGAAATCTTCGGCATTTTGCTCAGTGAATTCTACTCTATTTATTAAGCTATACATACTTTCAGCCCGGACCATCCCTTTAAACTCTCTATTTTCTGATAATGTGTAAGTGTGAACGGATCGTAAAACTCTGCTTATTTCTTCCTTTTTGAGTCGACGTCTGTGTGTCGTCCTACAGTTTCATGTTTGTTCGACTCAGCCAATCGTTTGTATGCACACCTGACATATGTTACTCTATGCAGATTGCTCTAAGAGAGGCTCTATGTTGAAGAAGGCATGCATGTGCTAGATTTGGCGCCGCCGCAGGTTTCACCGAATATGATAGACACACTGCACTTGAGTGACGGATAGATTCATAATTCATAAAATCATGCATTACAATTTCATACAATTTTTTTCATTATCAAATATAAACTAAATATGCAGTCACTATACTGGATGCTGAAATTACTGAAAAGTGCCAATTTTAAAGACCTTGCGAAAATTTGCATAAACAATGATACTCTAATTATGTATAAATCAATGTGAATAGAGTATGAATAGGCCTATACATTCGTGTTTACCCTTTCTTTTTAACATTATTACAATATGAATAGGTGGCGATCGATGTCAGTGTGTTTTGTCAGTGACCTCCTATTTTTTTCTCTCATTGTGGTTCATTCGGGAAAATGAATTATTTCAATTTCAATTAGCATTTATGTCATTTTCGGTAAGAAAATATACATAATACAAAATACAAAAAATTATTAACAAGTAAAAGAAAAAATGAAAATGAAACAGGGAACTGCAAGAAAAAGCCAAGAGGCCTTGTACATGCGCAGTTCCCAAAATTATGCATAATTCAAATTGTTTATGATAAAATTAGAAACATACGGATCGTTAATGAATTCTCTTATTTGTGTTCATGCATTGTGAGGGACGGTATAAGATAAATGTGTATGGATATTCATATAATATTAATGGTATTGGGTACAATCAGGGAGGTACTTCTTTGGTTTGAACCAACTCCAAACCAAAGATTTACTCTACTTACACTCTAACATGTCTAAAAACACTGAGTAAAATTTTACCAATATTGGGTAAAGAGGGAACATGCATGTTCGCTGGGTATTTTTTTTACCCCATATTGGTCAAAATGCATGCTTAATGGGTAAATTTCAACTCAACATTGCGTAAAATTTACAAAATACTTGGTATCTTTTTTACCCAACCAACATGCATGTTCCCATTTTACCCAATATTGGGTAAACGGTTTTTTTAGAGTGTACTTCCAAGCAAATCCACACAGTCCTTTACTTCTCCCTTGACTTCAAAGATTAAGATTCCTCGCGACTGTGTGCGCATTACTTAGAATTGTTTGCCTTAACCTTTTAAAGTTTGAGACAAGAGTCAAACATTACACAATGTCTCCCACTTCCTATACCATGTACTTTCACTCTTGTTAATTTGCTCAACTGCCTAAATATACATACACCATGCGGGGAGTACAAGTACAACCGATGCAACGTGTGGTCGTTCATACCAGGAATTTAAGTAGGTTTCCTGAGGTGACTGCGAGTCTTAATGTGAAGACAGACCCTACGCGATATTACTCAGGTTAGGGTCTAGAAATGTTATAGCTTCCGCTTTTGTAACCGGTTTCTTTAGAATATTATAAATAGATAAACGCCCATTATCAAAAGTGAAACCTTTGAAATAATTCTTGATTATTTTATGAGATTATATTTTGATGGATGGTAAACAATGGCTAAGTAATTTTTAGAAATGATGGGATTCGATATAATTATTATAGATAGCATGCTTTCGATATGAGGTATAGTATGTTTCATATAAACTTAGGTCACTATCATTTTTGTGCTGCTACGTGCTATCTAGCGAGATTTCTTTCGCGTCGATGACAAACATTAAAAGTTAAAATATGAAGTTATGTATTTGACATTCTACCACTTTTTGTATCTGATTTTATAATCTTCCAATATCAAATATTGTTACCACATCCCATCGGATGATTTTGTAATAGTTCTATTTACATGTAGTTCACAAACGAGCATACCGATGCATGGTTTACGACGTTGGTTATAAAATGTGCCATGTATAGTACGTATCAAATTTTGCATAACATGACTAATAAACATATAAAACTTAATTAAACACGTCAATCACATTAATGTTCTTATAACAGAGTCAGATATAGTGGTGAAATAGATACGACCATGAACATTGTTATTAAGGATAAATTCCAGTTGTGGGGACGATCTCAAAATGACTTTTTACAGAATTTAATGTAATGATCACCAAAGTGTCTGTTTGTATGAATAAAAAATATGTGCCAAAGGATTCTGGAAGAAATTGTGTAATTGCTGAGAAATAAGCAAAATAAGCGCGGATTCTGTCATATTTCCGTCGGGTCTTTATTCCAGTAATAATAATACACTGTCCCACGAGTGCCTCTCTGTGTTGGCGATCTTCAGTATGACCGTTTGTTAGCTTAGATATTATGATTTCACAAAGGTCAGTTTATGTAAATGTACCAGATCTAGATCCACGATGATATAGTAATACTTAAAGGTCAAGTCCACCCCAGCAAAATGTGTATTTGAATAAATAGAGAAAAATCAAACTAGCATAATACTGAAGATTTCATTAAAATCGGACGTAAAATAAGAAAGTTATGGCATTTTAAAGTTTCGCTTATTTTTCACAAAACAGTGATATGCACAACTCAGTGACATGCAAATGAGTCAATCGATGATGTCCATCACTAACTATTTCTTTTGTTTTTTATTGTTTGAATTATACAATATTTCATTTTTTACAGATATGACCATAGGGACCGACTCAACTGAATCATATAGTAATAAACAATGCTAATTCCACATGTTCAGGGAGGAATTAATCACTGTTTCACTTGACAATGAGGAGAAAATTAGAATATTTCATATTTCATATAATAAAATACAAAAGAAATAGTGAGTGGATGACGTCATCAGTCTCCTCATTTGCATACCAACCAGGATGTGCAAATAACTGTTATGTGAAATTAGGCGAAATTTGAAAATGTCATAACTTTCTTATTTTACATCCGATTTTGATGAAATTTTCAGTGTTATGTTTGTTGGATTTTTCTCTTTTTATTCAAATCAATTTTTTGTTGGGGTGGACTTGTCCTTTAACCTTGGTTTTAAAGACTTTCTCACGAAATCATTATTTTACTGCAACTACTGTCATTTAGCTTTAAGGATCCTCATTCCCCCAAGAAACTCCCCAAATTTGGCGAGCTGTAATGAAACGCGATGTTCACATGCTAGATCTAGGACATGTATATCTTATCTTGTCGACATGGGGGCTAATCCCCCTCCTCCTACATGTCCGTAATCCCGTTGCCTCCGAAACGACGGATGTGATAAGGAACTAGATCTTTACGATGTAAATGGGGTCACGCGGCGCCATGCCAGTGGCATCCCCTACGCCTAATGGCTCAACAAACCTTCTTCATATTCCCGTTGGAATCAAGTTTATTTGAGGACCTGCGTGGTGTGCAGGGCCCCATGGCCGATCAACTTGTATTCCTTTCCGTGGTATACAGCCAGGGGGTAGTTGGCATTGTCACTCATAAACTAAAGCATCTATACGCATGTTACATGGATAAGTACAGGGATGGGGTAAGAGTGGGGGGGGGGGGGGCGAGAGTGAAAAAAAATCATAAAAATATAAATCTGTATTAATAATTTAAACAAAAATGAATAGATATGAAAAGGAACTGAGAAAAGTGGGGTGTGGTATAGGGATTGAAGATATTTGAGTAAAATTTTCGGGAAAGGAAAGGGGTTGAGAACGGGACTACAAGACTGCATGCAGGGGGCCTCAATGTTTTCTAGCGATATACGAATTCATCTACCCCCCCCCCCCCGCTAGAAGGGGGTGGGCAAAGCAGTTCCGAACCAAATACTTTTTTTAAATACCTCGGCTCTGCTTTATCACATTTTGTGTTTTCATAATTTTTAAATTTACATTGGAAACAAGACTTTCCAGTCTGTTATTATTTTTTGAAAATTCATTGTTATTATTATTGTGATTTGTATAATCATGCGGTAATTTTTTTCTCAATTTCCTCTTATTCATTTCGCTATCGGTTGAGCTCAGTGTATGGTATAAGCCTTTATAGAAATACCTTAGAACATTATGGTCATCGTTATCATCATCATCATCACCACGGCCGCCACCATCATCATCATTACATTTATTACATGAATTGATATCAGCATCGATGATTTCAAATTATATAACCACGTCAAAATGAATCAACCATTGATCACATCACTTGTTAACACATAAGCCACAAAATGTGTACCGTTTGTATAGGCCTATTTTGCTATTAGATATCTGTTGAATCGCTCAACTTCTCAGACAACCACCTTCATTATATATGTGCGCTGTGTACTGGAGACTTTCAGAATAATGGACCCAAAATATATTACGAAGTAAGGTACGTGATATAAATGAGATGAAAGGATATCCATTATGGTAAAAGTGTAAAGAACAAACATTGATGATTAAATATATAGTGATTAATAGTATCAGTTCAATTGTATATACATATAGATTCTTTCTATTTAAAAAAAAAAAATTCACATTCGTGTTTATTTTATTTCCAACAGAAAAAAAATGTTACCAAGACCTTGCATATGATGCATACATTTGTTTTTTTGCTGTTGAAAATTTAGGTTTAAAGTTTTAAACTATTTTTTTTCAGTGACTGTCGTAGTTATTCATTCTCCCCCCCCCCCTTCTCTCTCTCTCTCTCTCTCTCTCTTATAAATCACCTTATATTGATAAAAAGGGAAACTATCACCTACCAACAAGCCCAGGTTAGTGATCTCCAGCTTCTATTTATTTATCATCCAGTGGACTTTTCATTATGTTACGCTATACTGTTTCCATTCTAATACCAGAATACACCTGGGCCCCGTCGTACAAAGAGTTACGATTGATCCAATCAATCGTTACTCTATGGAAATCCATCAGTGTCATAATTTTTTCTATAGGAGATTGGCACAATGTCCTTTGTAAACAAAGAGAAGCACAGTGAATTTTCAAGAAAACAATGAATGCATGAATATACATCATAGAAAATATTCTGAACAAACATGCATAATACATATGTTGACGTTGCTGGCCGTCCATAGTTACGATTGATCGGATCAATCGTAAGTCTTTGTAAGATGGGGCCCTGGCTATACATAGAAGGCAGAGGGTCCTTCAAATCGTTTGTATGACCCATGCAGAGATCGAACCCATGGCCTCGCATTCATGAGGCGGTCACTCTTTACCACTGATCCACCATGCCCTGTTTTATCTGTACATGGTTGAGAAATAACTTATATATAATTATATGCATGAAACAATAATTATATACATGCATCAATAATTTTGATAAATTTGCGGCCTCGGTATTCTGATTTCTAATATAAGTGGTCTCTTATCCTATCTCTGTCGTTTACTCTGTGATAAGTAGTCAATTTTACGTCATAACTTACCTAAAATTGCAAAGGAATGCACTGAATGTAGTGCATTTCATGTTCAGATATTATCTAAAGAGCGTTCTTTGGGGGGGGGGTACTTTTTGCTTATATGCTCATTGTCTGTTTTATCTGAACTTGACATTCTGTAGGACAGAAATATTCATTGTTCCCATACAGAGAGCAGCATTAAAAGTAAAGCTCTGTTAAGAGGCCTGCTGAAGTGAGGCAAAAGTGCGTTGACGTTGCCCCAAATCGATTTTAAATTTCCCCGACAATAAACCATTTAGGCATTTTCCCTCTTTTTTTTCTGGAGGATTGTTGATCGTTTTTACCCGATTTCTGCCTCAATTCTGCATTAATTCAATATCCGTCGGCAAAGCAGAATGGATGCATATGTTCCAAAACAGCAAACAACGGGTTAGATTGAAAGTTCGTCTTCCTCCGAAACCATATGGTAGGCAACTTATTAAACTGTACGAAACACACAGCTGTTTAAGAGGCTCTCAATAACAATTTCTGGGGTTGTTGTACAACAGATCTACAAAAAAAAACACGCTCAAAACACTTGTTTTGTCGAGAGCATTTTGTTTGATTCCTTTTTGAGGTAAGGGAATCAGGGTTTCGAAAGGATGGATGGATAGTAATTCTCAGGGGCGGATCTAGGATTTTTCAAAAAGGGAGGGGGCACTTTTACCCGATGAAAATTTGACAAGCAAAAAAAAGGTCCTCACTTTCAAATGGGGGAGGGGTACACTTGGGTAAAAACGACATATTTACATTACATTTTTTTATCCCTTTCAAAGGGAGGGGGGCACGGGCCGGATGTGCCCCCCCCCCCCCTCCCTGGATCCGCCAGTGGTAATTTCCCATCAATAAGCTGTGGAAAGGCCTATAGGTATACACAGCATAGATAAGTTTTTGATGCAGGTTACAATAACAATTATTCAGTCAGCTCGACTTGTATTTCTAGTAATTTTCATCTTTTTCAATAAAAAAAAAAGTTGAATATAGATATTGTGTGTGTGCGTGTGTGAGGGTGTGTGTGGAGGGGTGCAGCTGCCGAGAACTCAAGTATGTGAGGAGTGTCTTTATTTTTTTATGTTAAAAATGACGTAATGTACAGAGATGGAAAACATATAGAATTTTGCCGTCTATCATTTAGTAATAGCTCGATTTTTCTGCCAGTTACAAAGTTCCACCTTAGTTTGTTTGTGATTTTGTTCCATCGGTGTTAACAGGCCTCCGTCAGATAAATAAATATTGAGTTCATAGTCATTACTACTCCATTGAAGCCTCCCACATAACCTGGTTTCGAATCCAAGGTAGAGAAGTAAGCTTTTGATCACAGCCATTCAAGAGGGAAACCGTGGCATTGCACGTGTGCTTGGTATGACGTCGCCGTATTATGTCGTCATTATGGGTGCTCAAAGATTTACTTGTCGAGAATTAATTTTCTTTTTACTGCGTTAGATCACTCTTATCAACCCTAGAAATGAATGAACGCCCTAATTATAATAGGTTCTGTCACACCCTGCCTCTTAATGAAAATGGCTTGGCTTGGGTCTGTGTTTGTTTTAATATTAGGAATTAATGTGTCAGAACTCAAAGTAGAATCCAAATTTTGACCTGGCAGCGCAGTCGGTCAATTTCCAACTGGTCAAGCCGGCCAATTCGTCCAATTACCAACTCGTCTACTATCATTTGGTCTACCATCAGTTCGTCCACTCTCCACATGGTCTCATCGCCATTACGCCCACTCACCATTTCGTCTAATAACCGGTTGGTCCAATAGCCATTAGTCCATATACCATTTGCTCTGATTGGACTGCAGTGTTAATTGGGCAAAAT